>NW_027361703.1:69240000-69712500 GCF_039654945.1 Dendrobates tinctorius
ATAAATTGGGTAGAGTAGTACAATGCAGAATGTGCCATAAAGTTATGAAGTGTCCTATAAATGTCTGTTCTGTTCCTGATCTAAGGATCTCGGCTGTTAGTTGAGGTGAATCTGTGCTGCACTTTATGTACATGCTCACTAGTGACCAGTGCTGTGGGGTCGAGAGTCTGGGAAATTGAGGAGTCGGAGGTTTGGCTTTCAGATTCCACAGCCCTGGGTCAAGATCAAAGGGTTGTGGCCACCTTATTTCTGCTTTGCTGGGGATGGAGAACTCCTGAAGATTGACAATTCGGACTAGTGCATGGCCACACCGCTGTTCCAAACTGCCCTCTCTTAAGCTGCGAGCAGACAGCTTGGCCCCTGCAGCAGAAGTGCAGGGCTGAGGCTAGATCTAATGATCCGCTAGCTTCAGAGTGGAGTGAACAGGCCCTAACAGAGGAGTCTGTCTGCCCCACACACTCCATACCTGCAGGGTGGCAGGTTACCTAGGTAACAGCTAGGCCTCACACACTCCATACCTGCAGGGTGGCAGGTAACCTAGGTAACAGCTTGGCCCCACACACTCAGACTGCATGGTGGCTGGTAACCTAGGTAACAGCTTGGCCTCACACACTCCATACCTGCAGGGTGGCAGGTAACCTAGGTAACAGCTTGGCCCCACACACTCAGACTGCATGGTGGCTGGTAACCTAGGTAACAGCTTGGCCTCACACACTCCATACCTGCAGGGTGGCAGGTAACATAGGTAACAGCTTGGCCCCACACACTCAGACTGCAGGGTGGCTGGTAACCTAGGTAACAGCTTGGCCCCACACACTCAGACTGCAGGGTGGCCGGTAACCTAGGTAACAGCTTGGCCCCACACACTCAGACTGCAGGGTGGCCGGTAACCTAGGTAACAGCTTGGCCCCACACACTCAGACTGCAGGGTGGCCGGTAACCTAGGTAACAGCTTGGCCCCACACACTCAGACTGCAGGGTGGCCGGTAACCTAGGTAACAGCTTGGCCCCACACACTCAGACTGCAGGGTGGCCGGTAACCTAGGTAACGAGCTGTACACTATCAAATGAAAAATCTCTTGTTTCTTCTAAACAAGAGATTTCTAGTATGGTGTAAATGACAAGGTTGCTTGTTTCTGCAAGCACTTTTCAATGGTTACCCATTCATGAACTTGAGCCTACACCTGTAAATAGTCTGCTGAGGTCTACAAACAGTACAGTGCCAGTCTGCACATAGGGGGACAGGCAGAGCCCTCCATGTCTGCACTCACCTGATGACAGCTGCATCCAGGCGCAGATCTTGTACACTGTGGCTGTGTTACAGAAGAAGAACAGCACGAAGGACACGATGCAGCCGATGATGAGCGTCATGGACAGGCCGATGAAGAAGGAGGCGGCTTTAAAGGCTCCGGAGGGAATGGAGGAGAAATCTGTGAAGCTGCCAGTGCATGTGAGCTCTTTGGAGAAGCCGCTGCCGATACAATAGTGGAAGAGTCCGAAGTAGCCGGCCTGGGGGGTGTCCACCCCGTCCCCTATCCAGTAGGGCTGGATGAAGCACACGATGTTGACGATGGCGAAGCAGATGGTGAAGATCGCCCACAGCACCCCGATGGCCCGCGAGTTGCGGATGTAATTGGCGTGGTAGATCTTGGCCGCATCCTGCGGGGACAGCATCGCTAAGCTCGGGTCTGGCATCCTGGACACCCGGAGGAGGGAACGCCGCGGAGGGGGACGCTGCTGACCGAGGAGACGAATCACAGCAGCGGCGGCATGGAGGGAGACTGCTGCTCCGAGACACAGCGCGGCATGGAGAGTCCTGTCCTGCACACACCTAAGCCCTGTCTGCAGCCCGAGCACGGTCACTGCGACCTGCTGCAGAGCTGCATCCCAATGTGTCAGGAGCAGACGGTACCACAGGAGCGGGGAGGGGAGCGGCCAGCGCAGTACGTATGCTGGATGTCTCAGCAGAGATGACAGGAGGGTACCAATCACGGGGTGCACATGACATCTCTTCTCATCCCCCCTCATCGGTGCCGCGCGTGAGCGAGTCCAAGGCACGTGCTGGTGACGAGGGGGCGCGGGAAGTGTGAGGTGAGGAGAGGGACTGCCTCTAAATATAGCCGTGTGCCAGCCACATTGTCTGTGGCGAAACATGCAGCCAGTCGTGATGGCACCGTCACAGACCTGCCCGGCCACTCACTCATACAGTCGCTGTCGGGTAGTTGCTCAGGAGGTCACTGTGTGCGCTCAGGAGGTCACTGTGTGCTCAGGAGGTCACTGTGTGCTCAGGAGGTCACTGTGTGCTCAGGAGGTCACTGTGTGCGCTCAGGAGGTCACTGTGTGCTCAGGAGGTCACTGTGTGCTCAGGAGGTCACTGTGCTCAGGAGGTCACTGTGTGCTCAGGAGGTCACTGTGCTCAGGAGGTCACTGTGTGCTCAGGAGGTCACTGTGCTCAGGAGGTCACTGTGCGCGCTCAGGAGGTCACAATGTGCTCAGGAGGTCACTGTGCGCTCAGGAGGTCACAATGTGCTCAGGAGGTCACTGTGCGCTCAGGAGGTCACAATGTGCTCAGGAGGTCACTGCGCTCAGGAGGTCACTGTGTGCGCTCAGGAGGTCACTGTGCTCAGGAGGTCACAATGTGCTCAGGAGGTTACTGTGTGCTCAGGAGGTTACTGTGTGCTCAGGAGGTCACTGTGTGCTCAGGAGGTCACTGTGCTCAGGAGGTCACTGTGCTCAGGAGGTCACAATGTGCTCAGGAGGTCACTGTGTGCGCTCAGGAGTTCACTGTGTGCTCAGGAGTTCACTGTGTGCTCAGGAGGTCACTGTGCTCAGGAGGTCACTGTGTGCTCAGGAGGTCACTGTGCTCAGGAGGTCACTGTGTGCTCAGGAGGTCACTGTGCTCAGGAGGTCACTGTGCGCGCTCAGGAGGTCACTGTGCTCAGGAGGTCACAATGTGCTCAGGAGGTCACTGTGCGCTCAGGAGGTCACAATGTGCTCAGGAGGTCACTGTGCGCTCAGGAGGTCACTGTGTGCGCTCAGGAGGTCACTGTGCTCAGGAGGTCACAATGTGCTCAGGAGGTTACTGTGTGCTCAGGAGGTTACTGTGCTCAGGAGGTCACTGTGCGCTTAGGAGGTCACTGTGTGCTCAGGAGGTCACTGTGCTCAGGAGGTCATTGTGCTCAGGAGGTCACTGCGCTCAGGAGATCACTGTGCGCTCAGGAGGTCACTGTGTGCGCTCAGGAGGTCACTGTGCGCTCAGGAGGTCACTGTGTGCGCTCAGGAGGTTACTGTGTGCTCAGGAGGTCACTGCGCTCAGGAGGTCACTGAGCTCAGGAGGTCACTGCGCTCAGGACGTCACTGTGCGCTCAGGAGGTCACTGTGTGCGCTCAGGAGGTCACTGTGTGCGCTCAGGAGGTTACTGTGTACGCTCAGGAGGTTACTGTGTGCGCTCAGGAGGTCACTGTGCTCAGGAGGTCACTGTGCGCTCAGGAGGTCACTGTGTGCGCTCAGGAGGTCACTGTGCGCTCAGGAGGTTACTGTGTGCTCAGGAGGTCACTGCGCTCAGGAGGTCACTGAGCTCAGGAGGTCACTGCGCTCAGGACGTCACTGTGTGCGCTCAGGAGGTCACTGTGTGCGCTCAGGAGGTTACTGTGTGCGCTCAGGAGGTTACTGTGTGCGCTCAGGAGGTTACTGTGTGCACTCAGGATGTCACTGCTCAGGAGGTTACTGTGCACGCTCAGGAGGTTACTGTGCGCGCTCAGGAGGTTACTGTTTGTGCTCAGGAGGTCACTGTGCGCTCAGGAGGTCACTGTGCGTGCTCAGGAGGTCACAATGTGCTCAGGAGGTCACTGTGTGCTCAGGAGGTCACTGTGTGCGCTCAGGAGGTCACTGTGTGCGCTCAGGAGGTCACTGCGCGCTCAGGAGGTCACAATGTGCTCAGGATGTCACAATGTGCTCAGGAGGTCACTGTGTGCGCTCAGGAGGTCACAATGTGCTCAGGAGGTCACTGTGTGCGCTCAGGAGGTCACTGTGCTCAGGAGGTCACTGTGTGCGCTCAGGAGGTCACTGTGCGCGCTCAGGAGGTCACTGTGCGCTCAGGAGGTCACTGTGTGCGCTCAGGAGGTCACAATGTGCTCAGGAGGTCACAATGTGCTCAGGAGGTCACTGTGTGTGCTCAGGAGGTCACAATGTGCTCAGGAGGTCACTGTGTGCGCTCAGGAGGTCACAATGTGCTCAGGAGGTCACTGCGCTCAGGAGGTCACAATGTGCTCAGGAGGTCACAATGTGCTCAGGAGGTCACTGTGTGCGCTCAGGAGGTCACTGTGTGCGCTCAGGAGGTCACTGTGTGCGCTCAGGAGGTCACTGTGTGCGCTCAGGAGGTCACTGTGTGCGCTCAGGAGGTCACTGTGTGCTCAGGAGGTTACTGTGTGCTCAGGAGGTCACTGTGCTCAGGAGGTCACTGCGCTCAGGAGGTCACTGTGCGCTTAGGAGGTCACTGTGTGCTCAGGAGGTCACTGTGCTCAGGAGGTCACTGTGCTCAGGAGGTCACTGCGCTCAGGAGATCACTGCGCTCAGGAGGTCACTGTGTGCGCTCAGGAGGTCACTGTGTGCGCTCAGGAGGTCACTGTGCTCAGGAGGTCACTGCGCTCAGGAGGTCACTGAGCTCAGGACGTCACTGTGTGCGCTCAGGAGGTCACTGTGTGCGCTCAGGAGGTCACTGTGTGCGCTCAGGAGGTTACTGTGTGCGCTCAGGAGGTCACTGTGCTCAGGAGGTCACTGTGCTCAGGAGGTTACTGTGTGCACTCAGGATGTCACTGTGCTCAGGAGGTTACTGTGCGCGCTCAGGAGGTTACTGTGCGCGCTCAGGAGGTTACTGTGCGCGCTCAGGAGGTTACTGTTTGCGCTCAGGAGGTCACTGCGCTCAGGAGGTTACTGTGTGCGCTCAGGAGGTCACTGTGTGCTCTCACTAGGTCACTGTGTGTGCTCAGGAGGTCACTGTATGTGCTCAGGAGGTCACTGTGCTCAGCAGGGCCGGACTGGGACAAAAATGCAGCCCTGCCTCACAAAATCCACCAGCCCACATAATATAGCACTTCATCAGCCCTAATCAGTGAATTTTTGCTATACTTTGTCATCCCCTCATCACTCTATTAAAGGAGTTATTTGAAGAGCCACATGTTAATGGCTTCACAGTGCGTATGATTGGACCACAGCTCCATTTACATAGTGCTCGTCAAAGCTATGTTACCTAGGATCATGGGGGTCCCAGCGGTCAGATCAACAACAAACAGAAAGTCATCCCCTATCCAAAAGATAGGGGAGAACTTCCAAATTTGGATAAGACTCCATACATTATTATGGGCACCACATAGTCCTCCATACAGTGTTAAGGGCACTACATAGTCCTTCATACAGTATTACGGGCACCACATAGTCCTCTATACAGTATTATGGGCACCACATTGTCCTCCATACAGTATTATGGGCACCACATAGTCCTCCATACAGTATTATGGGCACCACATAGTCCTCCATACAGTATTATGGGCACCACATAGTCCTCCATGCATTGTTATTGGTACCACATAGTCCTCTTTACAGTATTATGGGCACCATATAGTCCTCTTTACAGTATTATGGGCACCATATAGTCCTCTATACAGTATTATGGGCCCCACATAGTCCTCCATATAGTATTATAGGCACCTCATAGTCCTCCATAGAGTATTATGGGCACCACATAGTCCTCCATAGAGTATTATGGGCATCACATAGTCCTCCATACAGTATTATGGGCACAACATAGTCCTTCATACAGTATTATGGGCACAACATAGTCCTACATACAGTATTATGGGCATCACATAGTCCTCCACACAGTATTAGGGGCACCACATAGCCCTCCATACAGTATTATGGGCACCACGTAGTCCTCCATACAGTATTATGGGCAACACATAATGCTCCATACAGTATAATGGCCCCATATATTGCTCCATACAGTACAATGGACCCCACATATTCCTCCATACGGTACAATGAGCCCACATAATGCTCCATACACTATTATGGGCCTCATACTGTCACGTCCTCCACCGGTACTTACCTGCGCGACCCCGTGCGCACCTCCCGGCGTGCACCCGCTCCACGGCGCGCTCCCGCTCCTGACATCCGGCCTCAGCGACGTCGGTCCCGCGCTCCTGTGCCCGACGCTCTGTCTAGTTCCTGTGACGCGGTGGCTCCGCCACCAACATGGCGGCGCCCACCGTCTATTTCTTCCCGGCGTCTCCCCAGGTAAGACGCCTGTGTATCTTTGTGGTGTCGCTGTCCGTATGGTCAGCATTCACTACGCTCCCAGGCCCCTGTCTCTTTCTTGTCTGCCCTGCTTGTGCTTTCGTTGATAGCTGTTGTGAGCAGCTCCTCGCCATCTCCTGTCCCTGTCTCGCCTCTGGCTCCTTCCCTTCTGTCTCTGGTGTCCTACTGTGTACCGGCTGTCCATTGTTCTCCTAGTCCGTTTTTATTTCATGTCCTAATCTCTATTGTTACCTCTCTCTCTCTCACAGTCCCCTGCTTCCTCCAGTCCTGAGTGCTCCACGTCCGTGTCCCTCTGCAGCTCCGTGTTCACTGTCACCCCGCTCTGCTGCTCCTCTGACTCTCCACCCGTAGTCTCCCTGGTGCTCACCCAGTCGCCCCTTTGGCTCCGGCTGTCACGGTTCCATCCCTTGTGGGCCTGCCCCTAACACTCCCTGTATAGGGGGTGGCTCCACCTGGTTCAGCTCGCCCGCAGGGGCTCTGGAGCCATGGCCCAGAGGGTCCACTCCGGGTTGCTGTAACTCTTTCTGCCATCCTAGCACAATCCATAACAGATGCACAGGCCATGGACCCCGCTGGAGTCACGGCTACTCAGAAGGAGTTAATTTTCTTACGAGAGAATCAAACGCTTTATAATGTCCTTCATGAAATCTATGGACGCGCGCCTCTCCGCCCTTCAAACCTCTGATCCTGGTAATGCGGCTCAGCTGGCCGGCTTACAGCAAGAACTAGCGCAGCAGCGTGACGGACAGACTCATATTCTCAGCTACATGGCCTCGGTTGATGGTCGCTTGCTCTCGCTCCAGGCAGCCGCTGCTGCTTCTTCCCCAGTCGCTACTCCTCACCCTCAACCGCGGTTGGCCAAACCACCCCGCTATAACGGTGACACAAAATTATGCCGAGGTTTCCTGAACCAATGTCGCCTCCATTTCGAATTATTGCCGCAGCAATAACCCACAGACCGGTCCAAAGTAGCCTTCATAATCTCCCATCTTGAGGGGGACGCCTTGGCATGGGTGAACCCCCTCTGGGAGTGCGATGACCCCCTGGTTGCCCACTTAACAGATTTTTTGGATACTTTTCGTCGAGTATTCGACGAACCTGGCCGCCTCGCATCCACTACGGAGTCTCTGCTCAGTCTTAGCCAAGGTTCTCTAACTGTGGGCCAATATGCCATTCAATTTCGGACCCTGGCTTCCGATTTGGGTTGGAACAATGAGGCACTGGTTGGGGCCTTTTGGCGGGGTCTTTCGGGTCGTATAAAGGACGAGCTGGCGGGTCGCGACACTCCTACAGAGAGAAGACTCGCGCGCCCGATGCTATCCACTCGCAGACCACCCAGTCCTCGTTCCAGGGCTCTTCCTTCTGCGTCTGTGCCCGAGCCGATGCAAGTGGATCGCCTAAAGCTCTCCGAAGAGCGTCGCAAGGAGAGAAGTTCCCACGGTCTATGTTTTTATTGCGGCAGTGGTTCTCATTTGCTCCGAACCTGTCCGGAACGTCCGGAAAACTTCTCCGCCTAGGTCAGGTAAGAGAGGCCTCCCTAGGTGTGCATGATTCCTCTCAACCCCTTTCTCTGTCTGTCCTCTTGCATGTAGGTGACAAGCGGGTTTCTTTGGCAGCCTACGTGGATTCGGTTGCCGCTGGGAATTTTGTTAGGCTCGATGTAGTCTCCAAATTTTCTGTCCCGGTTAAGACCCTTGAGAGCCCACAGATTCTTGCTTCTGTAGACGGTAATCCTTTGCAAGAGACTGTTAAGCTAGTTACGCATGAGATCGAGCTCCAGATTGGAGCCCTGCACAAGGAGAGAATTACATTTTATGTTTTAGCCGGTATCTCTCATCCTGTTCTCCTTGGTCTTCCCTGGTTGTGACTTCATGAGCCTACTTTGGATTGGCGTAACGGCAATGTTCTGCGCTGGGGGGAGTCCTATCCGTCTCGGTGTCTGCGGCCGGTGCGTCCCGTAGGTGTTCCCCGTCCTCTCCCTGATCCCTCTGGATTACCGCCTGCATATAGAGCCTACTCGGATGTCTTCGAGAAGAGGGAGGCTGAGTTTCTTCCGCCACACCGACCCTATGACTGCCCTATCGAGCTCATTCCTGGTACCACTCCTCCCCGCGGGAGAATCTACCCTCTCTCTTTAGCTGAGACGCAGGCCATGTCTGAGTACATTCAAGAAAATTTAGCCAGAGGCTTTATTCGGAAATCGTCCTCGCCTGCGGGAGCAGGTTTCTTTTTTGTGAAGAAGAAGGACAGGTCTCTTCGTCCGTGTATTGATTATCGGGGCCTCATCCGCATCACGGTGAAGAACAAGTACCCGCTTCCACTAATCCAGGAACTCTTTGACCGCTTGAGAGGAGCACGAATCTTCACCAAGCTAGATCTGCGAGGAGCCTACAACCTTGTTCGCATACGGTCCGGGGATGAATGGAAAACCGCGTTCAACACACGGGACGGTCATTACGAGTATTTAGTCATGCCATTCGGACTCTGCAACGCTCCCGCAGTATTCCAGGAATTTGTCAGTGACATCTTTCGTGATCTCCTCTATGTCTGTGTTGTGGTCTATTTAGACGACATCTTGATCTTCTCCGACTTGTCTACTCACCGCCGAGACGTCCGTCAAGTACTCCACCGTCTCAGGGAGAATCACCTATTTGCCAAATTGGAGAAATGCCTCTTTGAGCAAGCTTCACTACCGTTCCTTGGTTACATCGTTTCAAGTTCCGGCTTGGAGATGGATCCTGAAAAGGTCTCTGCAGTTCTCAAGTGGCCGCGTCCCCAAGGTGTGAAAGCAATTCAGCGTTTTTTGGGCTTCGCCAATTATTACAGGCAATTTATTCCTCATTTTTCTTCATTGACCAAGCCTATCTCGGCTCTCGTTCGCAAAGGGGCCAACCCCAACACGTGGCCTTCGGACGCTGAGGCGGCTTTTGAGGTTTTAAAGCAAGAATTCGCCAAGTCCCCTGTGCTCCACCGTCCAGATGCCAATAGGCCGTTCCTCCTGGAGGTTGATGCATCGTCCATGGGAGCTGGATCTGTCCTTCTGCAAAAGACCTCCTCTGGTCGCGTGGTCACCTGTGGATTCTTCTCTAAAGCTTTTACCGCTCCGGAACGAAACTACTCCATCGGAGACAGAGAACTAACCAGGGGAAGAGTCTTGAGGAGATCATTTGCATATTCCCAGTGCCTTCTAGGATAAGTGAAGAGTCTCCGCGAGCTCAACGATCACTGGGTTTTGGCCGTTGCAGCTGAAAAGAGGAAATCGGAAAACCAGGGGAAGAGTCTTGAGGAGATCATTTGCATATTCCCAGCGCCTTCTGGGATAAGTGAAGAGTCTCCGTGAGCTCAACGATATGGAAGAGGCCAGGAGCCATTTGGTGAGCTGCATTTCTTGCTACATGTTCACAGACTTACCAGTGGAAAAGCCAAACTTCACATGCCACAAATGCAAGCTTGTGTCCCTGTTGGAGGAAAAGTTGCAAAATCTCGAAGAGAGGTTAGCTACGTTGAAGATCATTAAGGAAGGTGAAGAGTTCTTAGACAGAGCAGAATTATCTCTTCATGTTACAGAAAGAGATGAGAAACTGGGTCTGGGCAGAAAAAGTAAATTAATGTGCATGCAAAATGTAATTGCATATGAACACATGACCTTTACACAGAGAAAACCAAAAGCAAAACACAAAACAAATATCCTGGAATAAAAAAGTAAAAAAATATATTGCAAAAATTGCATGAAGGTAGTAATAATAGTAATAATAAGGGTATTTAGTTAACATAATTTTGATCAAAATAATGTAGAAGCCATCCCGCCACGTCACGGCAACCCTTGTGGGACAGTCCTAACTCTTGTATTTAAAACCTTTCCACTTGTCAAGTGACGTAAATGTGAACAAGGACAGAGGGACTGAACCACCAGTAATAGTATAGTATACTACCTTCATGCAATTTTTGCAATATATTTTTTTACTTTTTCATTCAAGGATATTTGTTTTGTGTTTTGCTTTTGGTTTTCTCTGTGTAAAGGTCATGTGCTCATATGCAATTACATTTTGCATGCACATTAATTTACTTTTTCTGCTCAGACCCAGTTTCTCATTTGTTTCATTGTGCATTCTGTGCATATAAGGGTGTGACCGCCCTGTTTCTGAGTTGGAAAATCCATCCTGTCTGGCCTATACTATTACTGGTGGTTCAGTCCCTCTGTCCTTGTTCACATTTACGTCACTTGACAAGTGGAAAGGTTTTAAATACAAGAGTTAGGACTGTCCCACAAGGGTTGCCGTGACGTGGCGGGATGGCTTCTACATTATTTTGATCAAAATTATGTTAACTAAATACCCTTATTATTACTATTATTACTACCTTCATGCAATTTTTGCAATATATTTTTTTACTTTTTTATTCCAGGATATTTGTTTTGTGTTTTGCTTTTGGTTTTCTCTGTGTAAAGGTCATGTGTTCATATGCAATTACATTTTGCATGCACATTAATTTACTTTTTCTGCTCAGACCCAGTTTCTCATATGTTTCATTGTGCATTCTGTGCATATAAGGGTGTGACCACCCTGTTTCTGAGTTGGAAAATCCATCCTGTCTGGCCTATACTATTACTGGTGGTTCAGTCCCTCTGTCCTTGTTCACATTTACGTCACTTGACAAGTGGAAAGGTTTTAAATACAAGAGTTAGGACTGTCCCACAAGGGTTGCCGTGACGTGGCGGGATGGCTTCTACATTATTTTGATCAAAATTATGTTAACTAAATACCCTTATTATTACTATTATTACTACCTTCATGCAATTTTTGCAATATATTTTTTTACTTTTTTATTCCAGGATATTTGTTTTGTGTTTTGCTTTTGGTTTTCTCTATGTTACAGAAAGAGAAGAAATTCAAAGTGCACCTGAAGAAACAGAGGAATGGAGACATGTGACCCAAAGAAGCAGGAGGATCAGGAGGCAGTCAGCACCCATACTTCTCAGGAACCAGTACCAGGTTCTCACGCAGGAAAACAATGAAGAAATACATCAGGATAAGACTTTGCCCACAAACAGCAACCTTGTACGCCTTCAGAGTCCTCCTGGATGGAGAAAGAAAAATGTTGTGAAGAAGAAACGGAGAGTGGTGGTCATGGGGGATTCCCTGTTGAGAGGAACAGAGGCCGCTATCTGCAGACCGGATATAACTTCAAGAGAAATGTGCTGTCTTCCAGGTGCAAAAATTAAAGATGTGTCTGACAGAATATCACAACTATTCAGACCTACAGATGACTACCCATTCCTGCTACTACATGTGGGGACAAATGACACCGCAAGAAACGACCTGGAAACCATCTGCAGAGACTTTGAAGACTTAGGTAAGAAAGTGAAAGAACTGGGAGAGCAGGTGGTCTTCTCTTCCATCCTCCCAGTGGATGGCCATGGAACAAGGAGGTGGAATAAGATTCTGCAGGTGAACAACTGGCTACGTCGATGGTGCCGTCAGCAACAATTTGTATTTCTGGATCACGGAGTGAATTACCTATACGATGGACTACTTGCTAGAGATGGGGTGCACCTTACGAAGACTGGAAAACATGTATTTGGAAGTCGCCTTGCTACACTTGTAAGGAGAGCTTTAAACTAGAACAACATGGGAAGGGAAGCAAAAGACCAGAAAAAGCCATACACCTGACAAATGCTATTGAGAACTCTGCTATTATAAGTGGAAAGGAAGAACAAAGACAAAAGAATCTAATTAATAAAAATATTGGAGAAAGAGAAACCAATCACAAACTAAAATGTTTCTATACTAATGCACAAAGCATGGGCAACAAACAAGGAGAATTGGAACTACTAACGCAAGAAAAGAAATATGATGTCATTAGAATCACTGAAACTTGGTGGGACAATACACATGATTGGAATACAAGACTAGAAGGATACAACTTATTTGCAAGAAACAGACTTGATAAACGAGGAGGAGGTGTCGCATTGTATGTTAGAAATGCGTATATCTGCACAGAGATTGAAGCTTCAGAGACTGGGAGTTCTGTGGAAACTGTTTGGGTAAGAATACAAGGGCAGAACAATGGAAAGGACACCATTGTAGGCATTTACTACAGGCCACCTGTGCAAGCTGAAGTTATGGATGAACTCTTTATGCATCAAATGGCCAAGTTCTCCAAAAAATATGTCATAGTTGTCATGGGAGATTTCAACTATCCAGACATTTGTTGGGAATCTCTCTCAGGCAAAACTAACAGGTCAAGGAAATTCTTATCCTCTCTTGCTGACAACTTTATTTCCAAAAGATAGGGGAGAAAACAAGGGGAACTGCTACCTTGGATCTAATCCTTATAAACAGGGAGGAAATGGTTGAGGAGGTAAAAGTGGCTGGGACCCTAGGAGGTAGCGACCATGCTATTTTAGAATTTTGGATAACTAGAGGAGGAAGACCTGTGAAGACTCAGACGTCAAGGTTAGATTTCAGAAAGGCAGATTTTAAGGGATTCAGAAAGAGAATTGGAGGGATCCAATGGCTGGATATCCTTAAAGACAAAAATGTCCAGGAAGGATGGGAAATCTTGAAAAATGAAATTCTCAAAGCACAAATGTTAACAATTCCGAAAAGAGGGAAGAATAGGAAGCATTTAAGGAAACCTGGATGGATGAACACAGAACTTAAGCACATGCTAAAAAGGAAGAAAAAAATGTTTATAAAATGGAAAGAGGGAGGCATATCTAAAGAAGAATATAATGCTGTCTGCAGAACCTGCAGGGCACAAATCAAATTATCTAAAGCTGACAATGAATTGAGGCTTGCAAGAGATGTCAAAAGCAATAATAAAGGATTTTGGGGATATGTCAAAAGTAAAAGAAAAGTCAAAGATGCTATAGGATTTTTACAGGATGAAAATGATGAAATGGTAAGACAGGATGTTGAGAAGGCCGAACTTTTAAATTCCCATTTTGCATCTGTTTCCTCTCAGAAAGGAAATGTAACATCAACTGTTCTTCACTGTCCTATTAAGGGAATAAAAGAATCCAGGATATCTATAAACAGAAAGATAGTGAGGAAACACTTAGCTAAGCTAAATGAATTCAAGTCTCCAGGTCCAGATGAATTACACCCCAGAGTACTGAAGGAGATAGCAGAAGAAATTTTTGAACCCCTCTCCATAATCTTTGAAAATTCTTGGAGAACAGGAGAAGTCCCAGAAGACTGGAGAAGAGCAAATGTTGTTCCTATCTTCAAAAAGGGGAAGAAGGTGGACCCAGGCAACTATAGGCCGGTGAGTCTGACTTCAATACCAGGAAAGATCTTTGAACAAATTATTAAACAACATGTATGTCAGTACCTGGATAAGAATGAAGTGATTAAACAGAGTCAGCATGGGTTTGCAACTAATAAGTCATGTCAGACTAACTTAATTTCCTTCTATGATGGAATCACTGATTGGGTGGATCAAGGAATGCTGTAGATATAGTATATCTTGACTTGAGCAAAGCATTTGACAAAGTATCTCATACAATCCTTATTGAAAAAATGACTAAGTATGGAATGGACAAGGCAACTGTTAGGTGGATTCATAACTGGCTTAGTGATCGGACCCAAAGAGTGGTCGTAAATGGCTGCACATCCAGTTGGAAGAATGTCTCAAGTGGAGTACCACAGGGCTCTGTCCTAGGCCCTGTATTGTTCAACATCTTTATCAATGATTTAGATGAAGGAATTGAGGGTAAACTGATTAAATTTGCTGATGACACAAAGCTAGGAGGGATAGCTAATACTAGAGAAGAGAGAGAGAGGATTCAAAAAGATATAAATAAACTCGAGAAGTGGGCAGCAACTAACAGAATGGTTTTTAACAGGGAAAAATGCAAAGTACTACATCTGGGCAATAAAAATGAAAAAAGCATATACAGAATGGGAGGAATAGGGCTAAGCAACAGCACATGTGAAAAAGACTTGGGTATACTAATAGATCACAGACTGAATATGAGTCAACAGTGTGATGCAGCAGCAAAAAAGGCAAATGCAATTCTAGGATGTATTAACAGAAGCATACAGTCTAGATCACATGAAGTCATTATTTCCCTCTACTCCTCTTTGGTCAGACCTCATCTGGAATATTGTGTCCAGTTTTGGGCAGCACATTTTAAAAAAGACATCAACAAACTGGAGCAAGTTCAGAAAAGAGGGACCAGAATGGTGACCGGTCTGCAAACCCTGTCTTATGAGGAAAGGTTGCAGGATTTGGGAATGTTTAGTTTGCAAAAGAGAAGGCTGAGAGGAGACTTAATAGCTGTCTACAAATATCTAAAGGGCTGTCACATTGTAGAAGGATCAACTTTATTCTCATTTGCACAAGGAAAGACTAGAAGCAATGGGATGAAACTGAATGGGAGGAGACACAGATTAGATATTAGAAAAAACTTTTTGACAGTTAGAGTGATCAATGAGTGGAACAAGCTGCCACGAGAAGTGGTGAGTTCTCCTTTAATAGAAGTCTTCAAACAGAGGCTGGGCAGACATCTGACTGGGATGATTTAGTGAATCCTGCTTTGAGCAGGGGGTTGGACCAGATGGCCCAGGAGGTCCCTTCCAACTCTACGATTCTATGATTCTAACTACTGGCCATTAAACTTTCCCTTGAAGAGTGGCGCCATCTTCTTGAGGGAGCCGTTCACCCGTTCATCATATTCTCGGATCATAAGAATTTGGCCTATGTTCAGTCCGCCCAAAGACTCAACCCACGTCAAGCCAGATGGTCTTTGTTTTTTGGGCGCTTTGATTTTGAACTCCATTTTCGGCCAGGGAACAAGAACGTCAAGGCGGATGCCCTATCTCGTTAATTTTCGCCTGTGGACAATGAGGATGGTCCTACGCATATCATCAATCCGGCCAAAATCCTTACCGTGGCTCCGCTCAGCGTTCTTTCACCACCACCGGGTAAAACCTTTGTTCAAAGTGGGGACAGGCCAAAGGTCTTATGTTGGGGGCACTCGTCTAAATTTTCTGGACATGCTGGAGTTAAGAAGACTCTCTCTCTCTCGTCTCCCGCCACTATTGGTGGACATCGCTTCGCCAAGACGTCTTGGACTTCATCGCTTCTTGTCCTTCGTGTGCCATGAACAAGGTTCCTCGACACTGCCCTCCTGGGCTCCTGCATCCGTTACCCATACCTACGACTCCATGGATCCACATTGCTATTGACTTTGTCACCGATCTACCGCCGTCCTCGGGATGTACTGTTATCTTGGTGGTCGTCGATCGGTTTTCCAAGATGGCTCACTTTGTCCCATTGTCTGGTCTGCCTTCTGCCCCTGAGTTGGTGAAGATTTTCTTGCTCCATGTTTTCCGACTCCATGGCTTTCCTCAGCATATCGTCTCAGACAGAGGAGTCCAGTTTACCTCCCGATTTTGGCGAGCTCTCTGCGGACTGATGAAGATAACTCTGGATTTCTCTTCAGCCTATCATCCCCAGTCTAACGGGCAGGTGGAGTGAGTCAATCAAGTTCTAACTTCCTACCTCCGGCATTTTTCCATCGCTCACCAGGGTGACTGGGTTTCTCTCCTCCCGTGGGTTGAATTCGCGTACAATAATCATACCAGGGAAGCTTCTTCCAAGTCTCCCTTTTTTGTGGTTTTCGGACAACATCCTGGTATTCCCCTTCCCGTTTCCCCCACCTCGGCTGTACCGGCGGCGGACTCCTTGTCTGTAGATTTCTCCCAGATTTGGAGGGACACCAGGGAGGCCCTAGAGAGAGCCAGTCACAGAATGAAGTGTTATGCGGATAAAAAACGTTTAGACGCGCCTCCGTATAACCCCGGGGAGAAGGTCTGGCTATCTTCTCGGTATATCAGGCTAAAAGTCCGTTCCTATAAGTTGGGTCCACGTTTCATCGGTCCCTTTGAAATCTTGAGACGTGTCAATGACGTAACCTACAAATTAAAATTGCCCGCTTCGCTAAGAATCCCAATGCTTTTCATGTATCCCTCCTCAAACCTGCGGTATTTAACCACTTCCACTCAACATCTTCCCGAAATTTCCAACCCAGCAGTTCTGATAATACCTTTTGAGGTTAAAACAGGGTTCCCAATCCTACTTATTACCCAGTGCAGTCACGTAGCACAGTGATGGAGGAATTTCAAATAGTGGTGGAAAGTGAACTTACTAAATTGGCATTGGAAAATAAAAATCAGAACAATAAAAAAAATTTAACAAAAAAACAAAAAAATGCATTGGAGGAATTGAAGAAAAATTCTAACATTGTTATAAAAAATTCAGATAAAGGTGGATCTACTACTATACTGGACACTGGTCTTTATGAACAAGAAGTGCATAAGTTGCTTCAAGACAGTGTTGTGTACAAGCCGTTATTGAAGGATCCTACAGAGGAGATAAGAGTTCTTTTAATGAAAATTTTGGAAGAAGGACATTTGATGGGTTTTCTTACTAGTCAGCAATTGGAATTTATGAATCCACCTTTCCCCAAAATTCCTCTTTTTCATGCCTTGCCCAAGGTTCATAAGGGGGTATTTCCCCCACCTATGCGGCCTATTGTATCTGGAATAGGGTCATTATTGGAGAATTTGGGGGATTGGTTGGATGCACGACTTCAACCTCTAGTATTGAGATCACCTACCGTGTTTCCCCGAAAGTAGGACCCCCCCGAAAGTAAGACAGGGTGGGGGTTACGGGGGGGTCCTTCAATGTAAGGCCTCCCCCGAATGTAAGGCAGGGTTGGGGGCCGCTGTGAAATGTAAGGCCCTTACCTTTGGGCCGCCGCTGTCCCCCATTGGGTCCCCAGGCTCCAGAGGTGTCCTCAGGTGCAGCTGGGCGGGTCCAGCGCTCATGGGGTTAACTCGCCGTGTTAACCCCGCAATCCGCCCAGCTCAACAGCTCATTGGCCGCCCCTGTTCCCCACGTCACCGCCGGCCCCCGGCTCGAGCACTGATTGGTCCAGCAGCTCGGGCTGTAATTGGCCGCCCCAGCCCCACGTCACCGCTGTTTCCCTGCTGATTGGCACAGCGTTCCCTGCAGCACAGGCCTTCCGCACCGCAGAGGAAAACGTCCAGCATTTAAAAACCAAGTAGGGAAACATGTACTGTATAGGGTATGGGGCTGTGTGCAGTGGGATACGGCACTGTTATGGGGTGTGGGGCTGTGTGCAGTGGGATACGGCACTGTTATGGGGTGTGGGGCTGTGTGCAGTGGGATACGGCACTGTTATGGGGTGTGGGGCTGTGTGCAGTGGGATACGGCACTGTTATGGGGTGTGGGGCTGTGTGCAGTGGGATACGGCACTGTTATGGGGTATAACAGCATGTTAATAAATGTTAATTTATTGGTTAAAAAGAAATTGTCATTTTTTTTCGGTAAGACCTCGCCCGAAAGTAAGACAGGGTGGGACTTTTTGGGGTAAAATTAATGTAAGACAGGGTCTTACTTTCGGGGAAACACGGTAGCTATATCAAGGACAGCAAACATGTGTTACGTGTAATGAAGAACATTAAGTGGAATATTAATTATACATGGGTTACTGCAGATATTGCTACACTGTATTCATCTATACCTCATCATCTAGCTATTCGTGCACTTCAGGATCAGTTGCTTAAATATACTAAATACAGTGTGGAATTGCAGCAATTTATTTTATCTGTAAATGAATTTTTGTTAAAAAACAACTACTTTATGTTTAAAAGGAAAAGCAATTTGTTCCTTCAATTACAAGGATGTGCGATGGGGGCGAAATTTTCCCCATCGCTTGCAAATATATTTGTTACTTGGTGGGAGGAAGAAAAAATTTATGGTCAGGAAAATATTTTTATGGATCATATAGAATTTTTTGGAAGATTCATTGATGATCTGATAATAATATGGAAGGGTGATCCAGATAATATAAAAGAATTCATAAAATTCCTTAATACTAATAATCATAATCTAAAATTTACATATCATATGAATAAAGAACGAATTGCTTTTCTTGACATGATGTTGATTGGAAATGAAGCAGATTTTAGGGTTGAAGTATGTTTATATAGAAAACCGCAATCAGGTAATTCTTTGCTGCATGCTAGCAGCAACCATCCCAAACATGTCATTAATAATCTCCCAGTAGGTGAATTTGTGCGTGCCAAGAGGTGCTGCACAACTGATTCATTTTACAGACAGGAATGTGAAGTAATTGATGAACGATTAAAGACTAGAGGTTATCGCAAGCATCAAATTAATAGGGGTAAAATTGTAGCAGAAAGAAAAACAAGAGATGATTATTTGGAAATAAAATCAAAATTTAGTAATTTTGAGGAGAAACCAGTTTTTATTACTAAATATAGTGATCAATTTAATCAAATAACGGAAATTATTAAATCAAATCTACCTATTTTACGGGTGGATCCAACTTTGAGAACTATAATGGATAAAGGCTGCAATTTTATTCCTAAAAAAGGAACTACAATTGCGAATATTTTGTCCCCCAGTGATCACACTTTGCGTTTTTCATCAGAAAATAATTCAAGCTGGTTATCTGTCTCTGGTAGCTATCGTTGTGGAATAAGATCATGCGGTTTATGTAAATACATGTATAATACGTCTACATTTAAATCCACAGTTACAAAAAATGAATATGTCATAAATATGTTTGCCAACTGTAGTTCCACATATGTTATTTATTTAACCCCTTCATGACCCAGCCTATTTTGACCTTAATGACCTGGCCATTTTTTGCAATTCTGACCAATGTCTCTTTATGAGGTAATAACTCAGGAACGCTTCAACGCATCCTAGCGATTCCGAGATTGTTTTTTCGTGACATATTGGGCTTCATGATAGTGGTATATTTAGGTCAATAATTTTTGCGTTTATTTGTGAAAAAAATGGAAATTTGGCAAAAATTTTGAAAATTTTGCAATTTTCAAATTTTGAATTTTTATTCTGTTAAACCAGAGAGTTATGTGACACAAAATAGTTAATACATAACATTTCCCACATGTCTACTTTACATCAGCACAATTTTGGAAACAACATTTTTTTTCGTTAGGAAGTTATAAGGGTTAAAAGTTGACCAGCAATTTCTCATTTTTACAACAAAATTTACGAAACCATTTTTTTTAGGGACCACCTCACATTTGAAGTCACTTTGAGGGGTCTATATGGCAGAAAATACCCAAAAGTGTCACCATTCTAAAAACTGCACCCCTCAAGCTACTCAAAACTATATTCAAGAAGATTATTAACCCTTCAGGTGCTTCACAGGAACTAAAGCAACATGGAATGAAAAAATGGACATTTTAATTTTTCCAACCAAAATTTTATTTTAGCATCAGTTTTTTCATTTTCACATGGGTAACAGGATAAAATGTATCCTAAAATTTGTTGGGCAATTTCTCCTGAGTACACTGATACCTCATATGTGGTCATAAACCACTGTTTGGGCGCACGGCAGGGCTCAGAAGGCAAGGAGCGCCATTTTACTTTTTGAATGTAAAATATGCTTGAATGTTTAGCGGTTGCCATGTCTTGTTTTAAGAGTACCTGTGTGCCTAAACATTGGAGCTCCCCCACAAGTGAGCCCATTTTGGAAACTAGACCCTCCAAAGAACTTATCTAGATGCATAGTATGCACTTTGAACCCCCAGGTGCTTCACAAATTGATCTGAAAAAAAAAAAGTACTTTTTTTTTCACAAAAATTTTATTTGGCCTCAGTTTTTTCATTTTCACATGGGCAACAGGATAAAATGGATCCTAAAATTTGTTGGGCAATTTCTCCTGAGTACATCAATATCTCATATGTGGTCATAAACCACTGTTTGGGCGCACCGCAAGGCCCGGAAGGGAAGGAGCGCCATGTGACTTTTTGATTGGAAAATTAGCTCCAATCGTTAGCGGACACCATGTCGCATTTGGAGAGCCCCTGTGTGCCTAAACATTGGAGCTCCCCCACAAGTGACCCCATTTTGGAAACTAGACCCCCGAAGGAACTTATCTAGATGTGTAGTGAGCACTTTGAACCCCCAAGTGCTTCACAGAAGTTTATAACGCAGAGCAGTGAAAATAAAAAAATATTTTTTTTTCCTCAAAAATGATTTTTTAGCCCGCTATTTTTTATTTTCCCAAGGGTAACAGGATAAATTGGACCCCAAAAGTTGTTGTCCAGTTTGTCCTGAGTACACTGGTACCCCATATGTGGGGGAAAACCACTGTTTGAGCGCACGGCATGACTCAGAAGGGAAGGAGCGTCATTTGACTTTTTGAATGGAAAATTAGCTCCAATCGTTAGCTGACACCATGTTGTGTTTGCAGAGCCCCTGTGTGCGTAAACTTTGGAGCTCCCCCACAAATGACCCCATTTTGGAAACTAGACCCCCTAAGGAACTTATCTAGATGCATAGTGAGCACTTTGAACCCCCAGGTGCTACACAGAAGTTTATAACGCAGAGCCGTTAAAATAAAAATATTTTTTTTCCCTCAAAAAATAAATTTTTAGCCTGTTATTTTTTATTTTCACAAAGGTAACAGGATAAATTGGACCCCAAAAGTTGTTGGCCAGCTTGTCCTGAGTACGCTGGTACCACATATGTGGGGGGGACCACTGTTTGGGCACACGTTGGGGCTCAGAAGGGAAGTAGTGACGTTTTGAAATGCCGACTTGATGGAATGGTCTGTGGGCGTCATGTTATGTTTGCAGAGCCCCTGATGTACCTAAACAGTGGAAACCCCCCACAAATGACCCCATTTTGGAAACTAGATCACCCAAGAAACTAATATAGATGTGTGGTGAGCACGTTGAACCCCCAAGTGCTTCACAGAAGTTTATAACGCAGAGCTGTGAAAATAAAAAAATATTTTTTTTTCCTCAAAAAATTATTTTTAGTCCACTATTTTTTATTTTCACAAGGGTAACAGGATAAATTGGACCCCAAAAGTTGTTGTCCAGTGTGTCCTGAGTACGCTGGTACCCCATAAGTGGGGGGGACCACTGTTTGGGCACACGTTGGGGCTCGGAAGGGAAGTAGTGACGCTTTGAAATGAAGACTTGATGGAATGGTCTGTGGGCGTCATGCTACATTTGCAGAGCCCCTGATGTACCTAAACAGTGGAAACCCCCCACAAGTGACCCCATTTTGGAAACTATATCACCTAAGGAACTAATCTAGATGTGAGGTCAGCACTTTGAACCCCCAAGTGCTTCACAGAAGTTTATAACGCAGAGCTGTGAAAATAAAAAAATATTTTTTTTTCCTCAAAAAGTGATTTTTAGCCCACTATTTTTTATTTTCACAAGGGAAACAGGATAAATTGGACCCCAAAAGTTGTTGTCCAGGTTGTCCTGAGTACGCTGGTACCCCATATATGGGGGGGACCACTGTTTGGGCACACGTTGGGGCTCGGAAGGGAAGTAGTGACGCTTTGAAATGCCGACTTGATGGAATGGTCTGTGGGCGTCATGTTACGTTTGCAGAGCCCCTGATGTACCTAAACAGTGGAAACCCCCCACAAGTGACCCCATTTTGGAAACTATATCACCTAAGGAACTAATCTAGATGTGAGGTCAGCACTTTGAACCCCCAAGTGCTTCACAGAAGTTTATAACGCAGAGCTGTGAAAATAAAAAAATATTTTTTTTTCCTCAAAAAGTGATTTTTAGCCCACTATTTTTTATTTTCACAAGGGTAACAGGATAAATTGGACCCCAAAAGTTGTTGTCCAGGTTGTCCTGAGTACGCTGGTACCCCATATATGGGGGGGACCACTGTTTGGGCACACGGGGCTCGGAAGGGAAGTAGTGACGCTTTGAAATGCCGACTTGATGGAATGGTCTGTGGGCGTCATGTTACGTTTGCAGAGCCCCTGATGTACCTAAACAGTGGAAACCCCCCACAAGTGACCCCATTTTGGAAACTAGACCCCCCAAGGAACTTATCTAGATGTGTGGTGAGCACGTTGAACCCCCAAGTGCTTCACAGAAGTTTATAACGCAGAGCTGTGAAAATAAAAAAATATTTTTTTTTCCTCAAAAAGTGATTTTTAGCCCACTATTTTTTATTTTCACAAGGGTAACAGGATAAATTGGACCCCAAAAGTTGTTGTCCAGTTTGTCCTGAGTACGCTGGTACCCCATATATGGGGGGACCACTGTTCGGGGACACGTTGGGGCTCGGAATGGAAGTAGTGACGTTTTGAAATGCCGACTTGATGGAATGGTCTGTGGGCGTCATGTTACGTTTGCAGAGCCCCTGATGTACCTAAACAGTGGAAACCCCCCACAAGTGACCCCATTTTGGAAACTAGACCCCCCAAGGAACTTATCTAGATGTGTGGTGAGCACGTTGAACCCCCAAGTGCTTCACAGAAGTTTATAACGCAGAACCGTGAAAATAAAAAATCTTTTTTTTCCACAAAAATAATTATTTTAGCCCCCATTTTTTTATTTTCCCAAGGGTAACAGGAGAAATTAGACCCCTAAAGTTGTTGTGCAATTTTTCCTGAGTACCCTGATACCCCATAAGTGGGGGTACACCACTGTTTGGGCACACGTCGGGGCTCGAAATGGAGGGAGCACCGTTTGACTTTTTGAACGCAAAATTGGCTGGAATAAATGGTGGCTCCATGTCGCGTTTGGAGAGCCCCTGATGTGCCTAAACAGTGGAAACCCCTCAATTCTATCTCCAACCCTAACGCCAACACACCCCTAACCCTAATCCCAACCCTAATCATAACCCTAACCACAACCCTAATCCCAACACACCCCTAACGAAATCCCAACTCTAACCCTAACCACAAGCCTAACCGTAATCCCAACCCTAATCCCAATTCCAACCCTAACCCTAAATTCAACCCTTACCCTAAATTCAACCCTAACCCTAAATTCAACCCTAACCCTTAGTCCAACCCTAACCCTTAGTCCAACCCTAACCCTTAGTCCAACCCTAACCCCTAGTCCAACCCTAACCCCTAGTCCAACCCTAACCCCTAGTCCAACCCTAACCCCTAGTCCAACCCTAACCCTAGCCCTAACCCTAGCCCTAACCCTAGCCCTGGACCTAACCCTAATGGAAAAAAAAAAAAAAAAAAAAATTTATTATTTGTCCCTACCTATGGGGGTGATAAAGGGGGCGGTGATTTACTTTTTATTTATTTTGATCACTATGAAAGTTTATCATAGTGATCAAAATAAATGAATGAATCTGCAGCGTTGCAGATTCGATTCGGCGCACTGCGCATGCGCCCGCCATCTTGCAAGATGGCGGCGCCCATGACGCTGGACGGCAGGACACCGGGACGGATAGCGGGAGATCGCAGGCACAAAGGAGGGTGAGGGGGTGACCGGAGGGTGAGAGGGGATGATCGGAGGGCTGGGGGGGCGGAGAGAAGGCGGGGGGGCAGATCATGACGGCGGCTGCCGATCGGTGCCGTCAGAAGGTGGCGGCAGCCGATCGGTGCCGTCAGTCGGTGTGGGGGGGGTCGGGTCTCGGTGTCCAGCCATGTCCGATGCTATTTCAGCATCGGCCATGGCTGGATTGTAATATTTCACCAATTTTCATTGGTGAAATATTACAATCGCTCTGATTGGCAGTTTCACTTTTAACAGCCAATCAGAGCGATCGTAGGCACGTGGGGGCTAAGCCACACCCCCAGGTGTTAACTCTGAAGGGTCCTTTGTGTGCGGGTCGGGTGACCTTTCAGTGACCCCGGTCACCCGACCCGCAGGGGGGCTATTTATAGCATGACGCCTACGTAGGCGTCATAGGTCGTTTGGGCACTGCTTTTCATGACGCCTACGTAGGCGTCATAGGTCGTGAAGGGGTTAATAACATGTGAAACATGCTGCATTCAATATGTGGGCAACACCACACGTCCTCTTCGCAAAAGGATTTCTGAACATCTTTATGATTCATGTAATAAAACTACAAGGAGTCCCTCGGGAGCCTCTCAGCATTTTATTTCTGTACATGGAGGAGATGTCAGTACTTGTAGGGTTAATATAATAGAAACTGTCCCAAACCCCAAGAGGGGAGGTGATAGAAAAAAGGAATTGCAGCGCAAAGAAGCAATGTGGATTTTTAAGTTAAAAACACGATATCCCGCAGGCATGAATTTAAAATCTGATCTTTTATATATATATATATGATTAAGATGATGTGGTGATTTCCTCCATGTTCAGATACTATGCCTTTTTTTTTTTTGTGGAGAAAATCCTCCCTTCCTGCTATTGTGGACCTCCGCCCATTTTGTTTCCCTCCCACTTTACTTCAGCCAGCAAGTGTATATAGGTATATGCTTATTTGTAAGATGTTAAGCTATGAGTAAGGACCCTCTAGTCCGAAACGCGTAAGCGTCTGTCACATTGGTGAACCATATGTTTTTTATGCATCTATTCTGTTTTTAATCATTTTTTTGGAATAAAGTCTTTTGATTTTAACCATCCTTTGGTCGAAGTTGCTGGAACATCTCCCAAGTATTGTGCCTACAAGATTTTCCGGAATCCAAGTTCCCTGCACCGCCCAGGATTGATTGCATTCCTCCAGACTTCGCATTTGCTACGGTTTGGTGAGCTGACAAAAAACTTTTTCCTTTGAGGTTAAAGGTATACTCGCTATGAAGACTGTTAGGGGTCGAACTTTGTTTTTGGTTGATTGGAGAGGTTTCGGTCCTGAGAAGAGGTCCTGGGAACCCCGAGAAAACATTGATGCTCCTCTAATCATGAAACGATTTTTTGACAACCTTAGGAGGGGAGGGAGTAGAAGGGGGGGTACTGTCACGTCCTCCACCAGTACTTACCTGCGCGACCCCGTGCGCACCTCCTGGCGTGCACCCGCTCCACGGCGCGCTCCTGACATCCGGCCTCAGCGACGTCGGTCCCGTGCTCCTGTGCCCGACGCTCTGTCTAGTTCTTGTGACGCGGTGGCTCCGCCCACAATATGGCGGCACCCACCGTCTATTTCTTCCCGGCGTCTCCCCAGGTAAGACGCCTGTGTATCTTTGTGGTGTCGCTGTCCGTATGGTCAGCATTCACTACGCTCCCAGGCCCCTGTCTCTTTCTTGTCTGCCCTGCTTGTGCTTTCTTTGTTAGCTGTTGTGCGCAGCTCCTCGCCATCTCCTGTCCCTGTCTCGCCTCTGGCTCCTTCCCTTCTGTCTCTGGTGTCCTACTATGTACCGGCTGTCCATTGTTCTCCTAGTCCGTTTTTATTTCATGTCCTAATCTCTATCGTTACCTCTCTCTCTCTCACAGTCCCCTGCTTCCTCCAGTCCTGAGTTCTCCACGTCCGTGTCCCTCTGCAACTCCGTGTTCGCTGTCACCCCGCTCTGCTGCTCCTCTGACTCTCCACCGTAGTCTCCCTGGTGTTCACCCAGTCTCCCCTTTGGCTCCGGCTGTCACGGTTCCATCCCTTGTGGGCCTGCCCCTAACACTCCCTGTATAGGGGGTGGCTCCACCTGGTTCAGCTCGCCCGCAGGGGCTCTGGAGCCATGGCCCAGAGAGTCCACTCCGGGTTGCTGTAACTCTTTCTGCCATCCTAGCACAATCCGTAACACATACATTACTGCATACAATTTTATGGGCCCCATATAATTGTCCATACAGTATAATGGGCCCTCATACTGTATATTACTTCAAACAGTATAATGGGCCCCATATATTACTTTATACAGTATAATGGGCCCCATATATTACTTCATACAGTATACTATATTATGTTACATACTGCTGAATATATATCACATTGAGACTACTGTGTATACATATGTATATACGTGTGCTGGGGCTGATGTATGTACGGGTTCTGGGGCTGATGTATATACGGGTGCTGAGGCTGGTGTATATATGGTCTGGGGGGCTGGTGTATATATGGGTGCTAGGGCTGATGTATATACAGGTGCTGGGGCTGATGTATATATGGTGCGGGGGGCTGATGTATACTGGTGCTGGGGCTGATGTATATACGGGTGCTGGGGCTGATGTATATACAGGTACTGGGGCTGATGTATATATAGGTGCTGACTAGAGGCTGATCAGTGATGTACAGTATATACAAACAGCCCGTATATACATCAGCCTCACGTCAGCACCAGTACATACATCAGCCCCAGCACCTGTGTATTATGCAGGTGCTGGTGTATATACTGGTGCTGAGGCTTACGTATATACTGTTTCTGAGGCTTATGTATAGATAGGTGCTGACTCGAGGTTGATGTATATACAGTGTATATACATCATCCTTGAGTCAGCACCTATCTATACGTAAGCCCCAGCACCTGTATATACATGAGCTCCAGCACCTGTGTATTATACAGGTGCTGGGGCTGGTGTATGTACAGGTGCTGCCGGGGCTGATGTATTTTAATTTAATCGTGTTTGGGCTGGGATTACACTCACCCAGACCCAGATTGAATACAGGCAGAAGATTACAGGTGCAGGTAGGAGCTCTGCAATTCCTGTGCTGTGTCCCAGTACTTGATACTTCAGGCTGCAGCCAGGGGCAGGAGAGCAGAGCGCGCTCTCTCCGCTCACATAGAACATCCTGATGTCAAAGTCAGCACGTTCTTAACCCTTGCAGCAGGGGTCCTGCTACATGCGCTGCAAGCAATGACTGCTGCTTGTGCAAGCGCACCTGTATAACCGGGCATACATCCCATCTTTTAAAGAAGGGAAAGAGGGAAAAAGGGTGCGGCGCGGCAAATTTTAAGCCACGACCTGACCACACCCATTTCAGAATTAGTCACACCCATGCACACGCCCCAACCACACCCATTTAGCACTGCTGATCACACTGACTGGTACTGAGGGCACAGTGGCTGGTACTATGGGCACAGTGGCTGGCATTTTGGGTACAGTGGCTGGTACTGAGGAGAAGAAAGAAAGAACAGAGAGAAAACATAAAACAGAGAGAGAGAAAGAACAAACAGAAAGAAAGAAAGAACAGAGAGAGAAAGAAAGAGGGGACAGAAAAAAAGAACAGAGAGAGAAAAAAGAAAGCGGGGAAAGAAAGAAAGAAAAAGGGGAAGAAAGAAAGAACAGAGAGAGAAAGAAAGATGGGAATGAAAGAACAGAGAGAGAAAGAAAGAACAGAGAGAGGGAAAGAAAGAGAACAGAGAGAAAGAAAGGAATAATAGAGAGAGAAAGAAAGAACAAAGAAAGAAAGATTAGAGAAAGAAGGATTAGAGAGAGAAAGAAAGAATAGAGCGAAAGAAAGAACAGAGAAAGAGGGGAAAGAAAGAAAGAACAGAGAGAGAGAAAGAGGGGAAAGAAAGAAAAGAGAGAGAAAGAGGGGAAAGAAAGAATAGAGAAAGAAAGGGAAAGAAAGAACAAAGAGAGAAAGAAATATTCTTTAAAGATACTATAGCAACCTGGCTCCCATTGTAGTGCCCACCTGAGCCTCCCGGTGCAGGGCATATCATGATCCGCTCCCATGGCCGGCATTCCCGATTCCAAGGCAATCCCGCTGTCCGCGCTGTCGGAGGAGGACACGGTGATGGCTCTGAAGCATTCACTGAAGTTTCTCCATTGTTCCGTCACAATCACCTCCTGAAATTACCTCATTTCCAGTAGAACCTTACGTGCGAGTTTTAAAGTGCTCCTCGGGCTCCGCCGTGTACTCCTGTGTCTGCGGGAAAAGTAAGCTCCCGGCTGGGGCAGTCTCTCTCAAAATCGGGACTGTCCCGCTGGATCCGGGACGGTTGGGATGTATGAATGCTCCCCACTATACACCTCGTACACGCATGGCTCCGCACGCCTCATACACACACGGTTCCGCATTGTATGCCTCATAGACACGGCTCCGCTGAGTACACACATGGCTCTGCTCTGTAAAACTCGTACACATGCAACTCTGCTCCGTACACCTTGTACACACGCAACAACGCTCTGTACACCTTGTACACACAGCACTCCATTTCATACACCTCGTACACACACGGCTCCGCTCCGTACACCTCATACACACATGGCTCCGCTCCGTACACCTCGTACACACGCGGCTCCGCTCCGTACACCTCGTACACATGCGGCTCCGCTCCGTACACCTCGTACACACGCGGCTCCGCTCCGTACACCTCGCGCACATGCGGCTCTGCTCCGTACACCTCATACACACGGCTCCACTCCGTACACCTTGTACTCACATGGCTCCACCCAGTACACCTCGTACGCACACGGCTCTGGTCCGTACACCTCGTACACACACAGCTCCGCTCCGTACACCTCGTACACACACGGCTCCGCTCCATACACCTCGTGCACACACAGCTCTGCTACATCCACTGTAAACCCCTCCTGACCCCACAACTTGGCTCATCCAGCACCATGACAACCGGCACAGCAGACTCCTGCAGACACCAAGAGGCAGGGCTGTGCGCACAGGACCTGTGATGAGGTCACAGAAGGGAGGAGTCAGGGGGTCACATAATCAGGGGTCTGGACAGAGGCCCCTCATCATGTGACCCACCTGACTCCTCCCCTCCTGTGACCTCATCACAGGTCCTGTGCACAGAGAAGAGAGCAGCCAAGCGACGCTGTGAGGGGCTGCAGGGGGGGCTCTCTGCGAGGGTGAGGATGGGGTGCGTAGGGGGGCGTGGCGGCTTATCTCCCTGCTATAACCGCCGTGCCTGCAGAGGCCCGGCGGCAGGAAGAACAGCCAGGCCAGTGGACACATCAGCTGGCAAGGGGCCAGATGAGCGGCGCTGCCAGCCTGCGGCCCACATGACAGCGGCCCAGCGGGAAAATGCCCAGTTGGGCACATTATCAATCCGGGCCTGGTGCTCAGGAGGTTACTGTGTGCGCTCAGGTGGTCACTGCTCAAGAGGCCACTATGTGTGCTCAGGAGATCACTGTGTGCACTCAGGAGGTCACTGCGCTCTGAAGGTCACTGTGTGCGCTCAGGAGGTCACTGCGCTCAGGAGGTCACTATGTGCGCTCAGGTGGTCACTGTGTGGGCTCAGGAGGTCACTGAGTGCGCTCAGGAGGTTACTGTGCAAGCCCAGGAGGTCACTGCGATCAGTGGGTCACTATGTGCTCTCAGTAGGTCACTGTGTGCGCTCAGGAGGTCACTGTGTGCGCTCAGGAGGTCACTGTGCATTTAGTAGGTCACTGTGTGCGCTCAGAAGGTCACTGTCTGCTCAGAAGGTCACTGTGCGCTCAGGAGGTCACTGTGCGCTCAGGGGGTCACTGTGAGCTCAGGAGATCACTGCACTCAGTGATATATATTTGGTGAGGTCATTGAAGAGCATAGCTCGCTACTCTGTAGCACTCATAATGTATGTGAACAAAAGTGCCCCACAAACACTAAGATACCCTTACGGTGAATTTCTCCACACGCACAGTATCATGACCCTACTGTACCCAACCCCACAACTTCCACGGAAAAGTAAGGTTACCCCAACTCAGTGTGAACCCCCAACTGTGACCCCTACACAGCCCTCCATGCAGCATAATGGGCCTACATACAGTATAATGTATGGATACTACAATAGCAAATTTTCACTCGGCAACATCCACTGCTGTTTGTTTCTGGAAAACACCTATTGAGTCAAAATCGTCACTACACCTGTAGATAAATTCCCAAAGGGGTATCATTTCCAAAATGGAGTCATTTGAGGGGGGATTCTGCTCTTCTAGCAATTAGGGGCTCTGTATGTAGGGTCCGCAAACTATTCTAGGAAAATCTGCGCTCCAGGAGGAAAACAGCACTCTGTTCCTCCCGAGTCTCTCCATGTGGCTAAGCAGTACAGTACAGCCACATATGGGGTATTTCTACATTTAGCATAAATTGTGAGACAAATTTTGGTGCCATTTTCACCCATTTCACAGTATGAAAATGTATATAGGGGACAGTGATGATAATGTGTGCAAATTGTAAAGCTCTGAGGAATATGTTAGTGCTATATAAAAATAAACATTATTATAAATAAAGATTATTATAACACAATCTTGGTGGTAAAAATTTACCCATACAGTATAATGCAAAATATGACCTCCAATATGGCACTTCTGAGCTGTGCACTGTGTCTCAAAAGTAGTTTTTGACCACATATAGGGTACCGGTGTACTTAGGAGAAATTGCACAACAAATTTTGGGGTCCATTTTATCCTGTTACCCTTCCAAAAATGCAAAATTTGGGACTAAAAATATTTTTTGTAGGAAAATGTTTTTATTTTTATTTTAAAGGCTCAATATTATAAACATCTATGAAGCACCTGGGGGTTCAACGTGCTCACCTTACATATAGATAAGTTCCCTGAGGGGTCTAGTTTCTAAAATGTTGTCAGTTGTTGGGGGTTTCCACTGTTTAGGCACATTAGTGGCTCACCAAATGCGACGTGGCATCCACTAATTATTCCAGCAAATTTTACATTAAAAAAGTCAAATGGCACTCCTTCCCTTCATGATCACTGCCGTGCACTCAAACGCTAGTTTTCCTCCACATATTGAGTATCGGCATAATCAGGAGAAATTGCACAGCGAATTGCATGGTGAAATTTTCCCTGATACCCTTGTGAAAGTAAAAAAAATTGAGTCTAAAGAAAAATGTTTGTGGAAAAAAATTAAATGTTTATTTTTTTCTTATTCATTTCATTAATTCCTGTGAAGCAACTGAAGGGTTAATATACTTCTTGAATGTGGTTTTCAGCACGTTGAGGGGTGCAGTTTTAGAATGGTGTCACTTTTGGGTATTTTCAGTCATTTAGGCCCTTTAAAGTCGCTTCAAATGTGATGTGGTTCCTAAAAAAATGGTGTTGTAAAAATGAGAAATTGCTGGTCATCTCTTAACCCTTTTAACTTCCTAACATAAAAAAATGTTTAAAACATTGTGCTGATGTTAAGTAGACATGTGGGAAATGTTATTTATTAACTATTTTGTGTGACATGATTTTCTTATTTAAGGACATAAAAATTAAAAGTTTGAAAATTGTAAAATCTTCAAGCTTTTCTCAAAATTTCCAGTTTTTTCACAAATAAACGTTAGTAATATCAAATACATTTTACCACTACCATGAAGTACAATATGTTATGAAAAAAACATTCTCAGAATCAGTGGGATCCATTGAGTTATTACCTCATAAATTGGCAGTGGTCAGGATTTTGAAAATAGGCTGCGGGGGTGAAGTGGTTAAGGGAAAAAGAAATCCAAACCTACAGGGCCCTGTGTGAAAAAGTGATTGTCCCCCCTCCCTTAAAACATAAATTAACTGTGCTTTATCACCTCTTTGGGAAGCTGAGTTCAAGTTCCCTAGCCACAGTTAGGCCTCATTATTGCCACGCCTGTTCTCAATCAATAAGTCACTTAAATAGAATCTGCCTGGCAAAGGGAAGTAGATCAAAAGATTCCTTACAATCATGCCATGATGCAAAGACATTTTGGAACAAATGAGAAACAAAGTAATTGAGATCTATCAGTCTGGAAAAGGTTATAAAGCCATTTCTAAAGTTTTGGGACACTAGCGAACCACAGTGAAAGCCATTTTCCAAAAATGGTAAAAACATGGAACAGTGTGAACCTTCCCAAGAGTGGCTGGTTGACCAAAATTACCCCAAGACTTCAGCGACGACTCATCCAAGATGACTAAAATAAAAACCACAACAACATCCAAAGAATTGCAGGTCTCACTTGCCTCAGTCAAGGTCAGTGTTCATGACTCCACCATAAGAAAGAGACTGGGAAAAAATGGCCTGCATACCAGTGTTCCCAAACAAAAACCACTGCTGAGCAATAAAAACATAAGTTTTACCAGAAAACATCTTGATAATCCCCAAAACTTTTGAGAGAATACTCTGTGGACTGACAAGACAAAAGTTGAACTTTTTGGCAGGTGTATGTCCCATTACATCTGGCGTAGAAGTAACACAGCATTTCAAAAAAGGAGCATCATTCCAACAGTTAAATGTGGTGGTAGCGTGACGGTCTGGGGCTGTTTTTCTGCTTCAGGACCTGGAAGACTTGCTGTGGTAAATGGAACCTTGAATTCTGCTGTCTACAAAAAATCCTGAAGGAGAATGTCCAACCATAAGTTAGTGATTTCAAGCTGAAGTGCACTTAGGTTATGCAGCAGGACACTAATCCAAAACACACCAACAAGTCCACCTCTAAGTGGCTTAATAAAAACAAAATTAAAACTTTGGAGTGGCCTAGTCAAAGTCCTGACTTTATTCCGATTGCGATGCTGTGTCATGACCTTAAAAAGGTGGTTCATGCTCGGAAACCCTCCAGTATGGCTGAATTACAACAATTTGGCAAAGATGAGTGGGCCAAAATTCCTCCAGAGCGTTGTAAAAGACTCATTGCCAGAGATCGCAAATGCTTGATTGCAGTTGTTGCTGCTAAAGGTGGCTCAACCGGTTATTAGGTTTAGAGGGCAATCACTTTTTCACACAGGGCCCTGTAGGTTTGGATTTATTTTTCGCTTAATAATAAAGACCTTAATTTAATAACTATGTTGTGTTTACTTGTATTATCTTTGCTAATATTTAAATTTGATTGGTGATCTGAAATATATAAGTGTGACAAACGTGCAAAAGAATAGGAGATCAGGAAGATACTTTTTCACACAACTGTACTTGGATCACTATGTACAGTGAAGGACAGCATCTTATTCATTTAACAATCTACGCAGGGCATTGTTATGTCAATTTGTGACTGAGGATAATGGAATATTTGCATGTAGGTGGAAAGTGGGGACCTTGAGTTGGTTACTGGTGGGCCCATGGCACACCAGTTCAACACTGGACTGCATATCTCATGTAAGTGACGTCATCACGATCACTGTACTGAGACTTCAGACGCTGAGGAAGAATGATGTAGTAGTGAGCATTGCTTTCAACTGTATCGGCATCCATTAGTATGAGCAAATACGCAGCTGTAAGTAAATAACTAGCAATAGTGCATGAATATAACATAGGGTACTTAGTTAATGTTTTGATCAAAAAAACGTAAAAGCCATCCTACCTCGTCAAGGTAACTCTACTTAGGATGATCCTAGTCTCTAGTATTAAAACCTTGCCATGTATCAAATTTCGTAAAGGTGAATAAGGGCCGAGAAGGATTGGGGCCCTGGATATTGGACAAGCAGCCATGGGGAGCTATATAAATGTATTGTCCAGCTCAAAGAAAATGGAGGCCACACCATTATTTGCACTGAGTGCAAAAACCTAAAGCAAAGCTGAAAGGAATGAACTGGAATATAAGTTGGTATACATGCAATGTGTAGGCACATGTTCACTAGACAGACAAAGCCTAACATGAAATCAAAATGAGCAAATACCCTGCAGTAAGTAAATAAATAGCAATAGCGCATGAAAATAAGATTGGGTACTTAGTTAACATTTTTTTTTATCAAAAAAGTAAAAGCCATCCCACCATGTCAAGGTGACCCTACTCAGGCAGTCCTAAAGGTTTTTCAGTTTTGCTTTAAGTTTTTGTTTTAAGTGCAAATAAGGGCGTGGCCTCCCTTTTCTTTGAGCTGGACATTGAGTTCATACAGGTTCTGATGGATGGATGGTTTTCCATTTTTCTTCTGCTTTTCCTCACCTTCTTCCAAGAGCCATAACTTTTATTTATTTTTCCATCAATATAGCCATATTAGAGTTTGTTTTTTTTGCTGGTGAAATTGCAGTTTTGTGCAGTAAAATTGATTAAAAAAAGTGCAATTCCACAATAGTTTTTTGGTATTTTTATTTTCCATGTTCCCTCTATGGTAAAACTAGCCAGGCTATATGATTCTTCAGGTCAGCACGAGTGTGCAGATACCAATCATGTGTAGTATTTTTTTACTTGAAGTGTTGAAAAAAAATTTGTAAGAAAAAATATAACCTTTTGGCACCATTTTCCAAGACCCATAAGATTTTGATTTTTCAGGATTTCGGGCTGTGTGAGGGCTTATTTTTTGCTCCCTGAGCTGACATTTTTACTGACATGATATTGAGGTAGATATGATGTTTTGATTGCCTCTTAATTGCATTTTACTGAAAACGTAATTCTGTAATTTTTGTTTTTTTTCTCGTTATGCCGTTGACTGATAGGAATAATTTGCTTTATATTTTGATAGAAAAGACTTATATGAATGCAGCAATACCAAATATGTGTATTTTTTGTTTGTTTTATTTTTAATGGGGCAAAAAGAGGGGATTTGAACTTGTGGGTTTTTTTTAGATTTTTTAAAACTTTTTTTTCACTTTTTACTGTATTTAATAGTGCCCTTAGGGTACTTGAAGCTACAATTGTCAATTTGCTTGTGCTATACATAGCAACGCATAAGCACTTCCATGTATAGAGAAAATCATAATATATGAACGCCAGCCACGGGCTGCTTTTCACAGGAGGATCATAATGGCAGGTACAGGGGTCATCAGGAGACCGCCGACTGTCATGACAACCTATCGGCACCCTACATTCACGTCATGGACGTATGGAACGTCGGTCCCCTTGCTGACGTGTGTTAAATTCTTCTGTCAGAGATTGACAGTGGGATTTAAGAGGTTAATAGTCACAGGCGAAGCTCCATTGTTAAAGGCACATCATTATTGATTAAATTGGCAATCATGAAGGAATTAATAAAGGATTTTACATTATTATTACATATGTTTTGAATGTGCACAGCTTTTATTATGTGTGTATTGTTAATGGCTTTCAAGATATTGGAAATGCAGTGTCTGCAGATTTGTTTAGCTTTTGCCACAATAACAGACATGTCACGAAGATCTTGGCAAATCCTGTTCACAATAAGAAGTTGGCTCTGGGAAATCATGGATAAAGGTAGATGAGGCTCCTGACTAAGACCTTTTTCTGAAGCTTCTGACTTCTGACACAGAGTTATGATCATATTCGGTCTAAGTAAATCCAGACAATTATGATGAGTATTAGTAAATATGCAAAGTTGTTTTTAAATGGATTGATTAATGTTTTCGGTTTGATCGATACTTTAAGATTGGAAGCTAGAAGAGAAATTCAAACAGCGAAAGAAGTTTGACAGTTCATTTGTCTTTTGGATGACGAGAAAGGAGTGAAGAGTGTACCCAAGATGAGACTTTTCGGTAGAGGTTCTTGAAGACAAATGATCAGTCATTGGGAAAAACATTAAGAAATGTAGAGATAGCTGACAGAAAAAAATATGTTCAAGTTCAATGTTTTAAAAAGGCATCTAACAGATCAAAGGATCCGTAGAGTGCGTCTGCCATGCAATTCTAATCATGTCCTCACTATATCTGAAACTAAACCTGTCAAAGACTGAACTTGTGTTTCCTCCCTCAACTAATGCACCTATACCCGACACTGCCATTTCCGTGTGTGGTTCCACTATTACTCCCCAGCAACATGCCCGCTGTCTTGGGGTCATACTTGACTCCGAGCTTTCATTCACCCCCCCACATCCAATCACTGGCTCTCTCGTTATCTGCATCTCATAAACATTTATAGAATTCGACCTTTTCTTACTGTTTCTCTTATTCATTCTCGTCTGGACTACTGTAACTCTTCTAATCGGTCTCCCTCTTACCAAACTTTCCCCCCTCCAATCTGTCTTGAATGCTGCAGCCAGGATCATATTCCTCGCCAATCGTTACACCGATGCCTCTACCTTGTGCCAGTCCTTACACTGGCTACCCATCCACTCCAGAATCCAGTACAAACTTATTGCCCTCACCCACAAAGCACTCCATGGCTCAGCACCACCCTACATCTCCCTTGTTTCAGTATACCACCCTACCCGTGCCCTCCGTTCTGCTGATGACCTGAGGTTAGCATCCTCGATAATCAGAACCTCCTACTCCCGTCTCCAAGACTATACACGTGCCGCGCCAGTTCTTTGGAATGCACTTCCCAGGTCAATACGAGTAGTCCCCAATCCCTACAATTTTAAGTGTGCCCTGAAAACTAATTTATTCAGACTGGCCTACCGCCTCAACACATTAACCTAACTATCCCTGTGTGGCACAGTCAAAAGTTTTACCATAACCAGGTTCCCCGTATCATGTTCCCACATGCTTTATGCATCTATTAGCCCTCTGTGTCCGTACTGTTACACACTTAACATTATGGCTGGTCCAAACAATCAGGGCAATTGTTACCACCCACCTTTCGTGTCTCCCCTTTTTCCCTCATAGATTGTAAGCTTGCGAGCAGGGCCCTCATTCCTCTTGTTATCTGTTATGATCTATGTGATTATTGTTATACTGTAATGTCTATCGTCTGTACAAGTCCCCTCTGAAATGTAAAGTGCTGCGGAATATGTCGGCGCTATAGAAATAAAATGTATTATCTAATATATAAAGCTCAAGTGTGTGTATGTATGTGTGTGTATGGCCGGGATAGGCATCCGCATCGTCGCAGCTACAGCCACAGAATTTGGCACAGTCACATGTCTGGACCCCGAGAGCGTCCTAAGCTATGTTGTGAGGCGAAATTTTAACCCCGCGCGGTCCAATTCACCAAACAATTTTGCCCCTGTCTACATACTGGGGAAAAAGTGTGTGCGCGTCAAGCCCCGCCCCTCATTATGATGTCATAATGCACCTCTCTACATACTGGGGAAAAAGTGTGTGCGCATCAAGCCCCGCCCCTCATTATGATGTCATAATGGTTGACCATTGGATGGAGGATGTGTGATGGGTATATGGGCACGGGACTATGGAATGGAGGATATGTTTGACGGGTATATGGGCACTGGACTATGGGATGGAGGATATGTATGACGGGTATATGGGCACGGGACTATGGGATGGCGGATATGTATGATGGGTATATGGGCACAGGACTATGGGATGGAGGATATGTATGATGGGTATATGGGCATGGGACTATGAGATGAAGGATGTGTGATGGGTATATGGGCACTCGACTATGGGATGGCGAATATGTATGATGGGTATATGGGCATGGGACTATGGGATGAAGAATATGTATGATGGGTATATGGGCATGAGACTATGGGATGGTGAATATGTATGATGGGTATATGGGCACGGGACTATGGGATGGAGGATATGTATGATGGGTATATGGGCACGGGCCTATGGGATGGTGGATATGTATGATGGGTATATGGGCACGGGACTATGGGATGGAGGATATGTATGATGGGTATATGGGCATGGGACTATGAGATGAAGGATGTGTGATGGGTATATGGGCACTCGACTATGGGATGGCGAATATGTATGATGGGTATATGGGCATGGGACTATGGGATGAAGAATATGTATGATGGGTATATGGGCATGAGACTATGGGATGGTGAATATGTATGATGGGTATATGGGCACGGGACTATGGGATGGAGGATATGTATGATGGGTATATGGGCACGGGCCTATGGGATGGTGGATATGTATGATGGGTATATGGGCACGGGACTATGGGATGGAGGATATGTATGATGGATGATATATGGGCATGGGACTATGGGATGGCGGATATGTATGATGGGTATATGGGCACGGGACTATGGGATGGAGGATATGTATGATGGTATATGGGCATGGGACTATGAGATGAAGGATGTGTGATGGGTATATGGGCACTCAACTATAGGATGGCGAATATGTATGATGGGTGTTATGATTGAGTCACCGTAGGAGGCAAAAATAGAAATGCTAGCTAAGTCCAGAAAACCAGAGAAGTTGGCAGCTATCGGATTGCAGACCCCTGAACCTATCAACACAACTAGCAGTAGCCGTGGGGGGCTCCTACGATGCCCTAGGCCCCTCGATCACAGCCGGAGGACTACATAGCCTAAAGACAGAAAGGGAAATGTAAACTGCCCCAGAGCAGACCCCAAAGCAAAGGCAGCCCCCCACATATAATGACGGTGAAGCAAGAAGAAAGAACAAAACACAGACAGAAAGATAGACTGAGCAAAGATGGGGCCCACGCTAGCTTAGATAGGAAAGGACAGGAAGGCTGCTGTCTGCAATCAGTGAAAAACCCTATGAAAATAAGAGCCAACAAACTGACAGTAAAAAAGGCCCTGAAGACGCTAGGCTTCAAAAAAGCTATGTCAGTACTCAGGAATATTCTGAAGACAGAGCAACAGGCAAAAGGAGATTCAGCTCACCCCAGCAGGGAATGGCAGAATCCAGAAAAGCAAGGAAAACAAAACAATGCAAAAAGGCAAAGCAGAAATCTTAGCTTTAGATGAGCAGGAATCAGACTGGTTTCCCAGAAGTCCACAGAGAAATCACCCGCAGGCCAGAAGGGCGTCGGCAGCCTTATATCCAGTCATTAACTCCACTCAACCAGTCATCATCATCAGCCCCAGGTGTTTGACAATCAGGCTCACTACCTTTCTTCACCAGAAGAGGGAGTTCATCGGGCCTCAGTAGTGAAGGGGAAAATGAACTCACAACAGATGGGTATGTGGGCATGGGACTATGCGATGAAGAATATGTATGATGGGTATATGGGGCATGGGACTATGGGATGAAGAATATGTATGATGGGTATATGGGCACGGGACTATGGGATGGAGGATATGTATGATGGGTATATGGGCACGGGCCTATGGGATGGTGGATATGTATGATGGGTATATGGGCACGGGACTATGGGATGAGGATAATTATAATTTGTTGTAACTAACCACAGTTAGTTACTATGCCCGGGCAGCGCCGTGCTCTTCAGCTAGTTATTATTATTATTGGTCAGTAGGTGAGTTCAAAGTTAACCTGAGAGAAGTAAAGTGACCATGGTGGCTGAGTGTGATTCAATCTGCCGGTTAAGTTGCAGGTATTCTAGATTTTTAAGGTCTATTAAGATTGTCACTTGATATTTAGCTCCTTACACAAGATGAGACCATTTTTAACCCCTTCATGCCCAGAACTGTTTTCGGTTTTTGCTCCCCTTCTTTCCAGAGCCATAACTTTTCTATTTTTCCGTCAATATGGCCATATGAGGGCTTATTGTTTGCGGGACGAGCTGTGCTTTTGAAAGACATCATTGTCATTGATTTTAGCATGTTGTGTACTCGAACACAGGAAAAAAATCAAAGTGCGGTGAAATTGCAAAAAAAAGTGCAATCCCACACTTGTTTTTTGTTTGGCTTTTTTTGCAAGGTTCACTAAATACTAAAACTGACCTGCCATTATGATTATCCAGGTTATTACGAGTTCATAGACACCAAATATGTCTAAGTTCTGTTTTATCTAAGTGGTGAAAAAAATTAAAGTTTACTAAAAAAAAAAAAATTGTGCAATTTTCAGAGACCCATAGCATCTCCATTTTTCGTGATCTCTGGTTGGGTAGCATCCAGAAGCTGCCACAACTTGATCGGCTCTCCTACATAGAAACGATGCTCAGATCGCCTCTATGTAGCAGAATTACTGCATTGCTATGAGCGCCAACCACAAGGTGGCGCTCATAGCAATCCGGCATCAACAACTATAGAGGTCTCAAGGAGACCTCTGGTTGTTATTCTGACAAACGGATGACCCCCGATCACGTGTCGGGGGTCAGCGCTGTGCATATTTCCGGCCCGATGGCCGGAATCACGCGGTAAATGCCACTGTCAGAGTTTGACAGTGGCATTTAACTAGTTAAATGGCGCGGGTGGATTGCGATTCCACCTGCGCCTATTGCGGGCACATGTCAGCCGTTCAAAACAGCTGACATGTCCTGACTTTGATGCGGGCTCACTGCCGGAGCCCCCATCAAAGCGGGGGTACTGCCATCGGGGAAGTACTATACCATCCGATGGCAGTAAGGGGTTAATGGTTATTTTAATTGCTTAAAATTCCAGATCTCCAAAAGAAACCACAATGATGGCTTGTGGATCAAAAGAGAAGACTGATAGAATGGCTCCTACTACAATGAAAGTTGTATCAACTTTCAAAGAAAAGCATGTTAATGTCAGGATGATGTAGTATAGGAGACGAAGAAAAGTGGGTTTTGAGAAAACTGAAAGATTCAGTTCCAGAATCCAGCCAGTTCCAAGAATTTGTGCTTTTCCGCTTTGGGAAGGGGAGAAACAAATTGATAACAGTTTTTGATAAATATTTCATTCCCATGGGTTGTGGCCTATCAAGAATTACCAGGATGTAAAGAAATATCATGTCTTGACATTCAAACCGATATTTTCCAAGTTTGGCGTTCTAATTGTTTTGAACTGAGTAAAAATGCTGATGGTGAGTATCCAGATCTTGTGAGAAGATTACACTATCATTTAGATGTAATAGAGCATATCAATTCAGGATGTCATGAAAGATCTCATTGATGAAATGTTGGAGCATGGCAAGAGCTTTGCAAAGCCCAATGAATTATTTGTAATGACGACTATGTGTACTGAATTAACTTTTCCACTCATCGCCTTCCTTGAAGTGGATTATATTGTAGGCTGTGTAGAAATCCAGCTTAGAAAAAAGAGTTTAGAAAAAATATGGGTTCCCTAGATCCAGAAATGAGAACCAAAGAATAATTATCTTTTACTGTGATCTTGTTCCAACTAAGACCCATTCTTCAGGTGGAGTTGAATTTTCAAATGAAATCTTTGTAGTTTTCAGTTAATATAGGTGGACATGGCTTCAGTCTCCAGTAATTAGATAGTGGATACACTCTGCCTCTAGGTTGTTCAGTCCATGAAAGTGCTGTCTTAACCACAACCGAACCAAAATTATAGGCGTGTCCATAAGAGGAAGAACCAAAAAAGAAATGTCTTTAAAATGAAAAATTCCCCTTTGGAATCTCATCATCACGATTTGAAAATGAAGACGGCCGTATGGACTATGGGAGCCATTTGCAGAAATGAGTTTCAAAGAAGATTGCAGGAAAAGCAAAGGAATATTCAGCTACCTAGCAAATGACAAATATACATTTTCTGCAGCTCAACAGTCCACAGTTGTTTGAGTAGAAATTTTAGAAGACTTGAAGAAATGAGAAACTTCAATCAGACATTTTTATTCAGTTGAGGATGGCGCAATCACCAATGTCATTTTTCATATACAACAGTATGGATTCGTGAAAAGACACTGACAGCACACATTATCATCTTTGTGCAATTTCTGTTATGTCAGTTTTTAACATTGCAATGGGTAGGAGAAGCTTTGCAATTGTTGATATTTTTTTTTGTATGAGAAAATCACTGATGAAACACTCATGTTAAAAACATAAAAATTGACTAAACACTGATGAAAATCAGATTCAAAATGCTGATGGAAAAATCAGTGACATGTAAATGAGGCCTGATACTGATAAAATGGTGAGTAGAATATTAAACATATTTTGTAAATCTTGACGTTCAGTAATGTTGAATGTTGGGAGACCAAGTTTCAGTGTACAGACCAATTGACTCTGCTCTTGGTCGATAATAAGCTGATTGCTTCTGTGGAGATCCAGGTACTACAGTACAAGTTTTATATACTGTATATTATCCCTATGTTATTTTAAAAAATGATTACAAAAAATGAAAACCCCATTAATTCCTCTATACTTGGTGTAGAAAAATGGCTGAATGCCACCCTTCACTTAGAAAGAATAAAATAATTTCCTATAACAGGCTTTTGCTTGTTAACCTATTATAAAAGAGTTATTTTGGTTCAAGCAAATACATCTTATTTTTCTATAATGTTATACAAACTATATAGAATAGCATTAATTCTTAATAAACTTACCCATAGTTTTTAAGGGAGCTTAACAAAAAAAAATAATAAAATAAATGTTTTATATAGTGTTAGTTGCTCTGTAGCAATAGTGATTGTTAGAGATTAGCATAGCATAGCACTAATTTTTAGATTATAGTTTTCTATATAGAACCTGAAATATATCCCTTTCTCACCACCTATAACCTGCTAAGTACTAAGTACGTTTTAAAAATAAAGAAACCTAAAAGTTGCTTGATATATAGCAATCCTTATATTTACACTATAGCATCATGGAGTATTATCAGAACTAGTGAGGATTAGCCTGAATTTTATGTGGAATTTATATATAAAACTGTTCTTTCTAATATCTACATTCCTCAACATTGAAATTGCAATACAAAGACGAAAAAGTTGTGGAATTATGGCAATAACAAAATCGATAGACGTGTTAATAATATGCAAATGCCAAATTAGAAACACCATTTTAAAAACATCTTGATTTATTTGTGATCAAGTATGACCACCACGCACAGAAATACACACACTTCACCACCATGGCATGCATTCAATGAGGTTATACAGTGCCTTGCGAAAGTATTCGGCCTCCTGGAACTTTTCAACCTTTTCCCACATATCATACTTCAAACATAAAGATACCAAATGTAAATTTTTGGTGAAAAATCAACAAGTGGAACACAATTGTGAAGTTGAACGAAATTTATTAGTTATTTTAAATTTTTGTGGAAATGCAAAAACTGAAAAGTGGGGCGTGCAATAATATTCGGCCCCATTACTTTCAGTGCAGCAAACTCACTCCAGAAGTTCATTGTGGATCTCTGAATGATCCAATGTTGTCCTAAATGACTAATGATGATAAATATAATCCACCTGTGTGTAATCAAGACTCCGTATAAATGCACCTGCTCTGTGATAGACTCAGGGTTCTGTTTGAAGCACAGAGAGCATCATGAAGACCAAGGAACACAACAGGCAGGTCTGTGATACTGTTGTGGAGAAGTTTAAAGCTGGATTTGGATACAAAAAGGTCTCCAAAACTTTAAACATCCCAAGGAGCACTATGCAAGCGATCATATTGAAATGGAAGGAGTATCATACCACTGCAAATCTACCAAGACCCGGCCATCCCTCTAAACTTTCATCTCAAACAAGGAGAAGACTGATCAGAGATGCAGCCAAGAGGCCCATGAGCACTCTGGATGAACTGCAGAAATCTACAGCTGAGGTGGGACAGTCTGTCCATAGGACAACAATCAGTCATACACTGCACAAATCTGGCCTTTATGGAAGAGTGGCAAGAAGAAAGCCATTTATCAAAGATATCCATAAAAAGTGTTGTTTAAAGTTTGCAACAAGCCACCTGGGAGACACCAAACATGTGTAAGAAGGTGCTCTGGTCAGATGAAACCAAAATCGAACTTTTTGGCAACAATGCCAAATGATATGTTTGGCGTAAAGGCAACACAGCTCATCACCCTGAACACACCATCCCCACTGTCAAACATGGTGGTGGCAGCATCATGGTTTGGGCCTGCTTTTCTTCAGCAGGGATAGGGAAGATGGTTAAAATTGATGGGAAGATGGATGGAGCAAAATACAGGACCATTCTTGAAGAAAATCTGTTGGAGTCTGCAAAAGACCTGAGACTGGAACGGAGTTTTCTCTTTCAACCATTCAATGATACCAAACATAAAGCAAAATCTACAATTGAATGATTCACAAATAAACATATCCAGGTGTTAGAATGGCCAAGTCAAAGTCCAGACCTGAATCCAATTGAGAATCTGTGGAAAGAGCTGAAAACTGCTGTTCACAAACGATCTCCATCAAACCTCACTGAGCTCGAGCTGTTTGCCAAGAAAGAATGGGCAAGAATTTCAGTCTCTCGATGTACAAAACTGATAGAGACATACCCTAAGCGACTTGCAGCTGTAATCGCAGCAAAAGGTGGCGCAGCAAAGTATTAAGTTAAAGGGGCTGAATAATATTGCACGCCCCACTTTTCAGATTTTGAATTTCCACAAAAATTTCAAATAACCAATAAATTTCATTCAACTTCACAGTTGTGTCCCACTTGTTGTTGATTCTTCACCAAAAATTTACATTTGGTATCTTTATGTTTGAAGCATGATATGTGGGAAAAGGTTGAAAAGTTCCAGGGGGCCGAATACTTTCGCAAGGCACTGTAAATGGTTGTCTAAGTAATATTCTGAAACACTAAAGGGGGTTTTACACTAAGCGATATCGCTAGCAATATCGCTAAAACGTCACTGGTTTTGTGACGTTATAGCGATATTGCTAGCGATATCGCTATGTGTGATACTTACCAGCGACCGGCTCCCCCGCTGTCCATCGCTGATCGCGCGAGAATGTCCGGCTCCATTTCTCGTCGGGCGCTTCCTGCTGAGACTTCCTGCTGTGACGACGAGCGACGCTGGAGGCGGGCGGGAGGACGCAGGATCGCTGTGTGAATGGTAAGTATCGTGCGCTGCGTCGCTGCTGCATCGCTGTGAGATCTTTCTGTATGAAAGCTCACTAGCGATCATTTAGCGATGCACCAGCGATCCTGACCGGGTCGGATCGCTGGTTGGATCGCTGGTGCATCGCTAAATGTAAAAGGGCCTTATATGTACTTGGTCACAAATCATAAAGATCTGCTGCTGACAGTTCCTTTGGAATTGCAAATTGATGACAGATTTTCTTGATGGGAGATAAGAAACGCTGCAGGCTATGGTATTACATTTAAGCCACACAGACTACTCATAGTAGCACGAGCAACATGCTGCCTTGCATTGTTTTGTTGAAAAAACTCCTAGGACACTTTGAAGAAATGGTTGGACAACTGGTTTCATAACCAATTCACCAAGCTGATAGTTTACTTAGGCCGGTTTCACATTAGCGCTTTTTAAGCGCACGCACGGCCGGGGTAGCTCCGCCCCCGAGCCGACTCTCTGCCCGGCGTGCCCGCCCCTTGCTTGTAGCGCCGCCTACTAGCGGACAGCGGCGCCTGCGATCGGCGCACCCTATCTTTAGCATAGGGTGTACTGCCAAGTTCTGCAACATCTCCTGACTTCTCTCATTGACCACATCTGGCAGGTCATTCACAAGTGCAAATAAGCTGCCAGCAGCAGATCTTCATGATTTGCATAACCAAGTGCATTCAGTGTGACAGCGCATTCCTCAGACAACCAGTAATTGCCTCATTCATAACATGCCAAGTCATGTAAATGCATTTTTTTGTACTTGGTACTTATAGTTGATACTGAATTAATTGTGATGTTTTGAAAATTTTATTTCCATTTTTAATAATTTGCATATCATTACCATGTGTTTTGATCCATAATTTCACAACTTTTCCTTCGTGTTGCAATTTCATTGTTTAAAAATGTGTGTATATTTCTCATCCTCTGTATACTGGGTATGGTTCCCAGTATTGTCTCTTATATTGTATGTATGGACATTGTACAGTACCATTTTTCCTATTCTGTATACCGGGAATAATTTTCTGTGCCTGCTCTTCTAGATGCCTTAGCATTCATGGTAATGTATAGTATCTAAACGTTCTTCAAGAGCAAATTCTTCCAACGATGCAGGAGCAATTTGGTGATGAACATTGCTTTTTTTTCTTCATGATAGAGAATCATGTCACAAGACAAAAGTGATAACTAAGTGGCTTGTTGAACAAAACGTTGAAATTTTGGATCCATTGCCAAGAAAGTCTCTAGATCTCTATCTCATTGAGACCCTGTGGTCAATTCTCAAAAAGCGGGTGGACAAACCAAATCACAGAAATTGTGATAAAATTGCGAAATTTTTAAAATTTTTAAAAAAATTTCCATTTTTTCACAGATTAACGTAAGTCATATCAAAGAAATTTTGCCACTATCATGAAGTACAATATGTCACGAAAAAAACAATGTCAGAATCACCGGGATCCATCGAAGTGTTCCAGAGTTATTACCTCATAAAGGGACAGTGGTCGGAATTGTAAAAATTGGCCCGTCAATAACGTGCAAACCACGCTCGTGGGTAAAGGGGCTAAAATGTAAAAAATGACAATTTTTTTTGCCTAAAATACAAAGGAAATGTGTCATCCTTAAATTTAGGCCTTTTTGAGATCATTTCATCTACAACTGTTCACCATAACAGTAAGTTTGACAAGGGTTGCCCAAACTTTTACATGCCACTGTACTTGCTTAGAGACATGCTGTATACACAGAGCATATACAGAGACATGCATATACTTTGAATTTTCATGCCCTTAAATCACAGAGATATGTCACATAAAATGCTTAATAATTAATTAACATTTCCCACATGTCTACTTTACATCAGCACAATTTTGGAACCAAATTTTTCTTTTTAGTTAGGAAGTTATAAGGGTTAAAAGTTAAACAGAGGTTTATCATTTTTACAACATCATTTTTTTAGGGACCACATCACATTTGAAGTCACTTTGAGGGGTCTATATGATAGAATATACCCAAAAGTGACACCATTCTAAAAACTGCACCACTCAACATGCTCAAAACCACATTCAAGACATTTATTAACCCTTCAGATGCTTCGCAGAAATTTTTAGAATGTTTAAAAAAATGAACATTTAATTTTTTTCCACAAAAAAATTAATTCAGATCCAATTTTTTTTTTATTTTACTTAGGGTAACAGGAGAAATTGGACCCCAAAACTTGTTGTGCAATTTGTCCTGAGTACGCTGATACCCCATATGTGCAGATAAACCACTGTTTGGGCGCATGGCAGAGCTGTGAAGGTAAGGAGCGCCATTTGACTTTTCAATGCAAAATTGGCTGGAATTGAGATCGGACGCGAGCTCCTGATATGCCTAAACAGTGGAAACCCCCACAAGTGACACTATTTGGAAACTAAACCCCCAATGAACTTATCTAGATGTGTGATGAGCACTTTCAACCCCCAAGTGCTTCACAGAAGTTTATAACGTAGCCGTAAAATAATAAATCATATTTTCTCCACAGAAATGATCTTTTCACCCCAATTTTTTTATTTTCCCAATGGTAGCAGAAGAAATTGGACCCCAAAAGTTATTGTGCAATGTGTCCTGAGTACGCTTATACCCCATATGTGGGGGTAAACCACTGTTTGGGCAGATAGCGGAGCTCAAAAGGGAAGGAGCGCTAGATTTTACTGTTATGGTTTGCCGGTGCCATGATCCACTGGGAGAGCCCATGAGGTGCCAAAACAGCAATGAATTCATCGAGGGGTGTAGTGATCATATTGACACCTTGGGTGTGTCACAGAATTTTATACTACTGGGCAGCAAGGACAAAATGACTACATTTTTACCACCAAAATTTTGTTTTAGTCAAAGATGTTACATTTTCATATAAGAAATGGGTAAAAATGGCAACAAAATTTGTCCCACAATTTCTACTAAACATGGCAATACCCCATATGTGGCTGTACAGTGCTATTTAGCCATGCGGAGAGACTCGGGAGGAAAGGAGCACTATTTGACTATTCAAGTGAATGGGTGTTTCCACATGTCAGTATGTTTCAACAGACCATGTGTCCGTGGGCAAAACATGGTGACATGTCCATTTTTTAATGTCAGCACGGGTCATAAAACATCCAGCACACGTGCATACGCATAGCACACATGGATGTCATCCATGTGACACGTATCAGCGCCAGGGAAGTTACAATAAGCACTGTATGCCGGCGCTGGGTGCTGAAAACGGCTCTCATTCTCACCTGCTCTGCCCGTGATCAGCACAAGAAGGGGAGAATGATTCTCCCCTGCTTGTGCCGATCGCTGGCAGAGCAGGGGAGAATGATGAGAGCCGTGTTCAGCACCCGGCGCCGAGAACAGCGCTTACTGTAACGCTTCTTCCCTGGCGCCCGTCCGTGTGGTACTGATGCGCCACACGCATGCCACACGTGTGCCGCAAGTATTACACACACGGACACTGACATCTCCAGTACCACCGGAAATATCAGGATGTGTGAAAGAGGTGTTATAGCGGGTTTTTATGTTTGGCTGCTGTCACACACTAAAAGACACTTTTTATTGAAAAAAAAAAATAGTTTTTGCATCACCATATTTTGAGAGCTATAATTTTTCCATATTTTGGCCCACAGGGTCATGTGAGGTCTTGTTTTTTGCGGGACGATTTGACGTTTTTATTGATACCATTTTCGGCACATGATGTTTTTTGATCGCTTTTTATTCCGATTTTTGGGAGGCAGAATGAAGAAAAACTAGCAATTCAAGAATTTCTTTTGGGGGGGCGTTTATACAGTTCCACGTGTGGTAAAATTAATAAAGCAGTTTTATTCTTCGGGTTAGTGCGATTACAGCAATACCTCATTTATATAATTTTTTTATGTTTTGGCGCTTCTATACAATAAAAACTATTTTATATAAAAAATAATTATTTTTGCATCGCTTTATTCTGAGAGCTATAACTTTTTTATTTTTCTGGTGATGGAGCTGTATGGGGGCTTGTTTTTTGCGGGACAAGATGTTTTCAGCCGTACAATGTTTATTTATATCCGTCTTTTTGATTGTGTGTTATTCCACTTTTTGTTCAGCGGTATGATGATAAAGCATTGTTTTTTGCCCTTTTTTATGGTGTTCACTAAAGGGGTTAACTAGTGGGACAGTTTTATAGGTCAGGTCATTACGGATACAGCAATACTAAATATGTGTACTTTTATTGTTTAGATTTTTTTTTCATTTAAATATTTATTTAGTGATAGAATAAAGTATATTGATTTCTTTATTATTTTTACAATTATTTTAATTTTGTTTTTTACTTTATTCTATCTTTTAAAATCAGTCGGGGAGGCTGCGCAGAGATTAATTCATTCATTTGGCAGTGGTTTACAGCAGTGCCGGTAGCATTAGCACCTGTCCCCGTTGTAAACTAGTTAACCCCTTGTGATGGATTGCAACAGGGGACCTGACTGAACGGTGAAGAGGTATGTATATTGTTGGTTTTTTATTTATTTATTTTTTTCAGGAGAACAAGGGATTCTGTTGGAATAGCAGAATAATAAATTTGGTCAAAAACTTTGTGTGATTATTTCATTAAAAGAATTTTTAATTAATGTGTGTGTCTTTTTTAACCCTTTATTACTATAGGAGTAATGGATAGGTGTCTTATTGACACCTCTCCATTATTAACCCGACTTAATATCACCTTTCAATAGCAAGGTGACATTAACCCATTATTAACCCATGAGCCACCCCTAAAGGCAATGGGAATAGAAAGGCTGTGCCAGAAAAGGCACATCTTATGGATTCGCCTTTTCTGGGATGGCTGGGGGCAGAATTTTTTAGCCGGGGGGGGCAAAAACAATGGTCCCTCTGTAGGCTATTAATATCTGCCCTCGCTCACTGTCTTTTCCTCTCTGGTGGAGAAATTACCGCGGGAGCCCACGCAATTTTTTTCAGCGAATTTACCTTTTAATTTAACACCTACATGTCCAAAATTTTACACACATACCCTAATCTAATTATTAGTCAAAGACATAAAAAACTAAATGAAATGAAATGGTTTACTGTATGTAAACCATGTGTCATTTCATGTCAGGTTTTGTAATGATTTTACAGAAGCCAGGAAATTGATTTAGCAGCTATTATGCTATGTAGAACTCTATGAACTATAAATATATATACATGTGTCTCAATGATATATATATTCTATGTGTCTATATCTATTCTTTCTATTCTTTACTAAATATGTCAGTGTTATTTTACTGTATCGCAAAATGAATTGCCACCTTTTGTTAAAGGACACCGGTGCTAATTTCTCGCAAGTCACACTCGTGGTCCGTGTATAATCCGATTTTTTTCTCGCACCCATAGACTTACATTGGAGAGTCTCGGCCAAGAATTGCTGACAATTGCAGCATGCTGCGATTTTCTCAGCCCATTTGAACGGGCGAGAAAAAAATTGGATGATGGGAGCTGCCCCATAGATTAACATTGGGACGAGTGCAATGCAATTTTTCATCGCATAGCACTCGTCCGTTTTTCTTGCTAGTGTGCCTCCGGCCTAACAAGGTTCCTCTTATCATGTTCTCATACACTTTATTCATTTAATAGTTCATAAATAACATTTCCCACATGTCTACTTTAAATCAGCATAATTTTGGTTCCTTTTTTGTTATGACGTTATAATGGTTAAAAGTTTTCCATCTTGAAGAGACGCGCTGTAAAAGGGGTAATTGTGGTTCAAGCTACTCAGTGGGGCAGCTCCTATTTAATGATTGAGCGATTGCTCGAGCTGAAACCCTTTCTTGTAGATATGGCCAACCCTCAGGTAGCACTACATGAAGGTCAATGGACACAGGTGGCTGAATTGAAGAAATTGCTTCATCACCCATTTACAGTGACTAAAAAGTTACAAGCTGAGGATTTAACTCCTGGCATTTTTATAAAGGAGTGGAAGAACTTGTTCTTTTGCCTGTCTCAAAGAGGAGGTTTAATTGTAGTTGGCATTGCTGCTTCAATGAAACAGAGAGGGACACTGCTATTAGAAAATAAAATTCTTCTGGCAGCTGTTTATGTGGTCCCGAGTCATCATATATTGCTGGATGATCAACAGCTTACTAAAGGAAAAGAAGCTCTGACTGAGGTAGCAGTTAGGATGAGTGGTCTACAGGATGGCCAGGACTTGGGTCCTGCCAGTGCTGCTGCTGCTGCCGTTTCTCCATCCTCATCAGATGAGGAGTTTGATTTCAAAAAGTATTTGGACAACATGGAGCAGCAAAGCGTTGTTGCAGGGAAAAAGATTCCACTCCCATAGGAAACTGACCATATTTCAGCAAAATTTTTCACTTGCTCTCAAAGAAGTAGAAGAGTTCAATCGTTCAAAACTGACTGTGCACGAGGCAATTCCTTTAAACCCTGAAATTGTTAGAGATGTTGCCCATGTGGATACTTGCTTTGCCACCAACCCAAGTTAGTGTAGAGAGGTTGTTCTCTAGTCTTAAAATAATTAGGTCAGATTTGAGGTAATCTATGAAGGAGGATCTAATGGAGGCGATACTATTTCTCAGAACAATTTCATAGACTGCACAAATGTTATTCAGTACGTTTTTGTTGAAAAATGTTTTTTTTTTCACTTACTGCATAGTGTATCATAAATTGTAAATATGCAAAAGTTTTTTATTCTAAAGTTGTATTCCAATAAATATATTTTAAGTTCTATCTAAATGGCTTGATTATTGTATCATTATAATGATTAAAAGCCCAAAGTTACCATTTTACTACAGTAAATTTATCACTTAAACTTAAACATGAGCCATGTATGAGGGAGTCGGAGTCGTGGAGTCAGAGTTGGAGTCTGAGTCAGTGTCAGGGAAGTTGAGGAGTCGTAGTCGGAGGTTTGGCTTACCGACTTCACAGCCTTGCTGAAAAGACGCCTAAAATAATACTGCCGGAACACAGACCAGTCCAAAATGGCTCAATCTGCCTCGTAAGTGAGTTTCCACCTGGGGTCTTGTATGAATCGCAGTTTTGGGGAATTTACACGGAAACGCCGTCGCAAGCACTCAGCGGAGAGCGCAGGATAAATGTGAGCCGAGTCTTATTCCAATTTAGGGAGGCAGAATGAACAAATAGCAATACAAGAATAGTTCTTATTTTTATTGTTTATGCATTTTGAGTGGCGAAACGGATTTTAGTAATTTGTGTATGCTTTTTTTTGCTTTTTTTACCTTTTAACATATTTTATTTTACTTTTTTCATAAAAATGATGAGGCGGATTTATTCTTTGGGTCTTTGCAATTATAGCAACTCCAAATTTATATATATATATATATATATATATATATACACACAGTACAGACCAAAAGTTTGGACACACCTTCTCATTCAAAGAGTTTTCTTTATTTTCATGACTATGAAAATTGTAGATTCACTCTGAAGGCATCAAAACTATGAATTAACACATTTGGAATTATATAATTAACAAAAGAGTGTGTAACAACTGAAAATATGTCTTATATTCTAGGTTCTTCAAAGTAGCCACCTTTTGCATTGATTGCTGCTTTGCACACTCTTGGCATTCTCTTGATGAGCTTGAGGAGGGGTCGCTGAACCCTCATCCACGCCACCAGGCCGATCAGGATGGGCCCGGTGAAAAGCACGAACCAATCTCTCGGCATGAATATCAAGCAGAGACCCAAGAATTATCCTCCTGGCCATAACCCTTCGATTTGACCAAGTACTGGAGTCTCTGTCTAGCCAATCGAGAATCCAATATTTTCTCTACCTCATATTCCACATTGCCTTTAACCAATACAGGGTCAGGAGGCGGCCGCCATAGGAACTAATGGCTCCACAAACCTCTTCAACAGAGATTTATGAAACACATTATGGATCTTAAACGTAACTGGAAGAGCCAATCGAAAAGAAACAGGATTAAGAATCTCCAATATCTTATAAGGTCCAATGAATCTTGGCTTGAACTTTGGAGACGCAACCTTCATAGGAATATTCTTTGATGACAACCAAACCATATAACCCACTTTAAACCGGGGACCAATGGTCCTATGCCAGTTGGAAAACCGTTGGGCTTTTTCCTGAGAGAGGGACAACTTATCCACCACATGGTGCCAAATCTGCTGCATTCTCTCTACCACAGTGTCTACACTTGGGCAGGTTGAAGATTCCACTTGCCCTGAAAAAAATCGATGATGAAACCCAAAATTACAGAAAAAGGGCGACATCAAAGTGGCCGAACTAGCTCTATTGTTTAGTGCGAATTCGGCCAAGGGCAAAAATGAGACCCAGTCATCCTGATCAGCAGACATAAAACATCTCAAATAGGACTCCAAAGTCTAGTTTGTTCTCTCTGTCTGCCCATTGGTCTGAGGATGAAATGCAGAGGAGAAAGATAACTGAATTCCCAGTTTGGAACATAAAGCTCTCCAAAATCTGGAAACAAACTGGACTCCTCTGTCCGACACAATGTTCTCAGGAATCCTGTGCAATCGAACCACCTGTTGTAAAAACAAGGGCTTTCTTAGTGCACGGAAGAAAAGAGACCACAAAATTAAAATGCGTGAAAAACAAGGCCCACCTAGCCTGTCTAGGATTCAAGCATTTGGCTGATTCAAGATAAATAAAATTCTTGTGGTCGGTGAGGACCACAACTTGATGTCTAGCTCCCTCCAACCAATGTCTCCACCCTTCAAATGCCTATTTCATGGCCAACAATTCCCGATTCCCCACGTCATAGTTACATTCAGATGGGGAGAATTTTCGAGAAAAGAAGGCACAGGGATTCATTTTAGAAGTCACTGGATCTTTTTGGGACAAAACGGCTCCTGCACCAATCTCAGAAGCATCTACCTCCACCTGAAATGGGAGTGAGACATCAGGTTGCCGTAGAACCGGAGCAGAAGTGAATCTCCGCTTAAGCTCCTGAAATGCCGAGACTGCCTCTGGAGACCAATTCACCACATCAGCGCCCTTTTTGGTCAGATCAGTCAGTGGTTTGACAATACCAGAAAAATTACTTATAAATTTACGATAGAAGTTAGCAAAACCCAAAAACTTCTGGAGAGCCTTCAAAGAAGTGGGCTGAACCCAATCATAAATGGCCTGTACCTTGGCCGGGTACATTTCAATAGCCGACGGGGACAAAATGAATCCCAAAAATGAAATCCTCTGTACACCAAAGAGGCACTTCGATCCCTTAACATACAGGGAAATTTCCCTCAGAATCCGGAACACAGTCATGTTCCACATGAAAATCCCAATCACTGGAAAAGATCAAAATATCCAGATAAATGATCAAAAACGTATCCACAAAGTCCCGGGAAATATTGTTCATAAAAGATTGGAAGACAGAAGGGGCATTAGTGAGCCCAAAAGGCATCACCAGGTACTCAAAATGTCCCTCCGGAGTATTAAACGCCGTCTTCCATTCATCCCTGTGCTTGATGCGAATAAGATTATATGCCCCCTTGTGTCAAGCTTGGTAAACCAGCAGGCACTTTTAACTCTGGAAAATATATCAGAAATCAGGGGTAATGGGTACTGATATTTAACAGTGATTTTGTTAAGGGAACGATTGTCAATACAAGGCCTTAATGAACCATCTTTCTTGGCCACAAAAAAACCCCAGTACCTAAAGTTGAAGAGGATGGTCTAATATGACCCTTCTCCAACGACTCCTTGATATAAGATCGCATAGCATCATGTTCGGGTACCGATAAGTTGAAAAGCCGACCCTTGGGAAATGTACACCCGGGCATTAACTCAATTGCACAGTCATAACTCCTATGAGGAGGCAAAGATGCAGACTTACTCTCACTAAATACATCAGAAAAATCAGCCAAATAATCAGGAATATTATGAGACTGGGGAGAGGTGGAGAAAACAGGAGTGTCACTAAGAACACACTGACAACCCCAACTCACCACAGACACAGATTTCCAATCCAAAACAGGATTATGAGTTTGCAACCAGGGAAAATCCAGAACAATAGTATCATGCAAATTGTGCAACACCAAAAATTTACAATTTTCTTGGTGGTCCAGGGCGACCCCCATTATCACCTGAGTCCAAAACTGCGGTTTATTCTCCGCCAAAGGAGTAGCATTAATACCCCTCAAAGGGATAGGAGTCCACAGGGGTATCATGGGAAAACCACAACATTTAGCAAAGTCTAAAGCCATCAGATTCAAAGCTGCTCCTGAATTTACAAAAGCCTTAGCGGAAAATGTAGACAAGGAGCAGATCAGGGTAATTGCTAAAAGGAATTTAGGCTGTAAACTGCCCACGGCAAATGTGTGCGAAAAGCGTTTTTCTCGTTTAGGGCAGACAGAAATAGTATGAAAGGCGTCGCCACAGAAAAAACACAGCTTATTACGCCTTCTAAACTCCTGACGTTGCGCCCTAGACAAAACCCTATCACATTGCATGGGTTCAGACGTTCGTTCAAAGGGCGGCAACGCCTCTCGTGTAGTTTTACATTCACGTAAACGCTAAATGGCTAATGACATAGAATCGTCAAGACCAGAGGGAACAGGAAATCCCACCATAACATCTTTTACGGTTTCTGCCAAACTCTTCAAAAGAGAGCTGATAGGGCATCGTCACTCCATTTAGTAAGGTCCGCCCACTTTCAGAATTTTTGACAGTATAACTCTGCAGAATCCTGACCCTGGTTCAATGCCAATAAGGTTTTCTTAGCTTGATCAATAGCATTAGGTTTATCATACAACAACCCCAAGGCTTGAAAAAATGCATCCACATTAGTCAGAATAGGATCTCCAGGTGTCAGAGGAAAAGCCCAATCCTAGGGATCACCGCGCAGCAAGGAGATGACAATTTTAACCTACTGCACAGAGCTCCCCGATGAGTTAGGCTTCAAGGCAAGAAATAGTTTACAATTATTCTTAAAATTCAAAAATTTAGACCGATCCCCAGAAAACACATCAGGAGTAGGGATTTTTGGTTCAACAGCAGATGATTGAGCGAGATAGGTGGAAATTCCCCGCACTTCAGCAGCGAGCTGCTCAACACGATCAGACAATTGCTTAATCTCCATTAAAGAAAATAAAATCCTCCTACGGCCCCAGAGAAAAAAAGGAAAAAATATATATTAAAAAATAAAAATTCTGACACTTTTTTTTTTAACAATTCTTTCCTGCTTTTGAGTACCCTAGAATTTGCGGTTTAGGCTGGTGATTCTGTTATGATTGGGTCACCGAGGAGGAGAGCAAAACCAAGCTAAGCCACAGAAAACCAGAGAGGTTGGTAACTAAGCGGATTGCAGACCCCTGATCCTATCCACACAACTAGCAGTAGCAGTGGAGCGTACCTACAATGATCCTAGACACCTCGACACAGCTGGAGAGCTAAATAAGCCTAAAGCAAGAAAGGGGTAATCTAAACTTCCCCAGAGCAGACCCCAAAGGAATAGATAGCCCCAAAACATATATTGTCGGTGAGACAAGATGAAAACACAAACGCAGGTAGGAAAATAGACTGAGCAAACGATGGGGCCCACACTAACTAGACAGGACAGGAAATTATAGACACTGTCTGCAATCACGCAAAAAACCCTGCAAAAAATATCCAACGCGTCTGATAGAAAAATACTGAAGTCGCACGACTTCGCCCACTATATCAGCACTCTGGTATATTCTGAAAGCATAGCAAAAAGAGGCCAATCTAATAAGGAACAAAAACAAACTGGCACAAGCAGTAACATATGGATGGAGATTCAGCACAGCCCCAGCCGGAGCTGACCACACAAAACTGAAATAGACAAAACCAGATCAAATGTGAACAATAGTAAAAGAACACTTAGCTGAGCATGCAGGGACTGAGCTGGAAACTAAGACCTCAGGAGGCAGGAAAAATCACCAACAGGGATAGAGGGAGTCGGCTGTCTTAAATCCAGTCAGAAACTCCAGATCTCCAATCGTCCTCCTCATTATCAGGTGGCAAGCCTCTATTAATCAGATCAGCTCCATTACCTCCAATAACCACCAGAGGGAGCCCAGAAAGAGAACTCGCGACCCCTCTGTCAATATAACTAGCTCCACTACCTTCACTAGTAACCAGAGGTAGGCCAGAAAGCGAATTCACAACAGACATCACTGCTTATCACTGAGCCTGTGCGCGCTGTTTCCACTGATTCCCCAATAGTTTACAGTCAGAGCGGATGTATTAGCAGCTCTCCGGTTGTAAACTGATTAACCGTCCGAGATGGATTTACGCCATGGGACGTGACTGAGCGTCGAACAGATATGGATATTGTTGGTTTATTATTTTGTAATTTTTTACAGGAGAACAATGGCGTCGATATGGAATTAGGAGTATAATAAAGATTTAAACACTGTGTGAAGAGCGTCAGCTTACGCTGAGTCGTTTTTCTTTAGAGAGTGGACCCTCTGGGCCGTGGCACCCACCCACCTAGGGCGAGCTGACCTTGTGAGAAACCACCCCCTATACAGGGAGTGTCAGGGGCAAGATCAAGGGGGTGAGCCACCACGACAGCTGGGACCAGATGGCTGGCTCACGGAAGCAAGACAAGGCGAGACAAGACGTAAGTTCAAGATAACTTCATTACGGAACAGTTCAGGGTAACAACAGGTGCAAAAACGTAAGCACACAGGGAACACATAGGAAGGTGCGTGCAGGGCACTCCAAGGTCCAAGACGTGGTACTTGCAAGATGGTAGGCAAAGGCACGCTGGCTTCGGACTCCGGACATCTGGCAACGATCGACATGATCAGTGCATCAGGCTGCGGACATCAGCTCCGGACATCAGGCCGCAGTCATTAGGCTTATGATCTCTGGCAGTGATCGGCAGGTTCCGGGCATCCGGCAGGCAAACCAGGGTTCAGGCAAGGAGGCACGACAGATCTCCAGGCATGGTGCGTGTTAGGGAACAGGCCGAGGTCCAAGGCAGGATTCCAGGCAGGATGCGTGCTATGGGCACACCAGGGTCCAGGGCAAGGTGCAAGGCAGGGTGCGCGTGTAGGGGACACGCCAGGGTTCAAAGCAAGGTGCAAGGCAAGGTGCGTGTGTAGGGGACACGCCAGGGTTCAAAATTCAACAAACAATACAGGGTGTGTGTGTAGAGACACGCCAAGGTACAAGGCAGAGTCCTGCGCGTGCAGAGAGATATGCCAGGGACAGGGTTCAAGGCAGAGTCCTGCGTGTGCAGAGAGACACACCAGGGTCAGGTTCAAGGCAGAGTCCTGCGCGTGCAGAGGGCACGCCAGGGTCAAAGTTCAAGACAGATACGTTTAGTAGAAAACACCGTGTGCACTACTGTAGTGGTGCCAAGTTAGGTTCCCAAACCATATATGATAAAATGAAAACCTGGCACTCAACTTAATGCTTGGTGAGGCAGTTTATTGTAGTACCAGAAAACGTTTCGGTCGATATAGACCTTCATCAGTTACGTGCTAGTATGTTTGAAAGTAGCTTGAAGGAGGGCGCTTTTTATGTTATTCACTGCTAACGCCAGTAATCAAATGGTCAGAAAGCTGCTGTAATGCAGGATAATCTTAATAGCTGAAAATATCAGCGCAGCCTGTTCCTCCTGGACGTGGTAAACACTCAACCATTAAGTTGAGTGCCAGGTTTTCATTTTATCATATAAGGTTCAAGACAGAGTCCTGCGCGTGTAGAGAGACACGCCAGGGTCAGGGTTAAAAGCGGAGTCCTGCGCGTGCAGAGGGCACGCCAGGGACAGAGTACAGGCAAGGACCTGTATGTGCAAGCGGGCACGACAGGGTACATGGCAAGACCTGCACGTACTTTTACAGAAGCACGGGGACGTATGCCATGGGGGCAGGCGAGGGCCTGCGCGTGCTAAGAGAAGCACGGAGAGCACAGTGCAGAGACAGCGTGAGTGCAAGGAAGCAGAGAGCACGGCTGGGGCACTGGCTAGCTGGACGGGCTGCAGCACAAACAGGCGGGTAAGACTCCAGCGAACCCGACTGGGGCATAGCAGGCGACACAGCTGTCAGTGACTGACGAGCATGGCTGAGGCACAAGCAGGTGGGCTGAGGTGCAAACAGGAGGCTAGGAAGGGCAGGCGCATGCAAAGGGCACACGAAGCAACAAAGCAAGGCAAGACAAGAAACCAGGCAGAGCTTAGGCAGAGTACAGAACCAGGAACGGAAGCATAGGCAGAAACACGGAGCAGATCAGAGCGAGAACAGAGCTAGCAGCGGAGTGTAGGCCGAAGCCCAGAGCCGGGCCAAGGCAGAGCCTTGGGACTAGCCTAGAAATGTGCAAAAGAGCACAATAGGAAAGAGTCTAGCAGCGGAGCGTATGCCGAAGCCCAGAGCCGGGCCAGGGCAGAGCCTTGGAACTAGACATGGAAAAGAGCACCAAAAGTAAGAGAGGAGAAATGGTGCGTGTGCCAGAGAGCACTACAGAGCACCATAGGGAGGAACAAGGCAGCGCAAAGGCAAGGTAGGGAACAAGGAACTGAAGCTAGACTGAAGCACAGAACGGAATCAGAGCAAGGAAGGACTACAAGGCAGAGCAGAGACAAAACATGGCATGAAGGACAAACACTAGACAAGGCACGGGACAAGAGACGGAGTACAAGCACAGAGCATGTGCAGAGACGCACGACAGAGCAAAGTGCAGGGGCACAGAATAGAGGGAGCGACCCAGCAGACCAAGCAGCCATGAAGGGAAGCAACACAATACTCAGGCCCTGACCATAGGGAGAGGCGGTCTGATATAGGGCATTAGCACCTCCACTTCCGGGTCAGGACCAGGGGAGAACTTCCAGTTCAGATCCTCCAGGATCACAGAGAGCAGTCACATGACATGCAGAGATGATTGCAGAACCAGGCAGTGCTGGAACCTAGCAAAGGTCACATTATAAGGGGTTCCAGACATGCAGAGATGATTGCAGAACCAGACAGTGCTGCAACCTAGGAAGGACACATGATCAGGGGTTCTTGGAACACAGAGATGATCACAGAAGGCAGAGCAGAAATGCAGGCATCTTGCAGCCAAACAGTCATGAGGTGAGTGTGCACACTGCTCTAGGGAACATGCAGGATAGCAAACATGAGATGAACGTGCACACCGCTCCAGGGGTCATGAGGCAAAACAGACATGGCGGACATGACAGACATGGCGAGCATGACAGTGTGGTGTATTCTTTCATTAAAATACTTTGTTCTTATTGTTTGTGTGTTTATTTAACCCCTGAATAACTCTAGGATTAGTAATGGATAGGTGTCTTATTGACACCTCTCCATTACTAACCCGGGCTTAATGTCACCTTACAATAGCAAGGTGACATTTACCCCTTATTAACCCCACTTGCCACCGCTACAGGGCAAGTGGGAAGAACCTGACAAAGCTCCAGAATAGGCGGATCTAATAGGTGCACCTTTTCTGAGCACCTGGGGGCTGCTGTTTTTAGGCTGGGGGGGCAAGATCAATGGCCCCTTACCAGTCTGAGAATAGCAGCCCCCAGCTGTGAGTTTTTCCGGGTTGGTTCACAAACAGAGGGGGACCTCGAGTCGGGTTTTCATTCATTCATTCTTTCTCTCCTGCTCACTATTGCCACAAAAGCAGGAGAGAAGAATGACAGCCGCATTCAGCATCAGCCGCAGGGGAACAGCGCTTACAGTAATGCTTCTTCCCCGGCGACTGTCCGTGAACATGGAGGACAGTGTGAACTGTTCTCCGTGTGCACGTGTTCAGCACGTTTTGCAGACCGTGCACTCCCACGAACACTGACATGTCTCCGTGTTTTGCACACGGACACACGGTCCGTGAAAACACGCTGACATCTGCATAGACCAATTCATTTTAATGGGTCTACGTGTGTCAGTGTCTCCGGTACGTGAAAAAAATGTCACCACATATACCGGAGCCACTCACGTGTGAAACCGGCCTTATAAAGTTTAGAGAATCACCTGTGGGTTAGAAATACAACACCACTAGATGAATTCCTTCAGAGGTCTGTTTTCCAAAATGGGATTTCTGCTGTTTTGGCATGTCAGTGGCTCTGAAAATGTGGTATGGCATTCACAATCTATAGGGGTATATTCACACTGGGTGTTTTTGCTGCTTTTTTTGCTGCGTTTTCAGCTGCTTTTTACAGTACCAGCAAAGCCTATGAGATTTCAGAAATCTCACGCACACACATTGGTTTTTCTGTCATCAGGATTTATTGCTTTTCTGCTTTTTTCGACACACAGTAGAGCATGTCACCTTTCAGCGTTTTTGCAGCAGTTTTTCACTGATTGGCTTGAATGGGTGTTGAAAAAATGCTGCAAAAACGCAGTTAAAACGCGGGTATCATTATTTGCAGCATTATTTCTGCAGAAATGTTATGGACATTAGCATGGACATAGAGACACAAAAAAAAGCACCAAAAATGCACTGAAATAAATCACTAAGTCCTCACCAAAAACGCACATACTATAAACCTGCATTTTTGCCGCAGCTTCCTTCCTGCCAAGAAATCAGGTTTTCCTGCAGAAAAAAGCATCAAAAACGTCCAGTGTGAACTTACGTTTACAGAAAAATTTACACTGCAAAAATGAAATAGCTCTGTTTCTTTTCCGAGCCCTGCAATATGACGACATATGGGGTATCTTCGCGTTCGGGAGAAATTGCGTAACAAAGTATGAGGTCTGTTTTCTCCTATTGTCCACTATGAAAAATTTGCTTTTGGGGCTAAAGCAACATTTGACTGGGAAAAGACAAATTTTTTTTACATCTAAATTTTAAATAGGTCTGTGAAGCATGGGTTCATTTTGGTACCTCAGGGGCTCTGCAAAAGAGACATGATGTCTGCAATCTATTCCAGCCAAATTTAAATTCCAAATACCAAACCATGTCGTGTGTCAATATGACAACCTAATATCAAATTCTGTGTAATACCTGTGAGTTCAAAATATTCTCTATCCCACTGGATAAAATCCATGAGGGGTGTAGTTTCCAAAATGGTGGCATCACTTGTGGGGGTTTCTACTGCTTACCTACCTTAACCCCTTCAATACCAAGGGTGGTTTGCATGTTAACTCCCGGGCCAATTTTTACAATTCTGACCACTGTCCCTTTATGAGGTCATAACTCTGAAACGCTTCCATGGATCCCGGTGATTCTGACATTGTTTTCTCGTGACATATTGTACTTCATGTTAGTGGTAAAATTTCATTCAAATAACTTGCGTTTATTTGTGAAAAAAACGGAAATTTGGTGAAAATTTTGAAAATTTCGCAATTTTCCAACTTTGAATTTTTATGCCCTTAAATCACAGAGATACGGCACACAAAAAACTTAATAAATAACATTTCCCACATGTTTACCTTACATCAGCACAATTTTGGAACCAAAATTTTTTTTTGTTAGGAAGTTATAAGGGTTAAAAATTGACCAGCGATTTCTCATTTTTGCAACACCATTTTATTTTTAGGGACCACATCACATTTGAAGCCACTTTGAGGGGTCTATATGATAGAAAATACCCAAAAGTGACACCATTCTAAAAACTGCACCCCTTAAGGTGCTCAAAACCACATTCAAGAAGTTTATTAACCCTTTAGGTGCGTCACAGGAATTTTTTGAATATTTAAAAAAAAAATGAACATTTAACTTTTTTTTCACAAAAAAAATACTTCAGGTTCAATTTTTTTTATTTTACCAAGGGTAACAGGAGAAATTGGACTGCAAAAGTTAATATGCAATTTGTCCTGAGTACGCTGGGGGGGAACCACTGTTTCGGCGCATGGCAGACCTCAGTAGGGAAGGAGCGCCGTTTGACTTTTTCAATGCAAAATTGGCTGGAATTCAGATCGGACGCCATGTCGCGTTTGGAGAGCCCCTGATGTACCTAAACAGTGGAAACCCCCCAAAGTGACCCCATTTTGGAAACTAGACCCCCCAAGGAACTTATCTAGATAAGTGGCGAGAACTTTGAACCCACAAGGGCTTCACAGAAGTTTATAACGTACAGCGGTACAATTAAAAAATATTTTTCCACAAAAATGATCTTTTCACCCCCAATTTTTATTTTTCCAAGGGTAACAGGACCCTAAAAGTTGTTGTGCAATTTGTCCTGAGTACGCTGATACCCCATATGTGGGTGTAAATGACTATTTGGGCGCATAGCAGAGCTCGGAAGGGAAGCAGCGCCATTTGACGTTTTTGGCTAGAATTGAGATCGGACACCATGTCGCGATTGGAAAACCCCTGATGTACCAAAACAGTGGAAACCCCCCACAAATGACACCATTTTGGAATCTAGACCCCCCAAGGAACTTATCTAGATGTGTGGTGAGAACTTTGAACCCCCAAGGGCTTCACAGAAGTTTATAACATACAGCCGTACAATTAAAAAATCATATTTTTTCCACAAAAATGATCTTTTCACCCTCAATTCTTATTTTTCCAAGAGTAACAGGACCCTAAAAGATATTGTGCAATTTAGCCTGAGTGCGCTGATACCCCATATGTGGGGGTAAACCACTATTTGGGCGCATGGCAGAGCTCGGAAGGGAAGCAGCACCATTTGACGTTTTTGGCTGGAATTGAGATCGGACACCATGTCGCGTTTGGAAAGCCCCTGATGTACTAAAACAGTAGAAACCCCCACAAATGACACCATTTTGGAAACTAGACCCCCCAAGGAACTTATCTAGATGTGTGGTGAGCACTTTGAACCCCCCAGTGCTTCACAGAAGTTTATAACGCCCGGGCGTGAAAATAAAAAAATCGTATTTTTTCCACAAACATCATCTTTTAGTCCCCATTTTTTTTATTTTCCCAAGGGTAACAGGAGAAATTGGACCCCAAAAGTTGTTGTCCAATTTGTCCTGAGTACGCTGACACCCCATATGTGGGAGAAAACTACTGTATGAGCACACGTCGGGGCTCGAAAGGGAAGTAGTGACGTTTTGGAATGCAGACTTTGATGGAATGGTCTGCGGGTGTCATGTTGCCTTTGGAGAGCCCCTAATGTACCTTAACAGTGGAAACCCCCCACAAATGACCCCATTTTGGAAACTAGACCCCCTAAGGAATGTAGCTAGATGTGTGGTGAGCACTTTGAACCCCCAAGGGCTTCACAGAAGTTTATAATGCCCAGGCATGAAAATAAATTTTTTTAATTTTTTTCCACAAACGATCAATTAGTCTCCAATTTTTTTATTTTCCCAAGGGTAACAGGAGAAATTGGACCCCAAAAGTAGTTGTCCAATTTGTCCTGAGTACGCTGATACCTCATATGTGGGAGAAAACTACTGTATGGGCACACGTCGGGGCTCGAAAGGGAAGTAGTGACGTTTTGGAATGCAGACTTTGATGGATTGGTCTGCGGGTGTCATGTGCGTTTGGAGAGCCCCTGATGTACCTAAACTATTGAAACTCCCCACAAGTGACCCCATTTTGGAAACTAGACCCCCCACGGAACTTATCTAGATGTGTGGTGAGCACTTTGAACCCCCAAGTGCTTCACAGAAGTTTATAACGCCTGGGCGTGAAAATAAAAATATCAATTTTTTATTTTCCTAAGGGTAACAGGAGAAATTGGACCCCAAAAGTTGTTTTGTAATTTGTCCTGAGTAGGCTGATACCCCATATGTGGGGGTAAAACACTGTTTGGGCACATGGCAGAGCTTGGAAGGGAAGGAGCACCATTTGACTTTTTCAACGCAGAATTGGCTGGAATTGAGATCAGACGCCATGTTGCATTTGGAGAGCACCTGATGTGCCCAAACAGTGGAAACCCCCCAATTATAACTCCAACCCTAACCCCAACACACCCCTAACCCTAATCTGAGCCCTAGCCCTAACCCTAGCCCTAACCCTAATGGGAAAATGGAAATAAATACATTTTCTTTTAGTTTTATTATTTTTCCCTAACTAAGGGGGTGATAATGGGGGGTTTGGGGGTTTGATTTACTATTTATGGCGGTTTTTATGTTTGGCGGCTGTCACACGCTAAAAGACGCTTTTCATTGTAAAAATAGTTTTTGCATCACCACATATTGAGAGCTATAATTTTTCCGTATTTTGACCCACTGAGTCATGTGAGGTCTTATTTTTTGCGGGACGAGTTGACATTTTCATTGGTACCATTTTTGGGCACGTGACATTTTTTGATCGCTTTTTATTCCGATTTTTGGGACGCAGAATGAACAAAAACCAGCGTTTCAAGAATTTCTTTTGGGGGGTGCGTTTACACCGTTCCGCCTGTGGTAAAATTGATAAAGCGCTTTTATTCTTCGGGTCAGTACGGTTAAAGCGATACCTCATTTAGGTCGTTTTTTTATGTTTTTTAGTTTTTTTGCAATGAAAACAATTTTATATAAAAAATAATTATTTTTGTATCGCTTTATTCTGCGAGCTATAACTTTTTTATTTTTTTGCAGATGATGCTGTATGGCGGCTTATTTTTTGCGGGACAAGATGACGTTTTCAGCGATACCATGGATATTTATATGCGTCTTTTTGATCGCACGTTATTGCACTTTTTGTTTGGTGGTGTGATAATAAATCATTTTTTGCTTCGTTTTTTATTTTTATTTTTTAAGGGGTTCGCTAAAGGGGTTAACTAATGGGACAGTTTTATAGGGTGGGTCGCTACGGACGTGGCGATACCAAATATGTGTACTTTTATTGTTTTTTTCTTTATTTTGAAAAAATGGATTTATTGGGGAATATTTTTTTTTTTTTTACTAATTTATTTAGTGATTTTTTTAAAATTATTTTTAACACTTTTTTTTTTTTTTTTACTTTATTACCTTGTCCCAGGTGGGACATCACTGCCCTGTGACAGATTGCTGATCTGTCACATCACAGATCACTGTGACAGATCAGCAATCTGTCACAGGCAGTTCTGCAGACTTCCTCATGTCTGCGCTTTGCAGGCAGTGAGGAAGTCAGCTCCCTACAGGCCCCCGAAGGACCCCGTCGCCATCTTGGATCCGGGGGCCTGTAGGGAAAGAGACCCCTGCAGCAGCGCTGCACATTGCGCTGCTGTGGGGGGCTCAGGGAAGCACGGAGGGAGCCCCCTCCCTGCCGATGCTTCCCTTTAACCCCCGGTACACAGCGATCGCGTTTGATCGCGGTGTACAAGGGGTTAACGTGTCGGGGCAGTCCGTGACCGCCCCTGACACATTGTGTCGGGTGTCAGCTGTGATAATCAACTGACACCCGGCCGCGATTAGCGGCACTCACCACGTGGGCGCCGCTGATCGCTGTGACGTAATATTCCGTCCATGGTAATTAGGTCCAGGGTCACATGGACGGAATATTACATCCATTGTAGGTAAGGGGTTAAGGTCAATTTTGTCTTATTCCTTGTAAAAGTGAAAAAATTGGGTGTAAAGCAACGTTTTAGAGGATAAATTAAAATGTTTGTTCATTCGACTTTGCATTAATTCTTGTGTAGAACCTAAAGGGTTAAAACATTTCTTGACAACAATTTTGAAATATTTGAGTGGTACGGTTTTTAAGATGGTATCATTTTTTGGAAGTTTCCAATATAAAGGCACCTTAACCCCTTAATGACCGGAGCTTTTTTTCCATTTTTCGTTTTTCACTCCCCTTCTTTCCAGAGCCATAACTTTTTTATTTTTCCGTCAATATGGAAATGTGAGGGCTTATTTTTTGCAGGACGAGTTGTACTTTTGAATGAAACCATTGGTTTTACCATGTCGTGTACTCGAAAAGGGGAAAACAATTCCAAGTGCAATCCCACACTTGTTTTTTGTTTGGCTTTTTTGCTAGGTTCACTAAATGCTAAAACTGACCTGCCATTATGATTATCCAGGTCATTACGAGTTCATAGAAACCAAGCATGTCTATCTTCTCTTTTACCTAAGTGAGGAAAGAAAATTCCAAAGTTTGCTAAGAAAAAATAAATAATGCACAATTTTCCAAGACTCGTAGCGTCTCCATTTTTTGTGATCTGGGGTCGGGTGAGGGCTTATTTTTTGCATGCCAGACTGACGTTTCTAATGATACCACTTTTGTGCAAATATGTTCTTTTGATCGCCCGTTATTGCATTTTAATGCAATGTTGCAGTGACCAAAAAAAGTAATTTTGGCATTTTGAATTTTTTTCTCTCTACGTCGTTTAGCGATCGGGTTAATCCTTTATTTTTATTGATAGATCGGGCGATTCTGAACGTGGCGATACCAAATATGTGTATGTGTGATTTTTTTTTATTGTTTTATAAAAGAGGGGTGATTTAAACTTCTCGTTTTTTTATTTTAATTTTTAAACACTTTTTTTTACTTTTGGCATGCTTCAGTTGTCTCCATGGGAGGCTAGAAGCTCCCAACTTAATCGGCTCTGCTACATATAGGCGATGCGCAGATCGCCTATATGTAGCAGATTTACTGCATTGCTATGAGCGCCGACCACAGGGTGGCGCTCAAAGCAATGTGCCGGCAACAACTTTAAAAGTCTCTGTGAGACCTCTGGTTGTCAAGGCAACTCGTTGCTGACCCCTGATCATGTGACGGGGGTCAGCGATGCCCTCTTTTCCGGCCCCGCGGCCGAAAGTGCTAGTTAAATGCCCGCTGTCAGCGTTTGACAGCAGGATTTCAATAGTTAATCTAAATCTTTTCTGTTAGACACCAACGAGTTTATTAAACTTATAAGACCACTAGGCCCAATTTCTCCATCCTTGTTGGTCACCTGGGACGTACAAAGTCTATACATCTATCACTCATGACAAAGGGATGCGAGCAACTGATAGACTTGTACAACAAGCAGGTATAGATAGTGGCATTAGACAGTTTTGTGCAGATTTATTAGAATTAGTCCTCAAGGACAACTACTTTATGTTTGAGGATACGTTCTACATCCAACAACAGGCGCCCCCCTTTGCCATTGCTTGTATGGCAATCTTTGAGGATGATTTCATCTATGACTACCCCCTCTTCCTTCAACATGCAATCACTTGGCGAAGATATATAGATGATATCTTTTGCATTTGGAATGGGCCCATGGAGTCTTTACTACAGTTCTATGAGCACATCAATAATATTTGGCTTGAGCTAAATTTCACCCTACAGCACAGTTCCGTTCAAATCAATTTCCTAGACACTTTGATCTGCAAGGACCAACATGGCTCCCTCACCATTGACTTATTTACCAAGCCCAAGAATGTCAGAAATGGAGAATAAATTCTATAATAGAGGCTACCCTAAAGGGGTTATAACTGAAGCCAAACGCAATATCATATCAACCAGGACCAATGATACTAGCAAACGTATTCCCTTTGTTAGTACTTGTCATCCTTTTTCACGACTGGCACAATCCTCTATTAGGCGACATTGGAGTCTCGTTTCTAAGAGCTAAACGGGCATTCCAGAATTTCAGGTTCCCTACCTCCCTTGTTTTCGCTGAGCTAAAAATATAAAGGACAAATTAGTCAAAGCCAACGTGGGATCTAGGACCATACTACCAAAACAGACCTTTTTGCAAACACCGAGGCAGGGCACTTTTCCCTGCCTCTGATACCTTCATTGTAATAATGTACAAAAAGGCCCCAAAACACTCCACCCACACATGGGTCAGGGGTTTGCTATTAAGGGTTTTTACATGTGCGAATCCTCATGTGATATACAGTATGTAATCAAATGCCCTTGAGGCTTGGCATTCGTTGGGGAGACCTCCCAGTCCATTAGAGATAGAATCTCACAACATAAATTCAACATTCTGTGTAAGAAACCTCCACCCCCTACCATACCATTTTCAGAATAAAAATCACAATGTTTCGCAACTTAGGTTCCAGGTCCTAGAACAGGTCGATATTAACAGGAGAGGCCAAAATAGGGTTAAAATTCTGAAAAAGAGGGAAGCATATTGGATATTTACCCTGCAGACACTGGAACTTAGGGGGCTCAAAAGGGAATATGTTGAGGCTGCTTTTTTGTGAAATTTATATTTTTGCATTATATCTTGACAGTAAGTTACTGTTCAGGATAATCTCTAACTCTTCTTCTCCTTGTTCCGTAGAACCATTAATACTACCTCTTCTCTATGCACTGGGCATGTCCGGCTTCCTTGATGGTACAGTATGCAGCAATCACCCTGCCCTTATCCATTCTTATCCTTAAAGTTCACACCTAGTAAATCTGGTCTTCCTCATTGCACACCCCTCAGCATAATGATTTATTGCTTCAGATTCTAATTTCCTCTATTTTACTAGCTATGGTTCAACCATATATAAGTGTCACCTCTGCCTATTAGTATATACAACACCCATTCAGGCTAGCATATCTACATTCCACACAAGCAGCCAGCCTCTTTGACTGATTTCATTCAATATACATTGGCCACGTTTGCACTGGCTTAACCTGCACATGCGCGCCTCTTTTTCACTTTAGTACACAGTGCCGATCTGCTCCTTTTCATCTATCAGAACTAAAGGGTTTCAACTACATCAGTGCAGGCGCTCTGCTTCCGCCTCACTACGGTCACGTGCCTGCGATGACGCAGCAGTGACGCAACCCTCTCCTCCATACTGACACTAACTAACTCCACTGCGCATGTGCCCCTTTGCATTCCACTCCGGTCACATGACCGCAGTGATGCGGCGGTGATTGGATCATCCTCCTTTTATAAACTCACAAGCAGACCCCGGGCTGACAGCGTCTCCTCATACGGCTGTACATTCTTCCCTGGACCCAGGCACAGAGGTAAATTACAGGAGACGAGGCAGCATTGCCGTACTCCTACTGACTTTAACAGTTTTTACACAGTATTTCTCTTTCTACAGCGCCATCCCACTGTAATTATTTTGCCCTCTACGCAAGCACTGCTTCTCTGATTGTTGCCCCACGGGGTCCAACCAGCTCCATTTCACATATTTCTCATTATTCAGGTAATTCATTACAACTTAATATATTTCTGTGCCACCATCATTTGTTTCACTCCAACTTTATAAGGAGTATTATTAAAATTACTACACAGTGCCTGACTACCGGTATGGGCCACCTCCAGCCAGATACTTTGCTAGCCAGACACCAAACTTTTACGCATCCAGGTACAATGTGGTTGTTCCATTCGCATCTAGTTTCCTTGTACTCAATTTTTCCATATTTCCCCATTAAGAATCGATAATATGTTGTGTACTGATATAAGATTTATACGTACCCATTTCTTTCAGCACTATAGATATCCAGCCCACCAACAAATGTGCTCATACTTACAGCTTCTTCTCTTAGGTACTCACTTTTCCATAGGACTGTCACTAGTCTCCGTTCGATGCCTGGATATCTTTGAATTTTCTTCACAAAATTGTTTTTTACTATAGCCTTTGCTACCTTTTAATGTGGACACATTATGACTCCTGCAGTCCTAAAGATGTATTTCATTGTGTACACATTATCTTTTCTCCTTCCTTAACCACCATCACTGCACGGACTTCATCTTTTGCCCATGGGATTCTCTGATTCTCACTGATCACACTTGGACCGAATTTCCATATCCTCTAATTTATACGTGATATCCTATCGACTTCTTCGATATCATGTATCCTATGTAACACGATTATGCATCTTGTGGCATTTTATTTTATAGAGATTTCTTGTTTTTGTAACTTTGAAATTTTTTTTTGCTTTATATGTTTTCTAGTTATCATCTAAGGAAATGATGTTCTGATGAAGGTCCAGTGTAGGACCGAAAACGTTCAAGTAATTATTTGTCTGGATGCACAAAATAAAAGGAACTGTTAAAATTCTTCATGAACTGAGTGCCAAGTTGATTTAATTTACTTAATGTTAGGTTGGATACCTGACTTGGGCACCTACTTCTCATTTTTCCTGAGTGTTTATTCCAAACTATAGCAAAATGTAAAGTAGACATATGAGTAATGTTATTTATTAATTTTATACGGCATGTCTAACTGGTCTAAAGGGAACCTGTCACCTGAAAAAGTGCTACTAACCTGCAGATATACGGGTTCATTCATTGTTCTGTGTATAGAGAGCGGCAATTGTAGCCGCGTACCCAGCACTGACTGACGGAGGCTCATCATTAGGACCGGTTGTCAGTCAGTGCTGTGGCATGGTTACAGCTACCGCTGTCTATACACAGAGTGATGACTGAACCCAGGCCAGCCGTGACTCTGTGACTGAAACCTAAACGTTATTTGGAGGAATAAAGATAATTTCCTCCTAAAAGCAGGGGTCTAAGTGCAGGTGCCAGGCACGTTCAGAATGTTAATAATCTGCAGATTAACATCATGTCTGCAGGTTAATAGCATTTTTTTCAGTAACAGATTCCCTTTAAAGATACAAAAAGTTTGAAAATTGTGAATTTTTCATCAAAATTCTAGTATTTTCAAAAATAAACACAAAACATATCAATATAAATTTACCTCTGACATAAAGTACAATGTGTCTCGTTAAAACAATCTCAAAATAACTGGGATCCGTTGAAGCGTTGCAGAATTTTTACCACACTAAGTGACACTGGTCAGATTTAAAACATTTGTTCTGGTCATTTTGGTCAAAATTGGCTTTATCACTAAAGGGTTAATTCACCATACCTTTCTAGAAAAAAAGGGTCTTTTTATTTAGTGCTAATTTTTATCCTTTTTACCAAAGGGATATAACTCTGTGATACTACAGAAAAGCCAAAAGACATGTTTAGTAGGGATTCGACTCGCTCAGGTGCAGCGGGAGACAATCATGAGACAGTTTCTTCCAAAAGTTCATGAGGTTTATTTTCATCATAAACCCACAAAGCAGCGTATAACAAAAATAGCCTTTAGCTTAGGCCTGTTTCACACATCAGTTTTTTTCGTCAGTTAAAATCCGCTAAAATGGCGGACAACGGATCTGTTCCTGTACTGACCACAACGTTTGGCACCGGACCGTTGTATTAACGGATCCGACGAAGGAAGAATTTTAAAGGAACCGCTGCCCGGGGAGGAGTGTGAGAGTGTGAGAAAATTCTTTTCCTGACGCCAGAACTGAGTTTAGGGTTAAATTTCCAACACAGGCATTTCTCCCAGGCATGCACAATAGAAAATGCGGATCCGGCCGGGGAAAAAAAACGTTTCATTGTCCGTCCTGTCCGCTCAGCGGACAGCAAAATCTTGGCGGATCCGTAAAAAAACGGATCGAACGGATGACCATCCGTCAAGATCCGCCGTTAATACAAGTCAATGGGGAAAAAAACGGATCAACCAAGAATAATGGCGGATCTGTTTTTTTTGCAAAACGGCAGATTTTGACTGATGGGGAAAAATGGATGTGTGAAACAGGCCTTAGGCAAAAAGAACACAAACGTCCGTGGCTTCAGACTCAGACCGGGTGTCTCCGCACACATGGGGCTTAGTCCTCCCCACCTACAGCTACCTGGTTCAGGAGCAGGTCACATTATAAGGGTGTAGCCACAACCACGAACCCAGCAGCTGACTGGTCACGTGACTGTGACCTTACCACAGGTCCTTGCAAAGCAATAATAATACAGCAATATCTGTTATGCCTTACATTATGGAGACAAGCCATCTCTGAGACACATATCTCCCATCGATTATACAACCCTTAGCCACGCCACAATATATATATATGAGAAACTAGGTCTGAGCTGAAAAGGAAATTAATGTGTATTCAAAATGTAAATGCATATAAACACATGACCTTTACACAGAGAAAAACAAAAAACAAACATCCTAAAATAAAACAGTGAAAAATAAATTGCAAAAATTGCATGAAGGTAGTAATAATAAGGGTATTTAGTAAGCATAATTTTGTTCAAAAGAATGTACAAGCCATCCCGCCACGCCAAGGCAACCCTTGTGGAACAGTCCTAACTCTTGTATTTAAAACCTTTCCACTTGTCAAGTGACGTAAGTGTGAACAAGGACTGAGGGACTGAACTACTAGTAAAGCTTTGGCCAGACAGGATGGATTTTCCAACTCAGAAGCACGGCGATCAAACCCTTATATACACAGTATGCACATTGAACCAGCAGGCCACAAATGTGCATGTGTTTGCACAAACGGTTAGAAACCGACTCCATGAGGATGGTCTGAGTGCCCGACGTTCACAGATGGGGGTTGTGTTCACAGCCCAACACCGTGCAGGACGCTTGGCATTTGCCACAGAACACCAGGATTGGCAAATTCGCCACTGGCGCTCTGTGCTCTTCACAGATGAAAGCATGCATACATACACACACATATATACTATATACCATGTAATCTAGAATCAAGTGGCAAATAAATAATGGTATGTAATAAAGGACTAAATATAGGGAAACCAAAGAACAAACAGCAAAGCAAAAATGTAACCAATAAACTTTATTGGTTAAATCAGTTCGAGTTCAAGAAATGAATACAGGAATACAAAAGGCATCACTCACATGAAAATTGTAATTTTTAGACAATTTCACTCTCTCACCACTCGATTCAACTCATTTCCATAAAACTACACATTTCCTCATATATTGCTTTTTTCTGTCCTGTATTAAACCTGCAATTGTAGATCTCACGCACTATTTTTTCCTTCACATTATACGTTGAATACAATTCTTTACCACTTTTACTTATCCTTCACTTCCCTACCCTCTTCTCTGCCTTCTCAATTTTCTCCCTTATCCAACTGAAATGTTTCTAACTATCTCGTGGCTCCAGGTTTTTGTGGGCTCCGGGCAAAAGAGTCTCAGTGGGCCCCTTTAACACATACCACGATTCCTGATGCATAGATACCATAGAGAAATATAGGTATACTGTATATAATACCAAAGATTTCACTTAACTGTTACATTATATTACATTCTACAATAGCTCAGAAACCGGACAGTATAGTGCTTCATACAGTATTATGGGCACCACATATTGCTCCATACAGAATAATAGACCCCATATTATGATCCATACAGTATAATGAGCCATATATATTGCTCCCTACAGTATAATGAGCCCCATATATTGCTCCATACAGTATATGGGCCCCATATAATGCTCCATAAAAAATGAGCCCCATATATTGCTCCATGCAGTATAATGAGCCCCATATAATGCTCCATACAGTGTATGATGGGCCTCATATAATATTCCAGTATATGATGGGTATGTATTACTCCATATATAATGGGCCCCATACAGTATAATGAGCCCCATATATTGCTCCATACAGTATAATGAGCCCCATATAATGCTCCATACAATACAGTATATGATGGGCCCCTTATATTGCTCCATACAGAATTAGCCCCATATAATGTTCCATACAGAATAGGCCTCATATAATGCTTCATACAGTATATGATGGGCACCATATAATGCTCCAGTATATGATGGACCAAATATATTGCTCCAAACAGAATGGGCTCCATATAATGTTCCATATAGAAATGGACGCATATGATGCTCTATATATAATGGGCCCCATATGATCCCCATATTTAATAGGACCCATATTATTCTTCAGTATATGATGGGCCCATGTAATGCTCCATTTATAATGGGCCCCATATGATGCTCCATTTATAATGGGCCCCATATGATGCTCCAGTACATGATGATCTCCATATATTGCTCCAAATGTAAAAAAACAATTAAATACCCATCTCTCCATGCTGGCTGATGCTCTCCTCCAGACTCCTCAGCATCTTCGGGCTCTCTGCACTGTGACTGTTCAGGCAGAGGGCACACACTATATCGCACCCTCTGACCTGAAACGTCACAGTCAGAAGACGCCGCAGCGATGGACCAGGGAGAGGTAAGCATGGCAAGTACCTGTGCCTTGAGCAAGTGGGGGGAGTCCCACTCACGGGTGCTGTCACTGGCACCGGGTCCCCACAGCACGCCGGTGTCTCCGACGGCAAGTTGGAACCCCGCCAGCTCAGGGCATTTGATCAGGTGTGCTGTTGCCGGCCTTGTGTGGCTCTACCAGATTATTCCTGTGGTTTTTTTTCTGTTCTTAATTTCTACAACAGTGTTCTTCCCCACTGCAAAGTTTTTTTTTTTCTTTTCTTTTCTCTTCTGATTTCACCACCACTCAATCACCATTTTAAATTTATTTTTTCTATATTCGCCTTTTTGACTATATCTCTCACCACACCTATACTTATTATTCATGACTTTTTCCCCTCCCTTTGACCTTGCTTCCTCTCCCACATTTTCAAATCCTCTGTGGGTGCTTCTTCAGTTTATTTTGGCAGCCATTTCATGTTATTTAACCCCTCTTGCTCCTATGTGCACTATACTGTTGGATTTTACACTTGAGATAGACGCCAGTCCACTGTGGAAACACTTTGTGGAATAAAAACCGCTTCTTTAAATCATTGGGTCAAAGCTCTTTATTTCAATTAGTGCAGCCCAAACCATGAATTGTCTTTATCTTCAAGCATCCTGGTGGAGTTCATCCTCCAGCCATGGGGAAGCAGAAACTGTTATTGAGCTTTCACAGGAGTTGTGCCTACACAACTCGTTCAAATGAGCAGATTACCTGGATCTATTTTATCTTTTTATAAAGGTATCACCTATGGTCTGGTGCACTCTGTTTCCCTACAGTGTTTATCTACTCACAGCAGGACAGGATACTACAATATAATGAAACATACATTGTCTGATGGTGAAACATAAGGGGCAGTGCGTAAGTAATACAAGGTGTAAATTGCATCAACACTTAAGGCCCTTTTACATTTAGCGATGCACCAGCGATCCAACCAGCGATCCGACCCGGTCAGGATCGCTGGTGCATCGCTAAATGATCGCTAGTGAGCTTTCATACAGAAAGATCTCACAGCGATGCAGCAGCGACGCAGCGCACGATACTTACCATTCACACACAGTGATCCTGCGTCCTCCCGCCCGCCTCCACGCGTCGCTGGACGTCACAGCAGGAAGTCTCAGCAGGAAGCGCCCGACGAGAAATGGAGCCGGACATTCTCGCGCGATCAGCGATGGACAGCGGGGGAGCCGGTCGCTGGTAAGTATCACACATAGCGATATCGCTAGCAATATCGCTATAACGTCACAAAACCAGTGACATTTTAGCGATATTGCTAGCGATATCGCTTAGTGTAAAACCCCCTTTATGGCGAGTAGAAGCTCATATCTACCCATGAATGTTCTCTTCTGCTGGAATGTACACCAGCCTTGACATCTATTTCTCTGCAATGCCTTCGTCTGGGGGTGGCATCATCCCAGCAGGGAGCTGTACAAAATAAAACCCCTCCAGCCAGATTGCATTACACTAAGTCATGTGATTAGGTTAGTATCTGCTGTTATTTACTCAATCCCACCCCACAGGGTGCATCACCATGCATTCATTACAGTGACAAAGGGACCGGAACAGGCCACGTGATCCAGTGAAGCATGTTCTATATAGATGCAAGCAGGGAGAGGAAAACTGCAGAAGAGCGCATGAGTACATGAACATATAGGATGGAACTGGATGATGTACAGCAGATAATACTGTTAAAGGGAATCTGTCACCCCCCGGGACATATATGATTTATTAATATGGTGTTATGGTAAAATATTCATACTTTGCTTTGATTATTATTTAGACAATTGAGTATACTTGCATATCTCTGATAATTTGTATTTTAGTATTAGCTTTATATGTGTTATTGATAAAAGCAATAACACAGGGAGTTGTCTCTGTTATAGAGGTGTCTGCGTGTTAAATATTTCTTTGTCTCTGAAAGTATAGTAAGCTGGGTAGAACTGGCTAGAAAGGAATTTTGACAGAATTCATAATTTGCAATTTTGTTTTTCCCAACTTAAATATCTTCTGTCTTAGGTAAAGTAAGAAGTCATTCCTGCTTTTCTTATCTTTGTGCTTTTAATAAAAACTTGTGACTGGGCTTCTGAAATCAGACAAGCCAGTACACCAAGAGACCTCTGCTTGTGTGCTCTTGTCTCCGATCGATTGACTCCCTGATTTGATCAAAACTGGTAAATATGTGAAACCTTTTGAGTTTCTCCTAAAACTTTCCACACAGGTTTCCACTACAATGGGCATACAGGTAATAAAACTGGAAGGTTGTGAGTGGCTGTCTATTTAGTATTTTGCACCTGTGTTTTGCAACATCTTTACTATATGAGTTGGCTGCATCCTGTAGTGCATTTGTTCAGAGACCTGGGCAAGTAAGTGGTGCTGCCCTTTTTCAGCTGTATTTTCAAGTGGGAACCCTGCCAGCTCTGGTACTTGACCAGGTGCGCTGTGTGCTGACGTCGGCCCTGTGTGGCTCTACCAGATTATTCCTGTGTGGTTTTTTTTTTCAGATCTTTTCCTTAGTTTCTATAACAGTGTTCTTCCCCACTAAAATGTTTTTTTTTCTTTTCTGATTTCACCACTCATTTACCATTTTAAATCATTTAATTTTTCTATATTCGCCTTTTTGACTATATGACCGGGGTCAGACTTGCGAGAAACTCGCACGAGTCTTGCATGTCAATGCCCGGCACTGCCGCCGGCACCCGGGACCGGAGCGTTCAGCTGCATTGAAATACATGCAGCCGCACACTCTGGTCCTGAGTGCCGGCGGCAGTGCCGGGTATTGAGACGCGAGACTCGTGCGAGTTTCTCGCATGTGTGACCCCGGCCTATCTCTCACCACACCTATCCTTATTATTCATGAATTTTCCCCTCCCTTTGACCTTCCTTCATCTCCCACATTTTCAAATCCTCTGTGGATGTTTCTTCAGTTTATTTTGGCAGCGATTCCAGATTATTTAACCCCTATAGGCACTATATTGCTGGTTTTTACACTTGAGACACCAGTCCACTGTGAAAGGTAATGTTTTAGGTAATGTAAGAAGCCATTCCCAATTTTCTTATCTCTGTGCTTGTAGTAAAACCTTGTGACTGGGCTTCTGAGATCAGACAAGCCAGTACACCAAGAGACCTCTGCTTGTGTTCGCTTGTCTCCGATCGATTGACTCCCTGATTTGATTAAAAATGGCAATTGTGTGAAACCTTTTGAGTTTCTCTTAAAACTTTCCATATAGGTTTCCACTACACTGGGCATACAGGTAATAGAAATGTTAAGTTAGTCCTATCTGTATGCCTCATATTAGTGGTCTTGTTGCTGAAAAATAATTTATTCTGTCTTTATGTTAATGATGTCTTCCAGGCTTCGGGGCTTGCGGTGCCCGGAAAAGCCAATGCCTCCTGTCTTAATTGTAATACTTACCCCCTCCCATCAGCATCAGTTATGGCCCTGGAATCCTGCACCCTGCACTCCCCCAGAAATGCATACCTCCTCCTCCCTTCTGTGGGCACTGCATTCAAGGTTGTAAAATGATGGCAGCTACAAGTAAAATATGCAAATTTATTTAAGTAAAGAAACATACTAAAATGGCTGAACCAAAATGAAAAAAAAAAATATTGGGTAGACATATTAAGACTTTTTGTAAGCCAACTGACACAATAGTTTATTAGAGTATATTTTGCAAATTTTTATTAAGCCTTTAAGGACCAATTGATTTTTCATTTTTGCTCTTTAATATTTTACTTTCCATGTTTCAAGAGCCATGTTTTTTTTTCTTTTTTCTGTTGACAGAGCCATAAGTTGGGCTTTTTGTTTTACGGGACAAGTTGAAGTTTTGAATAACACTATTGATTTTACCATGCAATGTACTGAAAACTGGAAAACAATTCCAAATGCAGTGATATTGTGAAAAATACACAATGGTTTTTGAATTTTACTTTTTTACAGCATTTACTGTAGAGTAAAAATGACCTAGAAGTATCATTTTCCAGGTCACTATTACAGTGATTCGAATTGTTGTATTTTTTTATATATTTTGAAGCTTTTTTTATTCATTTCTTACTTTAGTTTTTGGTCTTTTTAACCCCTTTCTGACATGAGACGTACTATACCGTCCATGTGCCTTGGGCCCGTATGACCATGGATGGTATAGTGCGTCTCAGCGTTCGGCCGCCACACGGGTGGTGTGCGGCAGATCGCGGCTGGGTGTCACCTGATTCTCACAGCTGACACTCAGCACTTTAACCCCCAGAATAATGCAATCAAACACGATCGCAGCATTCCAGGAGCAGGCAGAGGGCTGACAGCCCCTCTGTCTTTGGATCAGAGACTCCGCGGTGTGACTCGGGGGCCCGATCGCTGCCATGGTAACCCGATATCGTGCATGTCAGGAAGTCTCTCCGGTCAGTGTGCACTGAGTGCAGAGCTGACAGCTTCTGTACCATGCAGATGCTGCTTCATCTGCAAGCTGTAGAAGTGATCAGCCTGCAAAAAATGAGTGTCCCATAGTGGGCCAAAGTGTAAAAATTAGAATGAAGGAAAAAAATGTTTTAAGAAAAATTGTAAAGCTATATAAAAATAATAATAATAAAAAATCAATATTCTATCACTAAATAAATATTTGAATGAAAAAAAATAAAAACAATAAAAGTGCACATATTTGGTATTGCCGCGTTCATAATGACCCGACCTATAAAACTGTCCCACTAAGTTAACCCCTTTAGTGAACACCATAAAAAACAAGGCAAAAAAAATGCTTTATCATCATATCGCCGAACGAAAGTGGAATATCTAAAAGACGGATATAAATAATCATGGTACCGCTGAAAAGGTCATCATCTTGTCCCACGAAAAACGAGCCGCTGTACAGCGTCATCAGCAAAAAAATAAAAAAGTTATAGCTGTCAGAATAAAGTGATGAAGAAACAATTATTTTTTTCTATAAAATAATTTTTATTATATAAAAGCGGCAAAACATTAAAAAAAATTATATAAATGAGATGTCGCTGTAACCGTACTGACTTGAAGAATAAAACTGCCTTATCAATTTTACCACACGCGGAACATTGTAAACGCCCCCCCCCTCCCCAAAAGAAATTCATGAATTGCTGGTTTTTGCTCATTTTGTCTCCCAAAAATCAGAATAGAAAGTGATAAAAAAAAGTCATGTGCCCGAAAATGGTACCAATAAAAGCGTTAACTCGTCCTGCAAACAACAAGACCTCACATGACTCTGTGGCCAAAATATGGAAAAATTATAGCTGTCAAAATGGGGTAATGCAAAAACTATTTTTTGCAATAAAAAGAGTCTTTTAGCGTGTGACAGCTGCGAAACATAAAACTTGCTATAACGCCTCTTTCACAAGTTCTGATGTTTCCCGTACCGGAGATGTCAGTGTCCGTGTGTGTAATACTTGTGGCACACATGTGGCATGTGTGTGCCACATGAGTACCACACTGACGGGCACCAGGGAAGAAGCGTTACAGTAAGCACTGTTCTCCGGCGCCAGGTGCTGAACACGGCTCTCATCATTCTCCCCTGTTCTGCCGGCGATCGACGCAAGCAGGAGAGAATAATTAGAGTTACATTTAATCCCTTAATGACCGCAGTTAAGGGTACTTAAACCACAGCACCGCTTTTTAATGGCGCTGAGGTTTAAGGTTATAGCGCCCCCCAGTGTCGGAATTTCTCTCGGCTGCCGGGGGTAGCCGAAATCCCAGAAAACATGATTCTTGTGATTTTTTAGTGACCCCGAAGTTGCGATCGCAATTATTAACGGTATAATGGCGACCGTAAAAAAAGAGTCAGTTTTTCCATTTAATCTCTCTCTCCCCTCTCCTCTCTCCTGATTGCACATCAGAGGAGAGAAAGATAGGGTCCCCCGATCACCCCCGGTACCTCCGTTGTCACTGCAGGCCCCTCTGAAGTCTCCCGGGCCGCCGGCTTCTGGGAGAAAATGGCGGGCGCATGAGCAGTGCACCCGCCGAGATCTGCCAGCCGGGACCCTGCAACAATATGAGATTTTTTCCTATTGGTTCATTTTAAAATAAAAAATAGTAAATCAAACCCCACTTTATTAGGGAAAAATAATAAAATAAAGTATTTATTTCCATTTTCCCGTTAGGGTTGGGGCTAAAGTTAGGGTTATGGTTGGAGCTAAAGTTAGGGTTAGGCTTAGGGCTGGGGCTAAAGTTAGGGTTAGGGCTATGATTTGGATTATGGTTACGATTAGGGTTAGGGTTGTGATTAGGGTTTTGGTTTGGATTAGGGTTAGGGGTGTGTTAGGGTTAGGATTGTGGTTAAGGTTATGGTTAGGGTTGGGATTAGGGTTAGGGGTGTGTTGGGGTAAGGTTTTGAGTTAGAATTGGGGGGTTTCCACTGTTTAGGCACATCAGGGGCTCTCCAAACGCAACATGGCATCTGATCTTAATTCCAGCCAGTTTTGTGTTGACAAAGGAAAACAACGCTCCTTCTCTTCCGAGCTCTGCCTTGCGCCCAAACAGTGGTTTACCCCCACATATGGAGTATCGGCAAACTCAGGACAAATTGCACAGCAACATTTGGGGTCCAATTTCACCTGTTACGCTTGGGAAAATAAAAAAATGGGGGAGAAAAGATCATTTTTGTGAAAAAAATGATTTTTTTATTTTTACGGCTCTATGTTATAGACTTCTGTGAAGCACTGGGGGGTTCAAAGTGCTCACCGCACATCTATATACAGTGCTGTGCAAATTAATTGGGACAAAGCATTTTTTTAAGTAAAATTGTAAGTTGGTTACCAGTCAGTGATTCAAACCAGTTTTAACTGCTTTGAACAGGTGTGAGTGCCTGTTCAAAGCAGTTAAAACTGGCTTGAATCACTGGCTGGTAACCAACTTATGATTTTATTTAAAAAAATGCCTTGTCCCAATTAATTTGCACATAACTGTAAGTTCCTTAGGGGGTCTACTTTCCAAAATGGTGTCACTTGTGGGGGGTTTCCACTGTTTATGCACATCAGGGGCTCTCCAAACGCGACATGGCATCTGATTTCAATTCCAGCCAAATTTGCATTGAAAAGTCAAACGGTGCTACTTACCTTCTGAGCTCTGCCATGCACCCAAACTGTGGTTTACCTGCATATATGGGGTATCAGCGTACTCAGGACAAATTGTACAACATCTTTTTCGGTCCAATTTTTCCTGTTACCCTTGGTAAAATTAAAAAAACTGGATCTGAATTAAAAAAGTTTTGTGAAAAAAAGTTTAAATTCTAATTTTTTTTAAACATTCAAAAAATTCCTGTGAAGCACCTGAAGGGTTAATAAACTTCTTGAATGTGGTTTTGAGCACCTTTAGGGGTTCAGTTTTTAGAATGGTGTCACATTTGGTTATTTTCTATCATATAGACCAGACCTGGGCAAAGAGCGGCTTGCGGGTCACATCTGGCCCTCTGGCTGTCTCAGTCCGGCCCACAGACCGAGACAGCTGAGGGGCTGGAAACCTGAGGTTTGCAGGCCGCACCGTGCCTGCCTGCTCGCTTGCTGTCTCCCGCAGTCAGCATTGGTGGAGGAGGGGCCTCCAGGCACTTCCTCCATCAATCAGCGTGTGAAACAGCTGACGCAATGACTTCATTTCATCCCGTCAGCTGTGTTGTGCTACGGTGCGGAGAGTCAGCGCCGGAGAAAGGGAGAGAAGCAGAGCGCCAGGGAATGGGACCAAGGTGAGTATGTGGTGTTCATTTTTTTCATGTGTATGGGATGTTTGGATGGGCATGGGGATGCTCTGAGGGTGTTGATCTTTACATGGGGATGCTATGGGAGTATTGATCGTTACAAGGGGAGGCTATGGGGGTGTTGATCTTTACATGGGGATGCTATGGGGGTGTTAAGCTTTACAAGGGGAGGCTATGGGGGTGTTGAGCTTTACAAGGGGAGGCTATGCGGGTGTTGAGCTTTACAAGGGGAGGCTATGGGAGTGTTGAGCTTTACAAGGGGAGGCTATGGGAGTGTTGAGCTTTACAAGGGGAGGCTATGGGGGTGTTGAGCTTTACAAGGGGAGGCTATGGGGGTGTCGTGCTGCTCAAGGGGAGGCTACGGAAGCCTCGTGCGGCACATTGGGAGGCTGTGTGGGGCTTGTGCAGTATATGGGGAGGCTGTGGGGCTCATGCAGTATATATAGGAAGGCTGTGGGGCTCATGCAGTGTATATAGGGAGGCTGTGTGAGGCTCGTGCAGTATATATAGGGAGACTGTGTGGGGCTAATGCTGTGTATAGGGAGGCTGTGTGGGGGGCTCTTACAGTATATAAGGGGGGCTCATACATTATACAGAAGGGGCTGTACTTGGGTTCAAATGATATTTAGGAGGATGTCAGCATTCTTAATTCTGCTCAATATTAAGTGATACAATTAATAATATAATTATCAATAATATAATTATAATATATTAATATTGAGTAGAATTAATTTCGGCATATTGGTTCGGCCCTCCACATCAGTCACGGACTCTCTTGTGGCCCCTCAGGAAAATTAATTGCCCGTCCCTGATATAGACCCTCAAAGTGACTTCAAATGTGATGTGGTCCCTAAAAAAAAAATGGTGTTGTAAAAATGAGAAATCGCTTTTTAACTTTTAATCCTTATAACTTCCTAACGAAAAAAAAAAATTGGTTCCAAAATTGTGCTGATGTAAACTAAACATGTGAGAAATGTTACTTATTAAGTATTTTATTTGACATATCTCTGTAATTTAAGGGCATGAAAATTCAGATTTGGAAAATTGCAAAATTTATGCCAAATTTCCATTTTTTTCACAAATAAACGCAAGTCATAGCAAAGTACAATATGTCATGAGAAAACAATGTCAAAATCACTGGGATCCATGGAAGCGTTCCAGAGTTATTACCTCATAAAGTGAGAGTGGTCAGAATTGTAAAAATTGGCCTGGTCGTTAACATGCAAACTACCCTTGGGAGTAAAGGGGTTAAGGCTCATCATCCTGTGATTGCCTAATCACTTATAATACATACTGCAATGCAACAATTTTTCAGTATGTAGTAAGCATTGCAATCTCCTATGAAGCTCAGTCTGTGGCAGTGCTTCACAGGAGTACCAAGTTGACAAGGATTGGGCTTTCGATAGAATCTTTGTTGCCAATGGGAGCCCGTGCAGACAAGCACGGCCAACTGCGCCACCGTCAGTGATTGATAGCAGCATTCAAATGGTTAACAGCAGCCATCAGAGCACAGTCCCATCTGCTGTTGTATACACATGCTGAATTTATAATACAGCTAGCTTCAGTCACTTATGGAGAGAGCTCAGCTCCTGAGTCCTCTCCACACTCAGGCACCCTCACAATCATGTATCTGTATGTGATGTCAATTAAGGGATTATAAGGCATCGCTACGAGTACCTCTTAATTCATTTGGCTCATTTAAGATTGTTTTTAGCTAAAAATTGAAGTCTATGCCTAAGAGCTAGCATGTATTTGAGCCAAAATTTGTGCTGCACTCTGACTTTAAAATTGTGAAATATTTCATCAATTTGAATGCTACACACTCTCACAGCAAAGTCCACACATTATTAAAAGCACTTTTAAAAACTGATAAAAGTCAAATATTATAGCACAAATTTACAACTTTTCTATTCAAAGAAAGCCCACAAAGCTACTGGTACATTCCCCCCCGTATTGAAAACCTTCAATGTACAACTGTAATTCCCACTATTGTGTCCACATTCCGAAAAACATAAAAAGGTTTTAACTTCTTTCTTTTCACATATTTGACTATTTTAATGGATGTGCCCCACTGAAATTGTAGGCAATTATGCTCTCCTGACATTGCTTGATTAAAGCAGTCTGAAGGAGACTCATCACTATGTATTTTATGTGCAGACACATGTATTTGAAAGTATGATGAAGTCATTAAATTACAAATCAACTAACTTGCTAAATGAAGAAATACCTTACCAAAAATATTTTATTAACACAGATATATGTGAAACTGTTTTTTAGAAGAAGCACTATTTTTATTTCATAGGAAACAAAGACAAATGGGATTATTATGTGACAGCCATCTATAATATAACGCTGTAAGCGTCACTCTGTCCGAAGCCTTTATAGACTGCGCAAGCGCGACGCGCCTGCGCAGTCTGGCTCCAGACAGAATGAGGCAGTCAGCGGTGAGGAGTGTGTATGGCGCCAGAGATGGCGGTACCGTACACACTGCATACCGCCATCTCCGACGCCATACTTACATACTTACGTGACCGGGAGGAGCGTTGCCGCGGCGCTTCTCTTCGGCCGGAGACCGGGGCGGGAGTGCGGCCGGAATCGCGCATGTGCATAGCGCGATCCGGCGCCATTTTACTGAAGACACACTTGCAGTGTGTCTTCAGCAATATGGCGCCGGACAGCGCTATGGGCAAGCGCGTACTCCGGCGCCAGACTCCCCCCAGCCTCCAGCAGAACGTGGTGACAGCGCTGGAGCACAGGAAAGAAGGGTGAGTATAAATGTTTTTTTTTGTATGTGTGTAGTTTTAATAGGAGTGAGGGGACCATGCATACCAGGATAGGGGAGGTGAGAGGACCATGCATACCAGGATAGGGGAGGTGAAAGGAAGGACCATGCTTACCAGGATTGGGGGATGAGGGGTACCATGCATACCAGGATAGGGGGGGTGAGAGGACCATGCATACTAGGATTGGGGGATGAGGGAGTACCATGCATACCAGGATCGGGGGATGAAGGGTACCATGCATACCAGGATAGGGGGTGAGGGGTACCATGCATACCAGGATTGGGGGATGAGGGGTACCATGCATACCAGGATTGGGGGATGAGAGGTACCATGCTTACCAGAATAGGGGGTGAGGGGACCATACATACCAGGATTGGGGGATGAGGGGGACCATACATACCAGGATTGGGGGATGAGGGGTACCATGCATACCAGGATTGGGGGATGAGGGGTACCATGCATACCAGGATAGGGGGGGTGAGAGGACCATGCATACTAGGATTGGGGGATGAGGAAGTACCATGCATACCAGGATTGGGGGGTGAGAGGACCATGTAAACCTGGATAGGGGGTGAGGGGACCATGCATACCAGGATAGGGGAGTGAGAGGACCATGCATGCCAGGATAGGGAGGGGTGAAAGGACCATGCATACCAGGATGGGGGGGGTGAGAGGACAGAGGACCATGCATACCAGGATAGGGGGGTGAGAGGACCATGCATACCAGGATAGGGGATGAGGGGATTATGCATACCACGAAAGGGGGGTGAGGGGACCATGCATACAACAAAAAGGGGGGTGAGGGGACCATGCATACGAGGATGAAGAATGGGGTGCCATGCATACCAGGATTGGGGGTGAGGTGACCATGCATATCAGGATGAAGAATGGGGTGCTATGCATACCAGGATTGGGAGGGTGAGAGGACCATGCATACCAGGATTGGGGGATGAGGGGTACTATGCATAGCAGGATAGGGGGTGAGGGGACCATGTATACCAGGATAGGGATGAGGGAGTACCATGCATACCAGGATTGGGGGGTGAGAGGACCATGCATACCAGGACTGGGGGATGGGGGGTACCATGCATACCAGGATTGGGGGATGAGAGGACTATGCATACCAGGATAGGGGGTGAGGGGACCATACATACCAGGATAGGGGGTGAGGGGTCCATGCATACCAGGATAGGGGGTGAGGGGACCATGCATACTAGGAAAGGGGGGTGAGAGGACCATGCATACCAGGAGTGGGGGGGTGAGAGGACCATGCATACCAGGAAAGGGGGGTGAGAGGACCATGCATACCAGGCAAGGGGGGTGAGGGGACCATGCATACCAGGATAGGGGGTGAGGGGACCATGTATACCAGGATAGGGGGTGAGGGGTACCATGCATACCAGGATTGGGGGATGAGGGGTACCATGCATACCAGGATAGGGGGTGAGGGGACCATGGATACCAGGATAGGGATGAAGGAGTACCATGCATACCAGGATTGAGGGGTGAGGGGACCATGCATACCAGGATGAAGAATGGGGTGCCTTGCAGACCAGGATGGGGGGTGAAATGTACCATTCATACCAGGATAGGAATGAGGGGTGCCATGCCTACCAGGATAGGAGGGTGGCAGCACATACCAGGATGGGAGACCATATACCAATTAAAATGCTTGCCACCCGGGCGTAGAACGGGTTCATAGCTAGTAATACTATGTCATAGAGAAAAATTAAAATCCATAAGCTATCTCCAGAAAGGAGAAGTAGGACTACACATTGAACATGTGTAACTAATTATAGCTAAGGAGAGAAAAACTAATTAAAGCAGGGGAAATGGTGAGAGATATTACGAATGTGCCAAAGTGGCTACCAAGTGGCCAAAGTGGCTACCGAGGTGCTAAATGTGCCAAAGTGGCTACCAAGTGGCCGAAGTGGCTACCAAGGTGCCGAATGTGCCAAAGTGGCTACCAAGTGGCCAAAGTGGCTACCGAGGTGCTAAATGTGCCAAAGTGGCTACCAAGTGGCCGAAGTGGCTACCAAGGTGCCGAATGTGCCAAAGTGGCTACCAAGTGGCCAAAGTGGCTACCGAGGTGCTAAATGTGCCAAAGTGGCTACCAAGTGGCCAAAGTGGCTACTGAGGTGCCGAATGTGCCAAAGTGGCTATACACAACATTCATATTCTAACTTTACTTTCTTACAGTCGACACCTGATACACTGCTGTAAAGCTGGCAGCGCTGTTCAAGCACCATGTATTTCCTTCAGGAAATGCCCATCTAGTCTTATATACAGTGCCTTGCGAAAGTATTCGGCCTCCTGGAACTTTTCAACCTTTTCCCACATAACATGCTTCAAACATAAAGATACCAAATGTAAATTTTTGGTGAAGAATCAACAACAAGTAGAACACAATTGTGAAGTGGAACAAAATTTATTGGTTATTTTAAATTTTTGTGTAAATTCAAAAACTGAAAAGTGGGACGTGCAATATTATTCGGCCCCTTTAACTTAATACTTTGTTGCGCCACCTTTTGCTGCGATTACAGCTGCAAGTCGCTTAGGGTATGTCTCTATCAGTTTTGTACATCGAGAGACTGAAATTCTTGCCCATTCTTCCTTGGAAAACAGCTCGAGCTCAGTGAGGTTTGATGGAGATCGTTTGTGAACAGCAGTTTTCAGCTCTTTCCACAGATTCTCGATTGGATTCAGGTCTGGACTTGTGATCCATTCCATTGTAGATTTTGCTTTATGTTTGTCTTGTTGGAAGACTAATCTCCTTCCCAGTCTCAGGTCTTTTGAGGACTCCAACAGGTATTCTTCAAGAATGGTCCTGTATTTGGCTCCATCCATCTTCCCATCAATTTTAACCATCTTCCCTGTCCCTGTTGAAGAAAAGCAGCCCCAAACCATGATGCTGCCACCACCATGTTTGACAGTGGGAATGGTGTGTTCAGGGTGGTGACCTGTGTTGCCTTTACGCCAAACATATCGTTTGTCATTGTTGCCAAAAAGTTCAATTTTGGTTTCATCTGTCCAGAGCAACTTCTTCCACATGTTTAGTGTGTCTCCTAGGTGGCTCGTTGCAAACTTTAAACAACACTTTTTATTGATATCTTTGAGACTGTCCCACCTCAGCTGTAGATCTCTGAAGTTAATTCAGTGTGATCATGGGCCTCTTGGCTGCATCTCTGATCAGTCTTCTCCTTGTTTGAGATGAAAGTTTAGAGGGACGGCCGGGTCTTGGTAGATTTGCAGAGGTATGATACTCCTTCCATTTCAATTTGATCACTTGCACAGTGCTCCTTGGGATGTTTAAAGTTTTGGAATTCATTTTATATCCAAATCCAGCTTTAAACTTCTCCACAACAGTATCACGGACCAGCCTATTGTGTTCCTTGGTCTTCACGATGCTCTCTGTGCTTCAAACAGAACCCTGAGACTATCACAGAGCAGGTGCATTTATACGCAGACTTGACTACACACAGGCGGATTATATTTATCATCATTAGTCATTTAGGACAACATTGGATCTTTCAGAGATCCACAATGAACTTCTTGAGTGAGTTTGCTGCACTGAAAGTAAAGAGGCTGAATAATATTGCACGCCCCACTTTTCAGTTTTTGAATTTCCACAAAAATTTAAAATAACCAACAAATTTCGTTCAACTTCACAATTGTGTTCCACTTGTTGATTCTTCATCAAAAATTTACATTTGGTATCTTTATGTTTGAAGCATGATATGTGGGAAAATGTTGAAAAGTTCCAGGGGGCCAAATACTTTCGCAATGTACTGTACATATACATATATATATATATATGTATTTGATATTGCAGAGAGAGATATATAGAAAAATAGCCGGTAATTCATTTGCTGGCTTCTGTAAAATCACTGCAGGAGCCGACAAGATAGGAGAGATGGATTACATACAGCAAATCCATATAGAATAGGTAGATATATACATGTCAGTGACAAATACAATTAGTATAGTGTGTGTGCAAAATACTGGACATGTATTTAATTAATAAAAGATTATTTCACGGAAAAAGATGCCGTGTGGTTCCCCTATAATTAATAGCCAGCAACGGCTATGCAGACAGCTAAGGGCTGATGTTAATAGCCTAAGAAGGGGCCATGGATCCTAGCCCCCCTGGGTAAAAACATCAGTTCTCAGCTCTCTAAGATGCGACAATTCTGGTACATAGCCTTGCTCTTCCCACTGCCCTGTAGCGGTGGCATATGGGGTAATAGTTGGGGGGTTGATAACGCCTTTCAGGTGACATCAAGCCCTGAGGTTAGTAATGGAGAGGCGTCAATAAGACGCCCCTATTAGTAACCCCATAATCAAATTGTAAAGAAAATACAGACACTCGTTAAAAAATCCTTTAATTGAAATAAAGACACAGACTCCTTTATTATTCTTAATTAAACCATACTTACAATTACACCTAATCCATGCGAAGCCCTCATTCTCCTGTAATAAAAATAAAATAAAAAAGCAACAATATATACCATACCTGTCCGTCGTTGTGTCCCACGCCTTAATCCATGTCTGGGGGATGTACATTTTTCAACCTGGACAATGCTAAGATGCGACCGTCCCGACTGAAAAACATTGGTGAATGAGGAGATGCTTTCAGCACAGACTCAGTGACTAGCAGTGACGTCACTGAGTCTGCGCTCCCTCACAGCCTGAACTGCAATGACCTCTGTACCATGGGAAAATGCCAGTGAAGAGGTCACTATGAGAAATTGGAAACGGTCTAAGGAGCGCAGGGAAGAGACTCAGACAAGAGATGGGGTTAAACCCCATCTCTTGTCTGAGTCTCTTCCCTGCACTCCTAAGACCGTTTCCAATTTCTCATTGCTCCTATCCTCTATTGGAGGTTTTCGTCTGGAGCTGCGGTCGGTGGAGACCTGACATCCTTGTCTGCCCCTGGGTTGCTTCCTAAGCGCTCCTGTATGACCGCTTATCACTGACTCTTAGTGAAGAGGTCACGGCAGTTCATGCTCAGTGTATTCACAGCTGATCACCGTGAGAATTTCTCATGGTAATCTGCTTTGAAGACACTGAGCTTGAACTACCATGACCTCATCACTGGCAGTTTCCCACGGTCCTGAGTCCACAGCAATTCAGCCTGACTTCTTGAACAGCTTCAGTGACATCACCGCTAGATCTGATCATCGCCTGTATTTAGCAGAGCCGATTGGGTTATGGCAACTTCTAGTCTCCCATAGAGACTATTGAAGCAAAAAGTTAAAAAAAAGTTTTAAAAAATATTAAAAAAATAAAAAAATATAAAAGTTCAAATCACCCCCCTTTTGCCCTATTCAAAATAAAGCAATGAAAAAAATCAAACATACATATATTTGGTGTTCAGAATTGCCCGATCTATCAACATAAAAAGAACCCGATTGCTAAACGGCGTAATGAGAAAAAATTTCAAAACACCACAATTACTTTTTTTGGTCGCTGCAACATTGCATTAAAATGCAATAATGGGCAATTAAAAGATCATATCTGCACTTAAATAGTATCATTAAAAACGTCAGCATGGCACCCAAAAAAGAAGCCCTCACTAGTGTTGAGCATTCCGATACCGCAAGTATCGGGTAACGGCCGATATTAGCTGTATCGGAATTCCGATACTTAGTTCCGATACTTTTTTCATATCGAATACCGGAATCGGAAGTTCCCATAATGCTAGGAGCCTGCTCGATTTGATTCAGCCAATGGGGATCCTCAGAAGTGTGGGCACATCCTGTTAGGCATGTAGGCATGTTAACTACTGGCATGGCTGTGATTGGCTGCTGAAATGATGTCATGATGCACTATAAAAACCGCTGCAGCCGCCATTTCTGGTCACTCTGCTGTGAATTCAGTTAGGGACAGGCTGCTGTTGAAGACTGTGAGGGACAGTTAGAAATAGCGATCATCAAAAATATCTATTGCTCTACCCAGGCTACATAATCCACCACTGTAGCATTTTTGTAGCCCAGCAGCGCTGTTTTAATAGCTGTCTGCAAGGGCTGTGTGAGTGCAGACCCATGCTGTGTAGTGTGTCCTGCAGGCACGTCTGCTTGTAGGCCGCCCAGCGTGTGTCTCTGCCTTATACACATTTTTCTTTTATTGCTGCTTTTTTTTTCTCCTGTATAGTGTGCTTCCATACGTATCCATATACGTTGGTTGCAAACACTAAAGGAGTGGACAGCGGAGCCTTTCAGCAGCCTTTCAGTGCTATAGCCCATTTCTCTGCACTGTTTTTGGCTGTCTGATAGGTCTCTCTGTGTGTGAGTGAAGCTCACGTTGCAGTGTGTTCTACAGCTACTGCTGGTTGTAGTCCGCTCAGCGTGCGTCACTGCCTCATACACAGTCCTTTTTTTTTATTTATAGCAGCAAATTTGTCCAGATTTTTGCTCCTATATTAGTGTGCTTCCATCCGCATCCATTGTCATTGGTTGGTTGCAAACACTATGTAGGATTAGATAGAGGAGCCTTTTTGCTGGCTTGTGCCCTTCAGGGCCAGCCAGACTAGTATCACCCTATTTTTTGGAGCCTCATCGATTGCATTGTAGGTTAGCTTCCTGCATTTTAATCGCTCCAAAAAGTTTGTGATACTATAGCTTTCAAACTTTGGTCACATCCTTTTTATTTTTCCCCAAAAAAAAAAAAAGGAAGTAAAGTTCACTCAACACTCCACTTTAGAGCTGTGTAGGCCACATTAGATCATATTAAAGTGTAGTACACACACTCTTGTCAAAATTAGTGTTTATTATACTGGTTAGCAAGTGTTCAGGAAAAAGAACACTAAACCCCCCCTTTTTTACTTTTCTGCCTATCTTTATCAGTCTACCAAGATGAAGAAGGCAGGGAGTAAGGCTCGTGGTCGTGGAGTTTCAGCAGGGAGAGGACGTGGGGATTCAGCAGGGAGAGGACGTGGGGATTCGGTGCCTGCTGCGGCCACCAGTGACCCGGCATCCCCCACTTTTACCAGGCAACAGTCCTTCATGCGCAGCTTTGTAGGACCTCACCGTACCCCACTGCTGCGTGATGAACAAATTGAAGCCGTTGTTGGATGGATGGCAGCTAATGCATCCACTTCAATGACTTCCGCATCCTCTCAGGGCCAGAGCACTGAAGAGCAACCATCTGTCTCTTCACCACCTGCCAAATTGCCCAGGCAGTCTGAGAGCCTTGGACAGGAGCCATCTCAATCTTTACTTCTGTTCTCAGAATCTTGGCTTGGAAAGAGGTGGCCAGCCAAGCAGCATTCTAGAGCATGAAGAAGAGGGAGTATGCAGTGATGCGCAACTGCTTTGTCCCTCTGAATCTGAAGAGGCGGGTGGGCCAGTGCCTATTGTCAGCACACCTCAGTACTCATCTGATGACGATGAGACTCAGTTGCCAATTTCTGGTGCGTACGGTGCTGGCGAGACAACCCAGGACCAGCCGGTGCTTGAAGAGGGGAGTGTAGATGATGAGGTCCTTGACCCATCATGGCGTCAGCCACAGGAAGGTGGTGGGAGCAGCTCTGAGGAAGAGATTCCCCGAACAGCCAAAACAGGAAGGAGAGGGCGGGGGCAGACTTGGTTGCCTTTAGCCTCCACTTTGGCACCCGTGAGGAGCAATCCTCTTCCAAAACACAAAACGGGCGCTCCCAGGACTTGCAGTGCGTCGTCTTTTTTTGACACAGTTGCAGATGACATTTGCTTTGTCAAATGCAAGCTGTGTCATCAGAAAGTTAAGCGAGGGAAAAATGTGAGCAACCTCAATACCACAAATATGTGGAAACATGTGCGTACCAAGCACGAGGTGGAGTTACACAGACACACTGAAGATGTAGGCCAACCTTCAGCAGCACCTACCACCTCTTCAGCTCGTGTTGGGGCCTCTTCCTCCAGCTCACACACAGCTGGTTCGGCTTCCTCACTGGAACGCCATGGAAGAACCTCTGCCACTGTTGTCCAGAGACCCAGTGAAATTCCACCCACTGAACCACGTTCTCAGTCATCATCACACTCCCAGGCCACTCACCAGCAATCGGTAGCACAGGCATGGGAGAAAAAGCGGCCGTACTCGGCAAGCCATCCCCGAGCACTGGCTCTGAATGCCGGCATTGCCAAACTACTGGCCCTTGAGATGCTGTCATTCAGGCTGGTGGAGACTGACACCTTCCGGAACTTGATGTCATTGGCAGTTCCACAATACAATGTGCCTAGCCGCTTTTATTTCAGCAGGCAAGCCGTCCCTGCCCTGCAAAAGCATGTGGAGGGAAAAATTAAAAATGCGCTACTAAACGCCGTCAGTAGCAAGGTCCACCTGACCACCGATGCGTGGACCAGTAGCCATGGACAGGGACGATACCTTTCCCTCCCTGCCCATTGTGTCAATGTTGTGGAGCCGGGTACAGATCTGGAGAGTGGCTCTGTACATATTCTGCCAACTTCAAGGATTGTGGGAATGCAGTCTGTATATATTGAGTCCTCCTCCTACTCTAGTTCCTCGGAATCAGCACTGCATGAGCCTGTTAGGACAGATATGAGCACAGGTGTGGCCAAACGTCAACAGGCCGTACTTAAATTAATTTCTTTGGGGAATCGGAGCCACACAGCACACCAGCTCTGGAATGCCATCAAGCAGGAGAGCGAAGTGTGGTTTGTGCCTGCGAATCTCCAGCCAGGTTTGGTAGTGAGTGACAATGACCGAAATCTAGTGGCAACTCTGGGCCTAGGCAACCTCACTCACATACCATGTCTGGCACACGTGCTCAATTTGGTCGTGCAGAGCTTTCTGAGGGACTATCCGGATCTTGATGCACTGCTGCACAAGGTTCGCCTAGAGTGTGCTCACTTGCGGCGTTCCAGCATGGCAAGATTGCTCATTGCATCTCTGCAATGCCGATTCCGCCTGCCAGAACATCGCATCATATGTGACCTCCCCACCAGGTGGAATTCAACGTTACATATGTTGAGCGTTTGTGTGAGCAGCAGGCAGCAGTAATGGAGTACCAGCTGCATCAGGCGCAAACAAGTCGCACTGTGCGCCGGTCACACTTCACCACCACTGAGTGGGCCACTATGAGGGACATCTGCCAAGTTTTGCGTGCCTTCGATGACTCCACGCGGATGGCCAGTGCAGATGATGCACTAGTCAGCATGACTGTCCCCCTTATCTGTCTGCTTCAAAAATCCTTACAAGCACTAAGTGAGGAGGTTTTTGAAGAGGTAGAGGATGAGGAGTCAGAAATGCCATCTGCTTCTGGCAAGTCTGCGCAACGTGGTTCCACACAAAGGCCTAGGCAGGGGACACTTAGTGAGGAGGATGACGATGAGTCAATGGAGGAGGAGGAACACATCTCTCCAGTGGAGAGAGGTACACAAGGCTCTAGTAGTCAGTGTGTACAGCGAGGGTGGGATGATGCTGAGCAGGCTGAGATGCTGCCTCAAGCTGGGGACAGCGTTTCCGGTCCAGTTGGCAGTCTGCAGCACATGGTTGATTTCATGCTGCAGTACTTGTTAAATGACCGCCGCATCGCCAACATTCTCCACACGGCTGATTATTGGGTGTACACCCTCCTAGATCCTCGCTACAACTTACAAAGCCTCATACCACAGTTGAACCGGGAGCGTAAAATGCGGGAGTACCAAGAAACACTTGTGCAGGCCATCATGTTCTCCATTCCCCCCCGCGAGTGTTGCTGGTAGTGCTTTTCAAAGCAGCCATGTGGGTAGAGGCAGTGGAGGAAGCTCTGTACAAAGAGGTAGCAGAGGCAGTGCCGCAGGACAAGGCAAGTCCAGTATGGCCCAAATGTGGAAAAGTTTTGTGGGACCGCCACAAATGGCTACACCATCACAGACGGCTCCAGTCAGCAGGAGGCAACGTTTCCGTCAGATGGTGACAGACTTCTTGTCTTGCCCTGTTAGTGTACTCCCAGACGGCGCTTCCCCTTTCAAGTTTTGGGTCTCTAAGCTGAATACATGGCCAGAGCTTAGCCAGTATGCATTGGAGGTGCTGGCTTGCCCTGCTGCCAGTGTATTATCGGAACGTGTCTTTAGTGCTGCAGGTGGTGTGGTAACAGACCGTCGCACGCGACTATCCGCTGATAATGTTGACCAGCTTACTTTTGTGAAAATGAACAAGGCCTGGATCTCACCTGAATTTGCCAGTCCTCTTCCAGAATAAATAATTGGCTGGCAACAGGATCCAGGTCTCCTGTTGTGTTCATGTTTCTATGACCTGAACTGTAATTCCTGGGCTACAACAACGCCCGTTGTTGCTCAGAAGTGCTGTCCACAGAGACAAAACACTCGCTCATGTGTAAGTGGGGTTTGGTAACTTCAGCTGATCCCCTGCTGTGTGTATGGCAAAGTGTACTGCTCCCTCCACAGTCAAACAACCTCAGATTTACACCTGGCTCCAAGTAGGCCTCAACCTACTACCTGATTTTTCCTGGGCTCCGACAACGCCAGTTGGTGCTCAGAAGTGCTGTACGCACAGAAAAAACACTCGCTCATGTGTAAGTGGGGTTCGGTAACGTCAGCTGATCCCCTGCTGTGTGTACGTCAAACTCTCCTGCTGCCTACAACTTCTGACTACCTCTGATTTAATATGTTCTCTGATTTGCCCTCTGTCTCCACTCTGTTTTGAGTATTTCCTCAGGCCTCCAACACCGCCTGTTTCTGCTCTCAAGTGCCATCTGCACAATCAACACTTGTTCCTGTTTTACCATGGTCCTGTAACATCAGCTGATCTCCAGAGGTGAGTCTGGCAATGTCTCCTGCTTTGTCTACATTCCCACTACTTGTAGTGGAAAAGTGGACAGAGCAGGAGACATTGCCGGACTCACCTCTAGGGATAAGCTGCTGTTACAGAACCCCAGTAACACAGGAACAAGTGTTGGTTGTGCAGACGGCATTTCAGAGCAGCAACTGTCGTGTTTGGAAGCCAGAGGAAATACTCGAAACAGAGTGAAGACAGAGGCCTAATTGGAGTACGTTGACAGTTAGTAGTAGTCTAGAAACAATCTAAAACTGCCACCAAGTAGGCCTCAGCCTACTACCTGATTTTTCCTGGGCTCCGACAACGCCAGTTGGTGCTCAGAAGTGCTGTACGCACAGAAAAAACACTCGCTCATGTGTAAGTGGGGTTCGGTAACGTCAGCTGAACCCCTGCTGTGTGGACGGCAAACTGCTGCTGCCTCCAAATTCTAACTACTTCTGATTTAAACATTCTCTGATTTGGCCTCTGTCTCCACTCTGTCTCGAGTATTTCCCCTGACCTCCTACACCGCCAGTTCCTGCTCACAGTTGCCGTCCACACATTCCACACTTGTTCATGTGTTCCTGGTGTTCTGTTACGTGAGCTGATCCCCCAATGTGTGTCCGGCACTGTCTCCTGCTCACAGTTGCTGTCCACACATTCCACACTTGTTCCTGGTGTTCTATTACGTGAGCTGATCCCCCAATGTGTGTCCGGCACTGTCTCCTGCGCTGTCCACCTTCCCACTACAAGTGGTGGGAAGGTGGACAGAGCAGGAGACATTGCCAGACACACATCAGGGGATCTGCTGACATTACAGAACCCCAGTAACACAGGAACACGTGTGGATTGGGCTGACGGCTACTGTGCGCATAAACTGGCGGTGTTGGTGGTCAGGTTAAATCCTGGAAACAGAGTGGAGACAGATGCCTAATTGGAGTACGTTGACAGTCAGCTGTAGTCCGGAACCGATATAAAACTACCACCAAGTAGGCCTCGGCCTACACCATGATTGTCCCTGGGCTCCAACAACGCCAGTAGGTGCTCGGCAGTGTCTTTGGCACGGGTACTCCCTGTTGCCCAGCCTGGTTCCAGCACGCCAGCTGTTTCCAGGTAGTGTCAATTTCACTTTGCCACCAATCCTTTGTCCTGTCGTCTTGCGGCCGGGTTAGCCAACTCTACGGTGCCTGCAGTTTAGGTGACTCCTATGTGGGCTGCGGGAACTGGCACTGAAGGCTGGATCCGTAGTGCCAATCGGACATGGACCCCCTGTAAGACTGTGGGCTTCGGTAACTGCAGCCGGCTTGCGGCCTGGCTACTTTGCTTTGGTTGGGTACCTTCTGCTACCCACCCGGGTTCCAGCACTGTCAGCTGGTTCTCGCCAGAGCCTTTGGCCTAGGTGCTTCCATCTCGGTATCCGAAGGTCCAGCACAGTCAGCTGGTCCTTGGTAGTGCTTTCTAGCACAGGTACCTCCTGCCTAGTAACCGTGGTCCAGCACCGTCAGCTGTTCCTCGGTAGTGCCATTGGCTCTTGTAGCTTTTGCTACCCATCTGGGTTCCAGCACCGTCAGCTGTTTGGCATGAGTACTCCCTGTTGCCCAGCCTGTTTTCAGCATGCCTGCTGTTTCCGGGTAGTGTCAAGGTCACTATGCCACCAATCCGTTGTCCTGTCGTCTTGCGGCCGGGTTAGCCGACTCTACGGTGCCTGCAGTTTAGGTGACTCCTATGTGGGCTGCGGGAACTGGCACTGAAGGCTGGATCCATAGTGCCAATCGGACATGGATCCCATGTAGGACTGTGGGTTTTGGTAACTGCGGCCGGCTTGCGGCCTGGCTACTTTGCTTTGGATGGGTACCTTCTGCTACCCACCCGGGTTCCAGCACTGTCAGCTGGTTCTCGCCAGAGCCTTTGGCCTATGTGCCTCCATCTCGGTATCCAAGGTCCAGCAACGTCAGCTGGTCCTTGGTAGTGCTTTTTAGCACAGGTACCTTCTGCTTAGTAACCGTGGTCCAGCACCGTCAGTTGGTCCTCGGTAGTGCCATTGGCTCTTGTTCCTTCTGCTACCCATCCGGGTTCCAGCACTGTCAGCTGGTTCTCGCCAGAGCCTTTGGCCTAGGTGCCTCCATCTCGGTATCCAAGGTCCAGCAACGTCAGCTGGTCCTTGGTAGTGCTTTTTAGCAGAGGTACCTTCTGCTTAGTAACCGTGGTCCAGCACCGTCAGTTGGTCCTCGGTAGTGCCATTGGCTCTTGTTCCTTCTGCTGCCACTACGGGTTCCAATACTGTCAGCTGGTTCTCGCCAGTTTCTCAGCCTTCTTGTACCTTCTGCTACATTTCCAAGATCAAGCTTTTTGAAATTGTCTTTGGTAATCCTTATTGATCTCCATGACGACGACCCTGATGATGACGACCCTGAAGACCACACCAAAGAAGACCAGAAATATGACCCAAAATAATATGACGAACAGGACAAAGAACATGAAGACAACCACCAAGATACAGAACAAAAGACAGAATAACAAGAAGCAGAAGAAGCAAAAGCAGAAGAACAGAAAGCAGAAGAACATTAAGCATAAGACAAAAAATCAGCATAGAAGATATCAAGAATTATAAGCAGAAGAAGACTAAGCAGTAAATGGGGGTGAGTCCGTTCCTTCTCGTGGTGCCCCTGGATAATGCCTGCTGCTGCAGGCCAAACTGAATGCGGACAAATCCTGTTGTAAATCTTTTGTGACAGGCAGAACATAAGGTGTAATCTTATAACTTTTATAAATAAGTACTACAGGAATGCCTGTCACCATAAGAAAATGAAGAAGAAGAAGAATAGGAAGAAGATGAAGAAATAGCATATGAAAATTAATAATAGCTGAATAAGAAGAATATGAAGAATGGAAAAAAAAAATAATGGGAAGAAGGTGAAGAAGAAGAAGATGAATAAGGTGAAGAAAAAGTTGATGAAAAAAATGCTACTGCTGCGGATCATGAAGGAGAAAGTGTGGGAGAAGTACAAAAGAAGGTGAAGAGCATAGAAGTTGTGAAACATACATATCTGACAAAATATAAAAAAGGTTAACATAGTCAATATCTTTTTAACTCCGAACGTCTTGAAAAAAAAAATTGGAATTAATGCTATGCCATGTGATTTGAATAAACCTCTATGCCTTTAATGTCTCCTCCACCTCCCACAATACATTCTACATGATTCTTATTTGTTTTCAATTATGTAGAATTAGCCAACAAGGAAATAAAGGGCTTTTTTTAATTCCGATACCGGAAGTCCCATTGACTTGAATGGGACTTCCGGTATCGGAATCGGCGATACCCGATATTTTTTTCGTATTGGGCGATACCATCCGATACGATATTTTTGGGTATCGAATGGTATCGCTCAACACTAGCCCTCACCCAACTTGAGATCATGAAAAATGAAGACGCTACTGGTATCTGAAATGGCACAATTTTTTTTAACAAACTTTTTTTTTTTTCACAACTGAAATCAAAAAGAACCTAGACATTTTTGGTGTCTATGAACTCGTAATGACCTGGAGAATCATAAAGTCTGGCTCGTTTTAGCATTTAGTGAACATGGTGAAAAAAAAACCAAAACACAACTGTGGGATTGCACATTTTTTTGCAATTTCACAGCACTTGGAACTTTTTCCCGTTTTTGAGTACACGACATGGTGGCTAAGGCAGTGGTGTAAGACTTCTTATCTGGGAGCCCTTATGCAACACTTTTTTCCTAGCCACAATCAGATGGCACAAACTTCAGTTTCATACAGTACTATTGGTACAAAAATGTAAGGAAAGTGACACAGGTAGTTGACTGAAAGTGAGTGTAGGCTTGCCTGTCTGGAAGCCCTACATACACAGGTAACCCACCAGATGGAGAAAGAACTTTGAGTCTCCACATTTCAAAAAATAATTGTCACACACTGCTAAAGTGGCATCAACTTCCACAGAGTAGAAACAGTATAGTAGTTCTCTGACACACATTCCACTAGAGGCAACCCATCAGGTGTAGACCTAATTTAGAGGCTCCACATTTTAAAAAAATAATTATCACACATCACTAAAGTGGCATCAATTAACAGTAGAAACAGTATAATAGACCTCTGACACCTTCTACTACAGGCATCCCACCAGATGGAGACCCAATTTTGAGTCTCCACATTTCTAAAAATAACTGTCACACTCTACTAAAGTAGCATCAATTTGCAAAGAGTTGAAACAGTATAATAGGCCTCTGACACACCTTCCGCCACAGGCAACCCACAAGATGGATGAAAAAACCGTAAGCACAACCGTTAGATGGTGCAAAAGTAGGTTCCCATACTGTGCTTAATCAGTAAAGTAAACTTTACACACGCCAGAATGCTGAAGTGAAATATTTAAAAGATCTACATACAGTAGTTGGATACAAACAAACGTTTCGGTCACTTAAACCTTCCTCAGTGAACTACAATATGAAATAACAAAAAAAAAAAAAAAAGAACAAAATAAAGTATATACCCAACAAATCAGAATGAGGTACAGTGCTGGGAAGTGTGTAATGGTACAAATGGAAAAAGGAGGGGGGAGACCTACCTGACTGCTGAATAAAGTAAAGAAAAGAGAAGTTGATCATGGTAATAGCTGTCCTGTGGGCAGGTACGGACTGGGGCTGAAGTTCAGCCCTGGCATTTGAAATCACACCGTCCCCAAGTACCAGATGGGATATATTACCCTGGATTGAGGAAAGCAAGATTTACTACAACACTAATATTTCTAATTATAGGCGTGGCATGCTGGGTAAGTGACTTTGTGCTCCGTCACAACTCTTAACAGTATGGTGTCTTAAGATTACCGATTCTGTTAACAACATAGCAGAAAAGGCAGCCCTCGACCAGACAGACGCTTCTGGCATTTGCCAGAATTGCCAGATGGCCAGTCTGGCCCTGCCTGTGGGAGTAAGAATATAAGTGGAATTCTTGAGTAGCAAAAATTCCTTAGCAGTAAAGTTGTGTAATGATAGAATTAACATACCCTGGAGGATAAAGCAGCATCTATATATATAAAAATGAGTGTATGTTTGTATGTATGTGTGTGTGTATCAAGCCATGCCCACTCCACATAGCCCCACCCACTCCGCATAGCAACACTCACTCCACACACAAAACCCCTTATAATAAATATATATATATATTAAATAGCATATATATATATGAAGTAGGGGCCCGGATTGGGGGGTGGTCCACTGCTTACCACGACCAGATGATGCAAAGACGAGACGGAGGCAGATTCCAATTGTAACAGGTCCGAGTTTATTGGCCGTAGCCATACACCGCGGCACGTTTACAGCTCTCCGTTTCCAGGCCCGTGTACCTTCACCTCTCCTTCAGTCGTGGCGATGTCCCTCGCGGATCTTTCGCTGGGGCTGTCCTAGACCAATCTACCGCCAGCGCTTCACCTGCCTGAGGTCGTCGTTCAATCGGTACCCCCGGGGCCTCGTCTGTCCTGTGGTCCGTTGTGTCAGGGCAACCCCCTGACTGTCTCTTCCTGTCAGTCCCCTGGTCGAGCTCTTCCACCGTTCTCAGTCTTCTGTCCTGAGTCTTCTCCTGAGCTCCTCCCGGGACTAGCCTAGCCTGGAACCCTAACCTGTCCTATTTATCCCCTCTCTCACTGGGAATTTCCCTCCTGGGTCCCTATCTCCCCGCCCCCATGACTAAGCAGTTTCTATAGCCGTAAGCTGATGTCAAGTCCTGAACTACACTCCCCCTGCCATCTTGTGGTCGAATCCCGGTACTGCACTCCCTTTTCTGTCTTTCCCTGCTGTTACCTTTCTGTCATTGCCAATCTCTGTCTGTAGTGCACAAATCGTCCCCTCCTACTTCCAGCCAAGTCTGTCCATCAAGTCACCTTCCCCACACTCCCCCTTCCTTTGTCTATTGTCGTCCCGACAATCGTATTCCCTACCTATGTTGTCCTAAAGCTTGTCCACAGTCTGTTGTCGGACCAGTCATTGGGCCAAACCAGCTGCCCACGGGGGCCGAACCAAACTGGGAGCACCATGCTCCGAGCAGCCTACTGCTACTCGCCAGCGCGCACGCTACGTGACAAATTCTTTCAGGTTGGCGAGGTCCACCCGGACTACTCTACGGCGTGTACCTCCCACTACTCTCCCCTACTACTACCTTCTACTGTCCGGAACGCCACGATGAGGCCTTTCGCCTACCAGGTCACCGTTGGCGCCCGCCCTTCCTATTGGGGTGTTTGTGGTGTCGGGGACCTGACTGACGGACCACTGTCTGGTTCGATATCTCTAGTTGTCTCCTTGTCCTTCACTTAAAAAGAGTCATGGTCGGCGTGCGTTTTTGTCACATCTACCTCGTACCCGAGACCTGTTACACACACATTTTTTTTTTACACACACTACTCATTAAATCAACTTTTTAGCATACCATTACCTCTACTTTAATAACAATAGGAGTTACTCAACCGGAGTAACCCCTTTTCCTTTGTTTGTTTTTTTTTTCTTTTTCTTTCAACATAACATTTTAAAACAGAACATAAATACTCCCCCTCCCTTTAACATGAGTACTTCCTCTCCCATATCCCCGCTATGTCAGGAGCAAACAACCAACAATAAAACGTCACCTATCTTGGACTTCGAACTGTCCTCTTGGGACCTGCACAACGGTACAGCGAAATCCTGGAAGTCCGGGCCGTCTCCTGACAGCCGATGTCTCATCAGTAGTAAGGGGGCTCCACAGCTGTGGAGGTCCCGGGATGCAGAGAGTGTCTCTAGGGTTTCTTTTTACGGGGGCTCGTGACCTTCGGGTTCAGCGATTACGGCTACCGCGTAGTAGCCGCGGGGACAGTACTCCTTGTAGTACGACACCAAGTCTCCCTCCCGCAAAGCCCGGCCGTGACGGATGGAAGTCACATTGATGTATACCTTTTGGCCGGTTGCGAGGTCCCGAATGAACCCGTATCCTTTCTCCAGATTGGTACGCACAAGCCGCCCCGTGGATCAGGAAGCCGCCATGCCAGCCTCCCCTCTCTCGTGGAGCAGGTTCCAGACCTCCCGCTCCCTGGCCTTTTTCTTCTGTATGACCTCCGCGACCCAGACGGAGGGTCCGGTGTAGGCCTCGGAGTCCGGTGGGTGGAACGCGGCCAGGGTTGAGAGCGGGGCAGAGGCGGCCGCAGATTTCGGCGGCCCAGCAGCCGCTGGGGACGGGCAGGGGCAGCAGTGGTTCCTGGCGGGTAGGCCGCAGAGCCCGACAAGCAGGCCGCAGCCGACTCCGGGGTGACGCAGATGTGGCCGCGGGGCAGGCAGCGACCGGAGTCGCAGCTGGGACCGAAGTGGTGTCAGGCTGCGGTGGATAGGCTGCCACCGTCAGAAGGAACGTAGCAGGGACGGCCACAGGTGGGTTCCGCCCCGACGACACCGGACGTGGCGCCGCCGGGTGGGGTGGTTCAGGGACGTGTGCAGAGGCATCGCTCAGCCCGGCGGAGGTCGCAGAGCCCTCCACAGCCGGGCCCACAGGAACGCAAGAGGCCGCGCGGGGAGGCCGGGTGATGGGGGCGGGTCGCGGAGCTGCCGGTCGAGCCGGGGGACCTCTCACCTTTCCCGCTGCTGCGGCCTCCGACTGGCCACCCTGCGGCTCCTCACGCAGCCTCTGATCTTCACCCCGCCATCCGGCAGGGCTAGCCTCCTGGCTCGTGGGTCCTGCGGGGAGGCTCCCAGGCGATGTCTTTGGCGGCTGCTTCTGCAGGGCCCGCAGTCGCTCCTCCTGTCCGCCCGATGTCTGGTGGGCTGTCAGTGGCTCCAGAAGGCAGGTCTCCCAGCGAGATTCGACCTCTTGACGCCACCGCCATTCCAGGCGTCCGAGGCCATGGCAGCTGCAGCGTCGCATCCCATCCGGTGTACAGCACTCGAATAGCGCCAAACACCCGCAGCCGGTCTTCCCCCCCTGGGCCACTCCTGCCCTCGGGTGGGGCGACGGTTAGCTTCTCCACCCATCTTCCCGGGTCCAGTATAAGGGGGCGGCGGTCTCCAGTTATACACCGATCCCCCAGGGGTGAATTTGAGACAGCCCCAGTCCATCCAGAGCAGCGGATGTTATACTGATAACAAGTTTAAACAGGTGCCATTACTACAGGTAATGAGTGGAGGAAAGAGGAGACTCTTAGAGAAGAAGTTACAGGTCTGTGAGAGCCAGAAATCTTGATTGCTTGTTTCTGACCAAATACTTATTTTCCACCATAATATGCAAATATAATGAAAAAAAAACAGACAATGTGATTTTCTGGATTTTTTTTTCTCAGTTTGTCTCCCATAGTTGAGGTCTACCTATGATGTAAATTACAGACGCCTCTCATCTTTTTAAGTGGTGGAACTTGCACTATTGCTGACTGACTAAATACTTTTTTTCCCCACTGTATCTGTTAAAAGAAGCCCAGTGTATAGCGTGAAGCACATAGGGAGAGGGGCCTGGGTTACTGACCTTATCCAGATGGGGTGTGTGATGCGGTATCCACCGCTTGTTGTGTACGTGGTTGCATTCCCCAGGGGGGCCGTTTATATATAGCCTGTCAGCGTGCGGCCGGTGAAGTGGAGTTGTGATTGCACTGAGCTTGTGTCATTGGGCATTAAGCCTAGGGGGTGCTGCCAGACTAACGGAGGCCGCAGACTGGCTAGAAGGTTGCGCACACCGTTACCTGAAGTGTGAGCGGGGACCAGAAAGCAGGCTGAGTGCGCAGTGACTGGAGAGCCTATGGAAGCAGAGCTAACGACCTTCCATGAGGCCAGAAGTCGGCCTATACTGCAAAGTGTAGGGGAAGAGGTCGGGATGTAGTCAGAGACAAGCCGGGGGGTCGGGAGCCAGACAGGAGCACAGGATCCGGAGGACAAGACAGGAATTTAGTCAGAGATAAGCCGAGGGTCAGGAACAAACCAGGTTATACACAGCAAAACTCAGTCACACAGAGGCACAGCAATTACAATTGAGTAACCTGGGTCAGCTCCTCTAGCCGAGTAAACGGAAGTATCACTGACACCGGATCCAGGAAATACCAGCATTAAATAGCCTCCCCAGAACCACAGAAGCTAATCAACTTAACCCTGGTTCCTTCTCTGTCCTGAATCATGACAGGAGCCTCCCAGAAGTGCCTACGTCACAGGATGTGACGTATGTTTGCGTTCCGATGCCAATAGGTGGGAAGACTATGAGTTCCACCGACAGGAAGAACCCGCCCACATGGTTAGATCATGTCACAAAGTGGGGAGGGCTATGCTGTGTGTGTCATGAGTTTATAGAATACGTCACAGTGCTATTAAAGATGTACCATTACTGCATGAATGATAACAGGTCATACTCTCTGTTCAGACCCTTAGGATTTAATGTCTGCAGTTCATGGATCCAAAAAGCTTCTCTACGCTTGAGGGTACAAATTCTATCACCTCCTCGTCTCAAGGGGGAAATGTGCTCTATAATTTGGAAAGGAAGTTGTGATATCCTATGTCCATTAGTGATAATAAAATGATGAGATACAGGTAACAGGAGATTATTGCATCTTATACTGGACTTATGCTTAGAAATCCTGTCTTTAATTGGTTGAGTGGTCTCACCGATGTAAAGGAGTCCACACGGACATTTGTTTAGATAGACCACATACGATGTGTCATATGTGACGAATTTTTTGATAGTGTACTTTTTCCCAGTGTGTGGCTGATAGAAGACATTTCCTTTAAAAACATTACTGCATTGATTGCAGTTCAAGCAAGGGTAGGTGCCTGTTCTGGGATTCTGTAAGAATCTGTGTTTTCGATGGAAGGTACCGATATCCGCTTTGACAAGTGTATCTCGAAGATTGGGTGCTCTTATGAAACAAGGAAGAAATGGTTCCTGAAATTCTTTGACAATAGGGTGAGCAGTCAGGTCACTGGTGTAAATCAGACTTTCCTCAAAGTCTGCCATATAGCAGTTTCTCTTAGTTCTGGACCATGATGTTGGTTGTTTTTTTTTGCTTTTTTTTGCTCGTATGTGCAACTTGATTCTAATTAATTGACCTTTCCTATACTGTGTATATAGTTTATTTTGTTCTTATTTTTCTTTTTTCTTTTTTTTGTGTTATTTCATATTGTAGTTCACTGAGGAAGGTCTAAGTGACCGAAACGTTTGTTTATATCCAACTACTGTACGTGGATCTTATTAAATACTAGCTGAAGAACCCGGCGTCGCCCAGGCATAGTAACTAACTGTGGTTAGTGATAGCAAATTATGATTATCCTCCATCCCATAGTCCAGTGCCCATATACCCATCACACATCCTACATCCCATAGTCCAGTGCCCATATACCCATCACACATCCTCCATCCCATAGTCCCATACCCATCATTCACATGCTCCGTCCCATGCCCATATACCCAACACACATCCTCCATCCCATAGTCCCATGCCCATATACCCATCACACATTCTCCATCCCATAGTTGTATGTATGTACAGTACAGACCAAAAGTTTGGACACACCTTCTCATTCAAAGAGTTTTCTTTATTTTCATGACTATGAAAATTGTAGATTCACTCTGAAGGCATCAAAACTATGAATTAACACATGTGGAATTATATAATTAACAAAAAAGTGTGAAACAACTGAAAATATGTCTTATATTTTAGGTTCTTTAAAGTAGCCACCTTTTGCTTTGATTACTGCTTTGCTCACTCTTGGCATTCTCTTGATGAGCTTCAAGAGGTCGTCACCGGAAATGGTCTTCCAACAGTCTTGAAGGAGTTCCCAGAGATGCTTAGCACTTGTTGGCCCTTTTGCCTTCACTCTGCGGTCCAGCTCACCCCAAACCATCTCGATTGGGTTCAGGTCTGGTGACTGTGGGTGCCAGGTCATCTGGCGTAGCACCCCATCACTCTCCTTGGTCAAATAGCCCTTACACAGCCTGGAGGTGTGTTTGGGGTCATTGTCCTGTTGAAAAATAAATGATGGTCCAACTAAATGCAAACCGGATGGAATAAGAAAACTCTTTGAATGAGAAGGTGTGTCCAAACTTTTGGTCTGTACTGTATGTGTGTGTGTCAAGCCACACCCACTCCACATAACCCCGTCCACTCCGCATAGCGGGGACATCATCAGTTGATTGTGACATCATCAGTTGATTATGACATCATCAAATGATCATGCCCTCATTGAATAATTATGACATCAAATGATTATGACATCATCAGTTGATTATGACATCATCAAATGATTATGACATCATTGAATAATTGTGACATCATTAGTTGATTATGACATCATTGATTGATTGTGATATTAAATGATTATGACATCATCAGTGGGCTATGTAGAGTGGGCGTGTGGTTAGTTATAACAAATTATGATTATCCTCCATCCCATAGTCCAGTGCCCATATGCCAATCATACATATCCTCCATCCCATAGTCCCGTGCCCATATACTCATCATACATATCCACCATCCCATAGGCCCGTGCCCATATACCCATCATACATATCCTCCATCCAATAGTCCCATGCCCATATACCCATCATACATAGCTGCCATCCCATAATCCATATACCCATCACACATCCTCCATCCCATAGTCCCATGCCCATATACCCATCACACATCCTCCATCCCATAGTCACGTGCCGTGGTTACTATGATGTCATAATAGGTTGCAACCATTCTGACATCGTCGTCGCCATGGAAACCTATTATGACATCATCGTCACCATGGAAACCTATTATTACATCATCGTCGCCATGGCACCCTATTGTTGGCATCATAGTCACCACTGTCACCATGGCAACCTATTACGACATTATCGTCGCCATGGTAACCACTATGACATCATCGTCGATACACACACACATACACTCAGCTTTATATATATATAGATTTCATTTCAGCATTCTGGTGTGTGTAAAGTTTACTTTACTGACCCACCAGATGGAGACCCAACTTGGAGTCTCCACATTTCAAAAAATTGTTTGTCATCAGCAGCATTAGCAACAGCAGGCACAAAATATACCACAAAGATGGCACAGACTGCAATATTGCAAGATCAATACATGAAACTAAAAACAACACCATCGCCTAGTCTGCCCAATCTGTGACTGGGGTGCAAAAGTAATTGGAAATCCATGTTGTTCATTTTGACGAAAGTTAGGCGGTCTAGACTTTCAGGGGATAGCCGGATGCGCTAATCCATCAGGATACCATCAGCAGTGCTGAAGACATGTTCTGAGAGAATGCTGGCTGTTGGGCATGACAAAATCTCCAAGATGTGACAGGCGAGCTCAGGTCACTCTTCCATTTTTGAAGACCAAAAGGCAATAGGGTCCAAAATCCCCCTGATGGCATTGATATTGAGTTCCAGATACTCCTGCATCATCCTCTCCAGTTGTTCACAACGTATCAGACGTGTACTAATCTATAGTGCATGGGTTGGTCTAAAATCTATGTTAAACGACTCACAGAAATTGTTAATGCCACTTACACTGCTGTTGCTGCTGTTTTTGTGATGAAGTGTTGACGTTCCCGGGGTTGGACGTCTAGAACTGGGATTCACACTGTGTTCCTCCCTGCTGTCTTGGGGAAAACCACTCTTCAGATTATCCCTTCCGCATCCTCCTCTGCTTCCACCTCTTCCTCTGGGACCATCACCTCCTCACGCAGACTATTCAAAGTGTGCTCCAGCAAGTAGATGACCGTAATAGTGATGCTGATGATGGCATTGTCAGCACTAACCATCTTAGTAACCATTTCAAAACTGTGCAGAAGGGTGCAGAGGTCCTTCACCTGTGGCCACTCCACAAACATGATTTGCACAATGTCCGGACTGTGTTGGCCTATGGTATGCAAAAGGACATACTGCACAAGAGCTTGTTGCTGTGGCCACAGCCGCTGCAATATGTGCAGAGTGGAATTTCACCATGTTGGAACATCGTTATTCAAACGGTTAACCGGTATGCTGAAAGACCTCTGTAGAGATGCAAGTCGATAACTGGGTGCGATCGTCGGAAGTGAGCACACAGCGACCGTGCTTTCTGCAGCAGCGCATCCAGGCCGGGATAATGGTGGAGAAATTGCTGTACCATCAGGTTGAGAAAGTGAGCCATGCAAAGCACGTATGTGAGGTTGCCACAGTGTATTGCCGCCACCTGGTTTGCACCATTGTCTGTCCACAACTCTTGAGCTGTGTGACTGTGATCTCCAAGACATGTTAATTTAAACACTGCCCGATTGCAGTGAGCCATGGCTGCGCAGTACGGAGGTTGAGGAGATTCTGTCTGCACTGTTGGAACACGTGTCTGATTAAGGGAGAGTTTGAGGGCACAGGTGGAGGCCCTAGAGTAGGTGAAGGAGACAGAAGCAGTAAAGGAACTGATAGACACAGAGGATTCTAAGACTTGTACAGCAGCCAATTGACTGCCTTCCCCCACAGCCACCAGAGTCACACAGTGCCAAGTCAATGAGATGTAACTCCCCTGCCCATGTTTGCTTGTCCAGGTGTCAGTGGTCAAATGCACCCTGGCAGACATAAAGTTTTTCAGGGAATTGGTGATGTTGTTGGAGACATGCTGGTGTAGCGAACTCACGGCTTTCTTAGAGAAGAAATAGTAACTGGGCAACTGATACTAGGGGACTGCGATGACCATCAACTTTCTGAAACTGTCTGTATCCACCAGGTGGAAAGGCAGCATTTCCATGGCCAACAGATTGGAGATGGTGGAGTTCAAGCTCTTAGCTTTGGCATGTGTAGGAGGAAACATTCTCTTACGTGACGACAACTGCGGGACAGAGGGCTGGCTGCTGTGCTAAAAGAGGGCAGAGAACAGGACAAACTGCTGGACTGTGAATGAGGTGCAGGTGTAGTGTATGTGTAATATATTAATCAATACAATGGAGGTTTTTATATGAACTGATTATTCCATTGTATTGATTAATATATTTTTTGTGGTACAATGTGGATATAATCCTGTACTTTTTGAAACATTCTTTTACATCGATGTTGAGTTTTTTTATATGACTGATTATTCCATTTTATTAATATATATATATATATATACTGTATATATTTTATACAATAAGACAAACACAATCTTATTGATATAATTTTAATAGACATACAGTTTTTACAATAAATCTAAATAAATAAATTTTAAGAATAAATAAATTTATTAGGTGAAATTTAATGGTTAAACTAATTCAGATGAACTATAAATCCACCCCATAGGCATGTAGGATTATTCTTAGGTAATTTATTTGACTGAAACCGTGGCTTGTACAGCTAGAGGATGGAATGAGGCGTGGAGTCCCATCTTACTCTGGGTTCCTTTCTCGTTTTTTCCTGCATATATTTCTTTTCTGCTTATAATTTTTGTATTCTGTTATTTTCTGAAAAAAAAAGAAATATATATTAAGTGGAGAAGTCTTAATCTGTATATTGGTTGGTCTATGTATATTTGTAAGGAAAACTTTTATATCATGTATTAGTCATGTGTAAATACGTCATGAGCTCTGACATCATATGTCAGGTGGCTACGTATTTTGAATTTTGAAACAATTTAAACAATGTAACAGTACTACCTTTGTATGTTGATGTGGTTCACCTGAAGAAGGAGTCATATAGCCTCTGAAACACGTAGAATAAGCCACTATTAATTCTTTAACGACGTCTGACTTTGAATTGGTTGGCAGCGCAGACATAATCAACAAGTTTTCTTTTTGCAGATTTGACAGATAATGTGTGTTGGGTCATCCTTTGCAGTCTCAAAAAACACCCAGGCTAGGCAATACTTGCCGCCTTGGTGAACTGCACACTCGCGACCGGTGCTGGCTACAGTCAAAATTGGGGCTAAGGACGCAGTGCTTGTCATTGATGCATCACTTCGTGTCTGTGTGCGAAGCGGCAATGTAACCTCCTCATCTTCCTCCTCCACCTCCTCTGCTGAGCTACTCAGCTGCGTACCTCTGGGTTTACACCAAGTGGGATTTCTAACCTCATTGTCATAATCTCTGTTCTCACACTCCTAACCCTGAGAGTCACCTCTTCTTCCTACCCTGACACCACAGTACAGTCCGCGTGCGACTCTGGTTTCTGAATCTCATCAGGATCACCTCCCCCTTAATGATAATAATAATAGTCTTTATTTCTATATCGCCAACATAATCAGCAGCGTTTTACAATTCAACAGTTATAAGTCATAAGTAACAATGTTAACGATAATACAATAATTAACGCAAAAATAATGGCGACCCTGCCCGTAATAGCTTACAATCTGCAATGGGGTTGGGTGACACAAAGTACAGGGGCTTATTTACAATGATGGTCTAGCCATCTTTAGAGAATGGGGATAGATAAAGGCTGCATAAGGATGTCAACAGCCATTATGTGTGGTGCTTTTGGGTGCGGTGTAGTTTGATGGAGAGTTATGTTCAGAGAAAGTGAGTGGGCAATATATATATATTGTCGCATGGCGACTGGTCATGTAATGGATGGGCGGTATGTATCGCAGAGGTGGGTGGCCCTGTGATGGAAACCTGGGTGTGTTTTGCTCAGCAGATCTACTGCTGAGGGTTTTTGCTATACATTGGGAGGCTTCCAGGTGACTTGGAGAGATGAATGGGTCCAGTCACCTACATACCCACCCAAGGGGTGTGTGTCTGAATACCCAAGATGAAGCCTGTATACGGTTGTGTATGTTTAAGGACCTGTGGTGATGTCATGATCACCTGACCAGTGCATGTGATGTTACCTCACCTGCGTGCTGGACATGACACAGCCTGTGTGCCTACAAAATTAGGGTCCCCCTGCATGTTATATTGCTGCCAAACAAGTACACCCCAAACCCGCTAGTGATCGCTACGACACAATATATATGTGTATATATATATATATATACACACACTGCTCAAAAAAATAAAGGGAACACTAAGATACCAAATTAACAAAGGTGTTGTAGTCGAAGTAAGAGGCATATTAAACAGCATAATGCATCCAATCAAAGTTATATAGCCACCCACTCGGTAACGGACCCATTGGTGGGTTCAATTTAAGTTAAACAGATCCGAAAAAAACAAATGAACCCAAATTCACAAAAATATGAAACAATCTTTATTAAATATGAAAAACATACAAGGTTAAAAGTGAGAAACCCCAAATTTAGGGCACCACAACCCACATTTTCCACAGTAAGAGGCCGCACATATCCTACAACCCCACTAATCGCTCCTCAATCATCAAATAATCCTGAAGAGGATGTCTTCCGGCCGGAAGAAGGCTAAATGCCGAAACGTGCGTTGGGGCTGGCATCATCACCCACAGGAGGGTAAGTTTACTTCCGCACTACATGTACTAATTGCATAGCACCGGTGTCTGCTTTTCATATGGGATCTTTTTGTCTTACTGACATCCTCTTCAGGATTATTTGATGATTGAGGAGTGATTAGTGGGGTTGTAGGATATGTGCGGCCTCTTACTGTGGAAAATGTGGGTTGTGGTGCCCTAAATTTTGGGTTTCTCACTTTTTAACCTTATATGTCTTTGATATTTAATAAAGATTGTTTCATATTTTTGTGAATTTGGGTTTATTTGTTTTTTCGGATCTGTTTAAGATACCACATTGTAGATATTACTGAATGAAATATCACAGCTGCAAATCTTTATTCATTACATAGTGGCATACGTTGAGAACAAGAAAACATAAAAATGATCAATTTAAATCAAAATTAATATCCCATGGAGGTCTAGATTTGGAAGGATACTCAAAATCAAAGTGGGAAATCAAATTACAGGCTGATCCAACTTCAGTGGAAATGCCTCAAGACAAGGAAATGATGCTCAGTAGTGTGTGTGGCCTGCACGTGCCTGTTTGTCCTCCCTACGACACCTGGGCATGCTCCTGATGAGTCAGCAATTGTTGTCATGAGGGATCTCTTCCCAAACCTGGACTAAAGAATTCGCCAACTCCTGGACAGTCTGTGGTGCAACGTGATGTTGGTGGATTGAGCGAGACATGATGTCCCAGATGTGTTCAATCGGATTCAGGTCTGGGGAACGGGCAGGCCAGTCCATAGCCATAGCTTCAATGTCTTGATCTTGCAGGAACTGCTGACACACTCCAGCTACATGAGCTCTGGTATTGTCCTGCATTAGGAGGAACCCAGGGCCAACCACACCAGCATATGGTCTCACAAGGGGGCTGAGGATCTCATCTCGGTACCTAATGGCAGTCAGGGTACCTCTGGCGAGCACATGGAGGGCTGTGCGGCCCTCCAAAGAAATGCCACCCCACACCATTACTGACCCACTGCCAAACTGGTCATGCTGAAGGATGTTGCAGGCAGCAGATCGCTCTCCATGGTGTCTCCAGACTCTGTCACGTCTGTCACATATGCTCAGTGTGAACCTGCTTTCATCTGTGAAGAACACAGGGCGACAGTGGTGAATTTGCCAATCCTGGTGTTCTGTAGCCAATGCCAAGCATCCTGCACGGTGTTGGACTATGAGCACAAGTTCCATCTGTGGATGTAGGGCACTCAGACGATCCCCATGGAGTCTGTTTCTAACTGTTTGTGCAGACACATGCACATTTGTGGCCTGCTGGAGGTCATTTTGCAGGGCTCTGGCAGTACTCCCATTCCTCCTTGCACAAAGGCAGAGGTAGCGGTCCTGCTGCTGGGTTGTTGCCCTCCTACAGCCCCCTCCACATCTCTTGGTGTACTGGCCTGTCTCCTGGTAGTGCCTCAAGCCTCTGGACACTATGCTGACAGACACAGCTAACCTTCTTGCCACTGCTTGCATTGATGTGCCATCCTGGATGAGCTGCACTACCTGAGCCACTTGTGTGGGTTGGAAAGTCAGTCTCATGCTACCACGAGTGTGAAAGCACAACCAACATTCAAAAGTGACCAAAACATCAGCCATAAAGCATTGGTACTGAGATGTGGGCTGTGGTCCCCACCTGCAGAACCACTCCTTTATTGAGTGTGTCTTGATAATTGCCAATAATTTCCATCTGATATCTATTTCATTTGCACAACAGCATGTGAAATTGATTGTCAATCAGTGTTGCTTCCTAAGTGGACAGTTTGATTTCACAGAAGTTTGATTTACTTAGAGTTATACTCTGTTGTTTAAGTGTTCCCTTTATGTTTTTGAGCAGTGTATATATAAGGACTTTGATTAGGGCACATGATAGACCGCTCTAAACTGATGTGTTTTTAGGGAGCGCCTAAAACTGTATAAGTTGTGGTTAGCCTGATTTCTTGGGGTAGAGCATTCTAGATGATTGTTGCAACTCGTGAGAAGTCTTGGAGCCAGGAGTGGGAAGTGGGGATTAGTGCGGAAGTTAGTTGAAAGTCGCTTACGTAGCGTAACTAGCGGTTAGGTTGATAAACACAAAAGAGGGAGGAAATGTAGGGGGATGCCAAACTACGGAGAGCTTTGTGGGTGAGAACAAGCAGTTTAAATTGTATCCTATAATTTATGGACAGCCAGTGCAATGACTGGCAATGAGCAGATGAGTCCAAGTACTGATTAGCCAAATAGATAACCCTGGCTGCTGCATTAAGGATGAACTGGAGAGGGGAAAGTCCAATGAGAGGGAGACCAATTAATAGAGCATTACAGTAGTCAAGATGGGAGTGAATCAGGGCAACAGGGAGGTTTTTTGTTTCCTTGGTGAGAAAGGGGCGGATTTTAGAGATGTTCCTTTGGTGTAAGCGGCAAGAGCGGGTAAGATATTGTATATGGGAGGTGAAGGAAAGATTGGTGTCAAACATAATGCCTAGACAGCGAGCCTGCTGCTGGGGCATTATTGTGGTACCACCCATGTAGGTAGACGCGGGTGCAGAAGAAGCACCCTTGGTGGTTAACGTCAGGTGACGAGAGTCTTGATTTTGCTAGGACCCTACTTCGTGTGGCCCCGAATCCAACATGAAAAAGCTTTGGGCATCGGTGCAGATGCTGTGCTTCGCTGGATTCTGTGCTTCTTCGGAGCAGACCTCTGATGCCCATGGAATAGAATATGTGAACAGCTCTGCAGAATGGTCCATCTGAAGTTCCTCACAGTCAGTTGGGCATTTGGAAACAGGGATGATTGTGGTGCCACCTCTGAGGATTGTACTGTGTTTGAGGTTAAGGTGGAGAAAGAGGAGGAGAGACCACTTGATGCAGTTCTTGTCATCCACTGTAGCACATACTCTTTCTGAGCCTCATCTATAAAGCATACTGCTGTGCAGCTGCCAAACAGAGGGAGTTAAGTAGCTTGGCCAGTAGCAAAACATTTTCAGTGGTCTTTGGATAGGACGAGACGGTGTTTGTTCAGTTGAGCTTTCATTCACATTAATACCTAACCCACATACCCTTTGAACACCAAGCCTATTTACCCTTTTACCATGACCTTGCTTTTTCCCACTCATGTTGTAAGTGGCCTGTTGTTTCACAACACTAGGCCAAAAGCTGTCAGTCACCTGTCACTAAATGAACAATCTCTATTGATCTTCTTATATAGTATGCCTGAACAATACTGTTATACCTAACGATTTTTAAATGGAAATCTAGCCTTCTGATTTGCCACTGAAACAGTCTTATCACAAACAATTTATAGTAGCCAACTGAGGCTCATGGCTGCACCACAATATTAGGTCTAACGATTTTTAAGTGGAAATCTGGCCTTCTGATTTGCCACTGAAACAGTTTTATAACAAACGATTTGGGGTAGCTAATTATATCTTATGGCTGCACCCCAATATTAGGCCTAACGATATTTAAGTGGAAATCTGGCCTTCTGATTTGCTACTAAAACACAGTTTTAGCACAAATGATTTGGAGTAACAAAGTGGGCCTCTGGAGACTGCGCCCGCACAATTTTTGAACAATCAATTTCGATGCTAGAAGATCGATTTCACACAGGACAGTATCCTATTTAACTGACAAGTTCACTTTCAGCATCAGCACTAGCTGAGACAATGGTGCCAGCAAAACAAGATGTCCGCGTTTTATAAAGCCATGGCAAGTGACATCGGCAGCAAATCACAGAAGACCTTGTGTCATAACACTGTGAATGGTTTCTGTGCCCTGACTGGTTCCCGGAGTAAACACACATAAAGGTAAGGGAAAAAAAGAATGCACCTGATCCTGTAACCTCTCCACATGCTTTTCTAATCTCTCTACATCCATTCCCCTTATCAAACACATCCCCCGCTGATCATATAGCACCACTATTCTAGGCAAAGTAATAAAAGCATTAGTGGAAACGCGATGATTTACTGAACTGTGACTGAATTTTGATGACTTTGAGTAAAAATGCTTGTGAAAGGGAACACAAATTCAAATGTGCTATGTTCGTTCTGAATTTGAGATTGGGCAAAGTTTTCCGAACACATTAGTTTATCTTTAGCTGTGACATAGCTCCCAACCGTCCCGAATCTCACGGGACAGTCTCATTTTCGACATCCCCCACCCATTTCCCACCCAGGAAGCTATTTTTCCCGCATTGCACCGAGCCCAGGCCCGGATTGGCAATATAACCAACCGGGCATTTTCCCGCTGGGCCGCTGTCACTTGGGCCGCCCGATCATCTGGCCGCTTGCCAGCTGCTGCGGCCACTGTTGCTCCTGCCGCCGGCCCTCTGCCGGCACGGCGGTGATAGTTTCAAGTTCCTCCCGCATTGCAGGGAGATAAGCCGCCACGCCCCCCCACGCACCCCATCCTCGCCTTAGCATGAGACCCCCTCCCCCCCGCAGCCACTCAGAGTGTCGCACCCGCTTGCCTGCTCTCTCTGTTCGCAGGACCTGTGATGAGGTCACAGGAGGGAAGGAGTCAGGGGTCAAATGATCAGGATCCTTTGTCCATACCCCTGACATGTCACCCCTGACTCCGCCCCTCCTGTGACCTCATCACAGGTCCTGTGCGCTCAGCCTTGCCTCTTGGTGTCTGCAAGACTCTGCTTTGCTGTTGTCATGGTGCTGGTTGAGGTAAGTATGTGTGGGGTCAGGATTTACAGTGTGGATGTAGCAGAGCCGTGTGTGTATGAGGTGTACGGAGCGGAGCTGTGTGTGTATGAAGTGTACGGAGCGGAGCTGTGTGTATGAGGTGAACGGAGCGGAGCCGTGTGTACAAGGTGAATGGAGCGGAGCCGTGTGTACGAGGTGTACGGAGCGGAGCCGTGTGTACGAGGTGTATGGAGCGGAGCCGTGTGTACGAGGTGTACGGAGCGGAGCCGCACGTGTACGAGGTGTACGGAGCGGAGCCCTGTGTGTACGAGGTGTACGGAGAGGAGCTGCGCGTGTACGAGGTGTACGGAGCGGAGCCGCGCGTGTACGAGGTGTACGGAGCGGAGCCGCGCGTGTACGAGGTTTACGGAGAGGAGCCGCACGTGTACGAGGTGTATGGAGAGGAGCCGCGTGTGTACAAGGTGTGTGGAGCGGAGCCGTGTGTACGAGGTGTACGGAGCGGAGCCGTGTGTATGAGGTGTACGGAGAGGAGCCACGCATGTACGGAGAGGAGCCGTGTGTACGAGGTGTACGGAGAGGAGCCACACGTGTACGGAGAGGAGCCGTGTGTACGAGGTGTATGGAGAGAAGCCACACGTGTACGGAGAGGAGCCACGCGTGTACGAGGTGTACGGAGAGGAGCCGCGCGTGTACGAGGTGTACGGAGAGGAGCCGCGCGTGTACGAGGTGTACGGAGAGGAGCCGCACGTGTACGAGGTGTACGGAGAGGAGCCGCGCGTGTATGAGGTGGACGGAGTGGAGCCATATGTGTACGGGATGTACGGAGCGGAGCCATGTGTGTACGGAATGTACGGAGCGGAGCCGTGTGTGTACGGAATGTACGGAGCGGAGCCATATGTGTACGGGATGTACGGAGCGGAGCCAAGTGTGTACAAAGCATACAAAGCGGGCTTTTGCCACGGACACAGGAGTACACGGCGGAGCCTCGAGGAGCATTTTAAAACACACACATGACGTTCCACCTGAAGTGATGTACTGGAAGCTGACCGGAAATGAGATAATTTCTTGAGGAGATTGTGACGGAACCAGGAATGCTTCAGATCCATCACCGTGTCCTCCGACAGCGCAGATAGCAGGATGACCTTGGAATCGGGGATGCCGACCATGTGAGCGGATCATGATAGGTCCTGCACCGGGAGGCTCAGGTGGGCACTACAATGTGAGCCGGGCTGCTATAGTATCTTTATAGAATCTTTCTTTATTTCTTTCTTTCTCTGTTCTTTCTTTCTCATTCTCTGTTCTGTCTTTCCCTCGTTTTCTTTCTCTCTCTGTTCTTTCTTTCTCTCTCTAATCTTTCTTTTTTCTTTCTCTGTTCTTTGTTTCCCCTCTTTCTTTCATTTTCTCTCCTCTCTGTCTCTCTGTTCTTTCTTTCTTTTCTTTACTTCTTTCTTTCTCTCTCTGTTCTTTCTTTCTTTCCCCTCTTTCTTTCTCTCTCTGTTCTTTCTCTGTCTCTCACTGTTCTTTCTCTGTCTCTCACTGTTCTTTCTTTCTTTCCTCTCTCTCTGTTTTCTCTCTTCCTTAGTGCCAGTCAGTTTGCCCATAATGCCAGCCACTGTGCCCTCAGTACCAGTCAGTGTGATCAGCAGTGCTAAATGGGTGCGATTAGGTGTGGACATGGGTGTGACTAGTTGCGAAAATGGGTGTGGCCGGGTGTGGCCAAAATTTGCAGCGGCGCGCGCCGCAGTCTTTGTCCATCTTTCCCTTCTTCAAAAGTTGGGAGGTATGATAGGGGCAGCTATGACCAGGGGGGTCTGGTTGCCCAATGGATAGCAGTTCTGCCAGGAATTCTGTAATTGTGCATACAAAAGGGGACAGAGATTTGGGAGGAGTACTGTACCTAAAAGCAATAAATAGGACTGAGCTGAAATACTGGGCACAGCTGTGACTACATGTTATATAGTCGTGTTAATCTCCTCTCACTTCTTGTAAACTACAAGTGTACAAAGATATTATGTAGTCACCATGTGACTAGTGGGCCTGTGTAACTTCAAATGCCAGGGCTGAATTTTAGTCCCAGTCCGGCCCTGACTGAGCCGCCACGCCCCCCCTTGCACCGACATCATCCTCGCCCTCCCAGATAGAACCACCGCAGCCTGTAATGATGTGGCTGTGCTGTGTGTTCTGTGCGCACAGGACCTGTGAGAGGGGAGGAGTCAGGGGTCACATGATCAGGGGCCTCCGTGTCTGTCTGCACTCTGCAGGACTCTGCTGTGCTGGTTGTCATGGTGCTGGATGAGGTAAAGTTTCTGTGTGGGGTCAGGAGGGGTTTGCAGTGTGGATATAGCAGAGCTGTGTGTGTACAAGGTGTGCGGAGCAGTGCTCTGTGTGTACGAGATGTACGGAGCAGAGCCATGTGTGTACGAGGTGTAAGGAGCAGAGCCACATTTAACGAGGTGTACGGAGAGGAGCCGTGTGTGTATGAGGTGTACGGAGCAGGGCCGCACGTGTACGAGGTGTGTGGAGCGGAGCCGCGTGTGTACGAGGTGTATGGAGTGGAGACGTGTGTATGAGTTGTGCAGAGCATAGCCGCGCATGTACGAGGCCACGTGTGTATGAGGTGTACGGAGCAGAGCCACGTGTGTACGAGGTGTACGGAGCCACGTGTGTATGAGGTGTACAGAGCGAAGCCACGTGTGTATGGAGCGGAGCCGTGTGTGTACGAGGTGTACGGTGCGGAGCCGCGTGTGTTTGAGGTGTACAGAGCCATGTGTGTATGAGGTGTACAGAGCGAAGCCACGTGTGTATGGGTCAAACTGAGTGGAGTGTATGGGGCGTACGGAGCGGAGTCGCATGTGTATGGAGCAGAGCCGCGTGTGCTCGAGGTGTACGTAGCGGAGCCGCGCATGTACGAGGTGTACGGAGCAGAGCCGCATGTGTATGAAGTGTACGGAGCGGAGCAGCGTGTGTACGAGGTGTACGGAGCGGAGCCGCGTGTCTACGAGGTGTACGTAGCCACGTGTGTGTGAGGTGTATAGAGCAAAGCCATGTGTGTATGGAGCGGAGCTGCGTGTGTGCGAGGTGTACAGAGCGGAGCCGCGTGTCTACGAGGTGTACGGAGCCACGTGTGTATGAGGTGTACAGAGCGAAGCCATGTGTGTATGGAGCGGAGCCGTGTGTGTATGTGGTGCGGAGCGGAACCGTTTGTGTACGAGGTGTACGGAGTGGAGCCGCATGTGTACGAGGTGTACGGAGCTATGTGTGTATGAGGTGTACAGAGCGAAGCCACGTGTGTATGGGGCCTACGGAGCGGAGTCTTTCTTTCTTTTGCTCTCCCTCTGTTCTTTTTTTCTGTCCCCTCTTTCTTTCTCTCTCTGTTCTTTATTTCCCCTCTTTCTTTCTCTCTCTGTTCTTTCTTTCTATCTGTTCTCTCTGTTCTTTCTTTCCCCTCTTTCATTCTTTCTTTTCCCTCTTTCTTTCTCTGTTCTTTTTTCTGTCCCCTCTTTCTCTCTCTGCTCTTTCTTTATTTCTCTTTATTTCTTTTTCTCTGTTCTTTCTTTCCCCTCTTTCTCTCTGTTCTTTATTTCCCTCTCTTTCTTTATTTTTCTCTCTCTGTTCTTTCTTTCTCTCTGTTCTTTCTTTCCCATCTTTTTTTCTTTCTATTTATTTCCCCTTTCTTTCTATTTCTTTCCCCTCTTTCTTTCTCTTTCTTTCTTTCTTTCTTTCTTTCTTTCTCTCTCTTCTTTCTTTCCCCTCTTTCTTTCTCTGTTTGTTCTTTCTTTCCCCTCTTTCTTTCGTTCTCCCTGTTTTTTTCTGTCCCATCTTTCTTTCTCTCTGTTCTTTTTCTTTCTTTCTTTCTTTTTTCTTTCTTTCTTTTTTTCTTTCTTTCTCTGTTCTTTCTTTCTCCTTTCTTTCTCTCTCTGTTCTTTCTTTCACTCTCTGTTCTTTCTTTTTATCTGTTCTCTCTCTGTTCTTTCTTTCCCCTCTTTCTTTCTTTCACCTCTTTCTTTCTCTCTCTCTCTGTTCTTTTCTTCTGTCCCCTCTTTCTTTCTCTCTGTGTTCTTTCTTTCTCTCTGTTCTTTCTTTAACCTTTCTTTCTCTCTCTCTGTTCTTTCTTTTGCTCTCTGTTCTTTCTTTCTTTCTTTCCCCTCTTTCTTTCTCTCTCTGCATTCTTTCTTTCACTCTCTGTTCATTCTTTCTTTCCCCTCTTTCTTTCTCTCTCTGTTCTTTCTTCTTTCTCTCTCTGTCCTTTCTTCTCTCGCTGTTCTTCCTCTCTCTCTCACTCTGCTTTCTTTCTCTCTGTTTTCTTTTTTCTCTCTCTCTGTTTTCTTTCTTTTCCTCAGTACCTGTCAGTGAGCCCACAGTACTAGCCACTGTGCCCATAATGCCAGCCACTGTGCCCTCAGTATCTGTCAGTGAGCCCACAGTACCAGTCACTGTGCCTATAATGCCAGCCACTGTGCCCTCAGTACCAGTCAGTGTGATCACCAGTGCTAAATGGGTGCGGTTAGGTGTGGACATGAGTGTGACTAGTTGTGAAATGGGTGTGGTTTGGGGTGTGGCCTAAAATTTGCCGCATCCTTTGTCCCTCTTTCCCTTCTTCAAAAGTTGGGAGGTATGGCTGTGACCTGGCAGTGACCACCCTGCACTTCCTCATTCTAGCTGCAAATTTGTACAGGGCAGTCACTGTGTCGCTCTATGCGCCATGCTGGGCCTTCTGGTGCCACAGAGGCCAGTGCCATCACTGTGATTGCTGGTGCAGCTGCTCCTCCTGCTGATCCTGAGTTCTTGATCTCTCTCTCTGATCCTTAACTGATCTTTCCTAATCCACCCTAATACCTCTCTCCACCTTCCCCTTTTTCCCCATCAACCCCTCTTCACCCCTCCCCCTACCCCCTTCTGTTGCTCCCCTCCTCCCCTTCTCAGTACTTTATCGCTTGTTTTTTGGCAGTTTTTTCTTTTTCATGCATCCTGTAACCGCCAAGCACTGATCTGTGACTTTTTTGTCCCTGTCAATTTTCTTCCCTCTTTTGTACCATCTCCGTGCGTTCACCTAGCAGCCGTCGAGCGTTGATCAGTGACGCAAATCAATGGTCCTCACTCGTGCTTGCTGCTTTCCACAACTTTTTTTCACTAACTATCCCCCCCACATTTTGCACAACTCTGTCTGTGCCCTACAGTCGCTGATCAGACGTACAGCATTGATTAGCACCTGTGCTCATCTTTGGAAAGGACTTTTTTATTCCTATTTTCTTATCTCCTTTTTGAACTACATCCATGCATGCATTCTACAGCAGTCGAGCGCTGGTCAGTGACGAACTTCACTGACTGACCCCCGGTTGTTGCTTTTTTTCGGCTAAAAAAATCAAGTAAAAAAATCATTTAGATTAGTTGATAGGATTAGATTAGTTAGGGACAGTAAAAATATGCCCTAGTAATCATCGTTCACTACAGTCCCCTGCGTGATGTGCCGCTAGCTGGGGGCCCCTGGGGGAGCGGGGGCCCTAGGCAGCTGCTTGGTCTGCCTGCCCGTAACGCTGGCCCTGCTTCCACTTCCCCACTGCAGTCAGCTGAGTGTCTAGGAGCTAACTTAGCTCCACTTGAGCCCCGAGGAACTCCGGATGTTTAGCAGTCGGCTGCTCCATATCTGAACCTTGGATGCTGGGGGAGTCCTCTACTGCCACCCCACACTCCGGGTCACCACCGCTCACCATCTTTCTGGTTCATTCCCCCTTGCTCCTCCGTGGGGGGGTTTGTTTTTCTTCTTGTTCCCACCATACCAGATCAGGAGGCAGACCTCCCTGGCTGATGCACATGTCCTAGTAGTATAGTAGTATTAGCAGTGGGCGGGCATGATTTCCCTGCCCTCCCAAGTCCCGCCCATGACGACACGATTTTCTCTTCCCCCGCGCCATAGGTCACAATAATGGCGGTAATTCACAATTTAATAAAGTCTCTGGCACACAGGACCCGGCAACCCCGGGCGCCACAATCCTCTTCGTGATGCCAAAATAGAGCGCACGCCAGGGATGTGGGCATACTCAGTACTGGGCCAGTTCTTAAGGGGATATGTCATGGCAGCTGTGAACCAGTTCATGGCCCTGGGGGACCAATGAAAATGATTTTAATTAAAGGGGAATAAAGTTTATATATTAGAATTCTTGATGCCACCTGTGCTACTCGGCAAGTAAGGTGTTAGCTGATGCTGCAGATTCAGTCCAATGGAGTAGTTGTTGATGCAGCAGAGTTGGTACAGCTCTCCACAGGCAGAGCTATTTCCCCAGGGCAGTTATGGTGTGATACATGGTAATGATGGTGGTTGTAGTGGAGGGCAAGTGACACAGTAATAAATTGGAGGACTCAGCAGTGTGCAGTCTTCACAGGTTTTACTCACAGTTCAGATGTTACAATCCCCAGCCGGGGTGCTGTGTCCTTAGGTTCCGTGGTCCAGACAGCTCTCAGGTAAATTGGAGTACACCATGTCAGAACCCCCTTTAGATGTTCCTTTCCTGGCCGTATCACTGCGCTGGCTACCACCTCTCCTTCCCTGCGTCTTCACACACAGTGTTCCAAGCCAACAGACTCGGATCTTGTCGGATGACGTTGGTCAGGCCCCTGGATTATATATGTTTGCCTCTTCGGTGAACATTTATGGATGTGGCTGTAGCACTTGCAATGTCCACCACCTCTAGTTTCATAGCTGAGTCCTTAGTTTCTGCACTAGTTTTGGGGCCGGTCCCCTAACTGCGACCTGGTCCCTCCACCGACCACGGTGGTGGATGCGGGCCCCATGGATGGATCTCTCACTATCCGTGCCCCTAAGATCTCTTCTTCCTTTCCACCTCTGGACCCTGTCTCTCTCTTTCATCCTTCTTCACATCTGTAGTCTGGGGCCAAGCTGCTCTCAGCTTCAGCCCCCATAGACTGTCCCTCTGGTCTCACGGACCACTGCATACCACTCTCTGACTCCTCTCCTTCTCTACTTTCACCACCCACACCCTCTACTTAACTACCCCCTGACCAGATGGGGACTAGTGTTAGGTGCTGATGTGTGAGTCCTGGCAATGCCCCTTCCTTACCTGAGAGCAGAGTACCACACCTGTGGATGAAGTGCAGTATCCTGTGGTGACTAAGACCGCAGGGGCGCCACATGTGTGTGTTGTGTGTACAGCATATACAGTTTGTGAGTGTGTATGTGGTGCGTATGACATATACAGTGTGCATGTGTCGTGCATACGGCGTATACAGTGTGTGTGTGGTGTGTACAGCGTATACAGTGTGTGTGTGGTACGTACAGCATATACAGTGTGTGGTGTGTACGGCTTATACAGTGTGTGGTGCATACGGCGTATACAGTGTGTGTGTGGTGCATACGGCGTATACTGTGTATGTGGTGCGTATGGCGTATACAGAATCATCGAAGGATGCTCTGGCTCTTCATTCACCACCCAGAACCTTGGAGGAGGCTATGACTCAAGCCATCCGGATGGATCAGAGATGATGGGAGAGAGATTTCATGCAACAAGAGGCTCCTTTACTTCCGGTTAATCCCGACATGACGCCAAGTTCTGAGCCCATAGAGGTGGGGGCCACCACCTTCAAGGAAAGGGAGCGGAGATGACGATGGGAAGAAAAATGTTGCTTCTACTGTGGGAGATCGGGACATTTTAAGAAGGACTGTCCCTCCTGTCCTCCGATTGCCAAGATGTCGGGAAGCGCCTAAGTCTGGGTAACTACAGAGGAGGTTACCCAGATTCTCAGGTACCTTTTTCCTCATTTGTTAAATTACTGTTGGAAGAGGAACTTGGTGTTGAGAACTGCTTTACTCTCACTTCTTCATTCGTGGACTGTGGTCATCCTTGAACTTGATTGACTCTAATTTGGTGCCAAATGTAGATTAGGGACAGTTAGGTTGGAAACTCCCATTAATATTCTTGCCATTGATGAAACACCGCTCACTAAGAATGCTGTTAAATTCATCTCCGAGGAATTTATCCTCAAGGTGGGGTCCTTACATCAGGAACGCATTTCATGTTTTGTCCTGGACAATCTTCCTGCAGGACTGGTGTTGGGGTTTCCCTGGTTACAATTACACAACACGATCATTGACTGGGAGTCTTGGGAAATTGTGAAATGGGATGCCAATTGTTCTGAAGGTTGCCGTGTTACTGAATCTGTGTCATCCGTCTGTCTGGAGGGTATTCCGGAGTACTTGAAGGATTTTGGGGATGTATTCTCTGAAAAGGAGGCTGAGGTTCTACCAACACACCGCCCATTTGATTGTACTGTTAACCTTGTCCCGGAGGCCAAATTGCCCAAAGCCCATTTGCACAACCTCTCTGGCTCAGAGTCGGCCGCTATGAAGGAGTATATCTCTGAAAGCCTTCGTAAAGGTCACACTTGTCCTTCTGTTTCTCCTGTGGTTGCTGGGTTCTTTTTTCGTAAAGAAAAAAGATGGTGGTTTATGCCCATGCCTCGATTTTTGAGAATTAAATAAAATTACCGTGAGGAACACTTACCCCCTTCCACTTATTCCTGATTTATACAGTCAATTGTCTGGGGCCAGGTGGTTTTCTAAGTTGGAGTATATAATCTGATCCGTATGCGGGAATTGAATGAGTGGAAAACTGCATTTCTCACCTCTGAGGGGTTGTTTGAGAATTTGGTTATGCCCTTTGGTCTTACTAATGCACCTGCAGTTTTCCAGAATTTTATTAACCATGTTTTTTCTGATTTCATTGGGCATTTGCAGTAATAGGGAAAAACAACAAGGAAATAGGGTTTCCAGGAGCAACACATGTGGAGGGGTAGAAACAAATTCTTAAAGGATAAACTTATCCGGTTAGTAGACTTCCAGGTGGTGATTCAACTGTGTTGAGTGGTGACTGTGAAAGCCATCAGCGAAGGCTTGTCCCGGTGGAGTGCTGATGGAAATGAGGAATCAGTGGAGTCTGTATGGCGACAGTTTGTCTGTGGTACCCTACACAGGGTTCTGACTCCAGGCTTGTGGTTGCGTGTAAAGTGTGGGCTGCAACGCAGTTCAGACCCACTGTGGCTCGGCAGATATGGACCGGGGAGTCAGGACACAGTTCACCGTCACGTACCCATCCTTCCTCTGGAGCAGTATGAGCATGGCACAAGCAGGACCACAGTGTTTGGCGCCCTGGTAAGAGAAAGCCCGCGGAGGCACTCAAAGTCTCTGTCCACAGTCCCTGCGGGTGGTCGAGGGTATTCCCAAGCAAGGGCCTGCGCTGCTCTCGTGCTGCGGGGACAGATCACTTACGTACCCCTGGTGTGTGCTGTCCCTTCCCACCAAGTCTGCCCGCTTCTGTGCACGCTCCACTCTCCCCGAGCTAACCATGCTCCCTGCTGCTGGGTGCAAATGTCAGTCCGGTTGTTTTAGCTTTCCCCCGGACAACAGAGGAGACAGTTCCGGACCCGGCACCAGAAAGGTACCCCCAGTCCGATCCTGCTTACAGCTGCAACATGTGCAGAGTGGAATTCCACCATGTCAGCATATCGCATATCAACCTGTTAACTGGCATGGACAAAGACCTCTGATACAAGTCTATGACCTGAGGGGTGCAAACGGTGGAAGTAAGCACACAGCATCCCTGCTTTCTGCAACAGCTCACCCAGGCCAGGATAATGGTGGAGAAAAAGGCTGTACCACCAGGTTGAGGACATGAGCCATGCCCACCAGGTTCGCACTGTTATCAGACACGGCCTTCCCTGGATGCAGGTTCAGCGGAGACATCCATTTCTCAAACTCGGCCTGGAGAGCTGTCCACAACTCTTCAGCTACATGATTGCGATCTCCAAGGCATATCAATCTTAACACTGCCTGATTACGGTGAGCCCTGGCTGCGCAGTATGGAGGTGGTGGGGATTCACTGTGCATTGTTGGAATGTGTATCTCATTAAGGCGGTTTAGGGCACAGGTGGAGGACGTAGAGGAGGTGGAGGAGGCAGAAGCAGTGGAGGAAATGTCAAATATAGAGGTTTGTCCTGGAAGCCTTGGGGATTACAAGACTTGTGGAGCAGCGCCTGCCACTAGAGTCACCCTTTGTCAGCTTTGTCATGTGTAGGAGGAAACAATCTTTTACGTGACCACAACTGCGGGACCAAGCTAAAAAATTTTGGGCATCAGTGCAGATTTCCTTCGGTTCCACTGCCCTATGATTTTTGGAGGTGCTGTCCTCTCTCTTTTTTTCAGCATATTGCATGATTTGTCCTTTTTGTTCTTTGGATGTGTATTCCTCCCATTTGGCACAGGTGATTTTAATTAGCAGGAGACTGCAAAGTAAGGGGTCTAGTCCATTTTTGCTCTCACTGAAGAGCTTGATGGAGGTGAGTTTAAGTGCTCCTTACATTTGGTGTTGATGCTGTGTGACGACCATTGTTGCTGTGGTTTTGTGCTGGTGGGGCAATGTGGTCTGGAGTCATGGGGACTCTGTTTTGCAGCATGGGTGCTGTGATAGACCAGGCCATCTGCCCTACTGCTGCATTGCCGCTGTGGCGGTGGTCGGCGTGCAGCTCAGCTCCGTGGGAGCGATGGGGACTCCTTTGATTTGGTGTTGGTGCTGTGAGGCAGTCATTGTTGCTGTGGTTTTGTGCTGGTGGAGCTGTGCAGTCTGGAGACTCCGGGCCGTCTGCCCTGCCGGTGCATTGCCACTGTGGCTGTGGTCGGTGCACGGCTCCACTCTGATAGGGCAGCAGGAGCCACTATGAGGTTTGCCGTGACGTGGCAGTGGGTTTCATACAGTCTGATTAGAATGTTAAACTATGAATCTCATGTTCAGTTTTATATATTTCTGTCTAGCGGCATTAGATAATTGTATGATTTTTGGAGATGTTGTCCTCTCTCTTTTTTCAGCATATTACAGAAGAAAGAATTGTTTGAGTGTAGATGAGGCCTGTATAACAAAGAAGATATGCTCCAAACAATTTTAAAATTAGTTCTCCCCTACTGTATGACGTTAGTAACACAATAAATATTTTTGGACCTGTGGATGAGGCCTGTATAACATAGACTAGATACTACAAACAATTACAAATTGACATCTCCCCTAGTGTAGAACGTTAGTAACAGAAGAAATGTTTTTTAAGACTTTGTAAGATAGACTAGATGCTACAAACAATTTGAAAGTGAGATGTCTCCTACTGTATGACGTTAGTAACAGGAGAATTTTTTTGGCCTGTAGATGAGGCCTGTATTACATAGACTAGATGCTACAAACAATTTGAAAGTGAGATGTCCCCTTATCACGTGTACCTGTCCTGTGTGACACGACCCATAGGTCGGTAACTGAAACAACAAGACAAAAGGGGAACACCAGGGAAACAGTTACAACGGTGGGCCCTGCAATAGGGAACGGGGACGTGGAGACCTCCTGAACTCCCCTGAGGCAATGTTCCTGAACACTCCTAACGTTCCCTATACAGGCTCTTCACCTGTCACCGACCAGGATACCTGAATCCCTCACTAGCCTATGCTCCTATCCCTTACTAGGGAACTAGATCGTGCGGACACTGGTCCCACCGCTGCACTAATACACACGAAGGAAAATACACCGAACGGGGGAAAATAACAAAACACTTATCTTTCTCTGCTGCAGTCACCGGGCAGCAGATTTCATCACTGGATTAGCTTTCAGCAGTGGCTCGACACCTCAGAGCCAGCTGCTACCTTCACCATCTTTCTCTGCTGCAAACACCGGGCAGCAGAGTTCAGCACCAGATCAGCTTTCAGCAGTGGCTATACACCTCAGAGCCAGCTGCTAACTTCACCGTGGTTGGAATCCACCAAGGACCTGCTATAACCAACCCCAGCTGATACACCAGGTGACCTTATATAGCAAAGGAGGAGTGGACACCATCAGCCGAGAAACCAAAGACATGTAATAACCGCAGTGACCACCGGGGGCAAAAAGTAAAGCAAAGAAAACTATCAGACATGTAATAACACCTGCAATGCAAATGGAGATTCAGTGGCACTTGTGTATGAGTGTAATTCCAGCAGCAAACACTAAGACACCTGTCACAAGGGTGTCAAAGAAATAAGGTAAAATAACTAATAATATTAGTGTGTGCTTGGAACACTCAAAGAAGAGGGAAATCTAAATTGGGTGGTTATAGAAAAAAAAAAAAAAAAACCTCTTATAAGTGCTCTTTATGTAGCTGGATAATAGCGAGAAAATAGCAATTAGTAATAGTCAATTGTAAGACCTCAGAAGAAGTGCTTAAGGGAAAAAGAATATATATAGATGCTGGTGGCAATCTTAGTTCCAACCTGAACAATCACAAACTAAAAAGGCATGAGTGAGGGTAAAAACCTGGACTCACTGAACAGGTTATATACTGCAGGGTAATTCTCCCTTGATAGCAGCTTAAAAAAAAAAAAAAAAAAAAAGTCAAAGTCAAATTGCAGCCTGTGAACGGCTGTGCAGAGTAGCCGCAATAGTAAATGCACAAGTCAGAGAGCGGTACCTGTAAAGATAATGCGATGCGAAGTCCTCACTCCAGTAAGCGGTGCAAGTTAAAATAGTGCTTTTTGCTCCAGCGCTTGGAAAAGGAGGGGGGTTTGTACACTGGGGTATAGACGAGTTACAGGGGCTGCCCCGGCCGGTGGCAGCCTCCTGTCAGTGTACCTCCAGCTGTGGAGAAGACGTGAGCGGCCTCTCGTGCTCCCGGCGTCTGTGAGCTGCTCCAGGTATACAGGACCTTCGTGATGTGAGTCAGCACATGACCACGTCAGTTTCACTTGCTGGTGGTTGCGACGGGGACCAATGGACTTTCCAACATGTTTCAAAGACTAACTGTCTTCTTCCTCAGGGATGGTCCCCCCACCACAGGAGGATTATTTAAGCAGTCCCGCCGCTTAGGCAAGTTTAACCCAATTAACTTAATAGGTTAAGTTTGAAACATGTTGGAAAGTCCATTGGTCCCCGTCGCAACCACCAGCAAGTGAAACTGACGTGGTCATGTGCTGACTCACATCACGAAGGTCCTGTATACCTGGAGCAGCTCACAGACGCCGGGAGCACGAGAGGCCGCTCACGTCTTCTCCACAGCTGGAGGTACACTGACAGGAGGCTGCCACCAGCCGGGGCAGCCCCTGTAACTCGTCTATACCCCAGTGTGCAAACCCCCTCCTTTTCCAAGCGCTGGAGCAAAAAGCGCTATTTTAACTTGCACCGCTTACTGGAGTGAGGACTTCGCATCGCATTATCTTTACAGGTACCGCTCTCTGACTTGTGCATTTACTATTGCGGCTACTCTGCACAGCCGTTCACAGGCTGCAATTTGACTTTGACTTTTTTTTTTTTTTTTTTTTTAAACTGCTATCAGGGAGAATTACCCTGCAGTATATAACCTGTTCAGTGAGTCCAGGTTTTTACCCTCACTCATGCCTTTTTAGTTTGTGATTGTTCAGGTTGGAACTAAGATTGGCACCAGCATCTATATATATTCTTTTTCCCTTAAGCACTTCTTCTGAGGTCTTACAATTGACTATTACTAATTGCTATTTTCTCGCTATTATCCAGCTACATAAAGAGCACTTATAAGAGGTTTTTTGTTTTTTTTTCTCTATAACCACCCAATTTAGATTTCCCTCTTCTTTGAGTGTTCCAAGCGCACACTAATATTATTAGTTATGTAATAACACCTGTGGCCACCGGGGCGCAAAAACCCATATTAAAGCCCCAAAGGCCTGAAAGGAAAAAAAAGGTTTATATGAGGGAATCCAGAATCTGACACAGATCCAAGAATTGGACTGTGACACCCCTACTGTATAACGTTAGTAATTTAAGAAATTTTTTTGGGCCTGTGGATGAGGCCTCTTTAACATAGACTAGATGCTACAAACAGTTTGAAAGTGAGATGTCCCCTACTGTATGATGTTAGTAACAGAATAATTGTTTTTGGCCTGTAGAGGAGGCCTGTATTACATTGACTAGATGCCACAAACAATTTAAAAGTGAAATGTCCCCTACTGTTTGTCGTTAGTAACACAAGAAATATTTTTGGGCCTGTGGATGAGGCTTGTATAATATAGACTATATACTACAAACAATTTGAAAGTGAGATGTACCCTACTGTATGACGCTAGTAACAGAAGAAATATTTTTGGGCCTGTGGTTGAAGCCTGTATAACGTAGACTAGATAAAACAAACAATTTTAAAGTGCGATGTTTCCGACTGTACAATGTTAGTAATTGATCACATATTTTTTAGCGTTGGTGATGCCGGTATAACCTAGAAGATATGCTGCAAATAGTTTCAAAATCCAATTTAGTCTGCTGTATCACATTTGTAAAATCCCCAATTTTTTTTTTTGTGTGTGCAACATCTCTGCACACACAACAATTTCACCCCCATACAATTACAATGTGGGATATGGTGGGCTGTATCAAGTTTAGCAACAATTTTTTTTTTTAAATGTGCGTGAGGTTTGAAGATAGCTTAATTTCAACCCCAAAAAATAAGAATTGCTTCATGGGATACGGCGGGCTGTATCATGTTTAGCAACAGAAAAAATATTTCTTTTTAATGTGCATGAGGTCTGAAGTCAGCTTCATATCACCGCCAGAAAATTACAGCGTGGGATACGGTGGGCTGTATCATGTTTACCAACAGAAAAAAATATTATTTTTTTTAGTGTGCATGAGCTATGCAGACTGTGGAATTTCTCTGCAACTAAATAACAAGGTGAAATATGGCATGGTGACTCAGTAGCAACTGCCCCCCCATTTTTTTTTCATGAACAACAGCTCAATTCACAGAACAATGACACAACACCACTAAATGACAAAGTGGTATGTAGCATGCTGTTTCACATTTACCTAGTGAAAAAATAAGATTTAGAATGGTATACTCGTGCATGGAGCACAATAGAAGCAGTGCACAATACACGTATAAAATGAGCCCTGCTGTCTTTGTCTGTGGACAAAAGTAATGTCAGAAAAAAAGATTCACTAGTAGGATTTTTTATGGATTAAAACGTGCGCTGCCAGACCATCACTCCTCACAAATTGTGTGCTTAATATATTTATTTCCCAACGCGTTTCGAGGTCATAAAACCTCTTCCTCAGGGGATGACATGTACAGGCAGGTAAAGACATTGCCGGTTTTATACATACACAATTCAAATATTGGCGCCAAGAGTCACATGTTGGGAAGGGGATAAAGGTCAGAGGTCATCAGTATAAATGTTAAAAGCTTAGTACATCCGACAAAATTAATTCATTTGGTGTGTTTCCAGGTAAATGATTGAAAAGAAAAAGAGAGAGTGAAGAAAAAATAAAGGAGAAATAAAAAATGAAGAAAGCGCTAAACGAACCCGCAGAAAAGGAACAAAAAGAAGTGATGGCCGCTGTATAATCCGCTACTCCAAGTGAGCAGAGGATATGTTGCCGAGAGAAAAAGAAAAAGAATAAATGAAAGTCTTTATGTGAAAATATATGATATTAATAAGAATAAAAAATGATGTGAATATTATTAGAAATGGATATGTTAAAATCTTTATTAGTATATAAAATACAGTAAAAATTGGATAATAAAAAATATATGAATAAAAAATATATGGATAAAAAATATATATACATATATGAATAAAAACGAGTCTGACCCAATGCAAAAATAAGAAGCTAATAAAAACAGAGTTTCTTAATATTAAAGAAAGAGATGGTGTATGCATGTCTGATAAACCTATTAGAATCGCTAGAGAAAGGACGTTTCTATAGACAGTCCCGAGGTCAGAGGCACACAAAAGAGGGAGTCGATTCAAAGAGGGAAATATGCCCAGAGGATCAGAAGGAGAAAGATCGCGTCCAGAGGAAGAAGGGAGAAAAGAAGGAACAGGAGAGTCCCACACCTTGGAAGCGTGAAACAAGGGCAATAAAATTATACATGCAGTAACTTATACACAATAAAACTACAGATGATAAGACCAGAAATAGTAAAAGACGCATGACAAGTTCAGAGAGCGGTAGCCAGAGTTGAACATGAAAACGCAATCTTAAAAATATGTTGCACATAAAAATAAATAAGAATAAACTTTATTAAACTGAATATCTATTTAAAAAAATTATTCAGACCAGGAGATGAGCCGTCAATTTATCTTTACAGGAAAACTTCAGTGATTTCGTTAAGACCATTAGGTCTTAAAGTATTCAGCCTATAAATCCAAAAAACTTCCTTTCTGTTAAGTGACCCCATTCTGTCAGTAATATTATTCGGAATAAGCCACACAGGACACTAGCTAGCTAAAGTACCTGACTTAGGCCGGGGTCAGACATGCAAGAAACTCGCACGAGTCTCGCATGTCAATACCCGGCACTGCCGCCGGGACTCGAGAGCGGCGGAGCGTGCAGCTGCATAGAAATACATGCAGCCGCACGCTCCTCTCCCGAGTTCCGGCAGCAGTGCTGGGTATTGATGTGCATGACTCGTCCGAGTTTCTCACAAGTCTAACCCCGGCCTAAGAGACGACCGCCTAGCTAGCTACCTAAAATCTAGCTGCTAACACTGCCAGCATCAGGAGCAGATTCTCTGTGCTGTTACTGTGTCTAAAGGGCGCTAAAACAAGATGTCCGCTCTTTATATGGAGAGGGACATATGATTTCAACAGCCAATGACACAAGCTGTTGTGTCAGGACATTGTGGATGTTTCCTGCGCCCTGATTGGCTAGCCGCAATGTGCACCACACAAAGTTAGAAAAAAAATAAATTACAGTTCACAAGCACGCTGCTCCTCTGAGCTCTGCAAAACCCCTCCCACGCTCATGATACACCACCATTATCATAGCCAAATTGCTGAAAATACTTTAGTGGCAACGTAAATATTTTCTCGCACTTTTTACCGAATGTTACTGATTTTTTTCTGATTTGATAAAATTTTGCTCGTGTTTCTGATCACGAATCCGAATGTGCCATATTCGTGCTGAATTTATGTTTGGCGATCGTTTTCCGACCAAATTCGCTCATTACTAGTTACAAATGCTGATGGAAAATACTGACAAAATACTGAGGTAAAAGATTCACCAAATACTCAATGTGTGCAAGTGGCCTCATATGTGGAGAATACAAAAGGTATGGCCTTTGTAAGAAGGGAAGGGAAAAATGAAATCCTAACAATGAAAAATCGCTTGGTCTTTAAGGAGCTAATACACTTCAACAATGCTATAATTATTGAATGTTAATAGGATTACAGCATATTTTTGTATATGCTATGCTAGTTATGATGCTGTAAATATTTTTTTTAACTGTTACTGTGATATTTTTTTGATAGCTACAAATATGTTTCCACTAGATGGCAGTGTTGGTTAAATCTTGCTAATTCAATCTGAACTGTACCTTGCAATAGAAAGATAATATATTATTACTCGGTTACATCCACTCACACCAATTTATCATCAATCGGGGGGGGGGGGGGTTATGTATTCGTATTTTGCACCTGTGCTACCTTGATCATATACCACTGTCTACAGAACTCAAGCTTTAATCCCTTTGGGACCATCCAACATTTTGTTTTTGTGTTTTTTCCCCCCTCCCCTTCTTTCAAGAGCCGTAGCTTTTTCTTTTTCTAACAATACAGCCATATGAGAGCTTTTTTTTTTTTTTTTTTTTGGATGAGTCGTACTTTTCAATGCCACCATTCATTTTGTTATCTACTGAAAAACAGGAAACATTTTCCAAGTGGAATGAAATTGTGAAACAACTGCAATACCACTGTTGTTTTTCGTATTGTATTTTTACGGCTTTCATTTTGTAGTAAAAAGCACTTGGCAGCATAATTCTCTTTTCTTGTTCAGTACGATTATAGTGATACCAAATGTGTATAATGTTTTTTATATTTTTTAATGGTGAAAAAAATCCAAAATTTGTAAAAAATAAATTGTGTCTCCATTTTCTGTGATGGGTAACTTTTTTATTTTTCTGTCGATGGAGCTATGTGTGGGCTTAATTTTGTTGTGCGCAGAACTGACATTTTTGTTGATACCATTTTAGGGTACATACAGTACCTTGAAAAATTATTCTTACCTTGTGATCTTTTATACATTTTTCAAGTTACACCCACAAACTTAAATGTTTTTTATTAGTATTTTATGTGATATAATAACACCAAGTATAAAGTATTTGTGAATAGAGATAGGCAGACCCTGGGATGTTCAGGTCCAGCGGGATAGGCTGAACAGTTAAACAAAGTTTGAGTTTGGGTACCAGAACAGTACCTGGACTCAAGCTTGAACCCAGACCCCATTCACTTGAATGGGTACCCAACCATCCAGTGTTTGCCACGCTGTGATGTGCATGACAGCGCGGCAAACACAGCTTCTGATTGGTGGTAAAATCATTACCGTCGGTCAGACAACCGCGGTTCCCACGCTGCAGCAGCTCATTCACCAGTGGTTCTCAGACTGGACGGTTGCATCTTGGCACTATCCAGGTTGAAAACTATTAAACCCCAGACATGGATTACAGCGTGGCACAGAAAGTTGGACAGCTGAGTGATATTGTTTTTTTAATTACAAATGTAATTTATTTATTTTTCCATATGTGAAAATCAGTGATGCAACACTGATAGTAAAAACAGATGCACTGACCAAACACTAATGAAACTCAAATCCAGAAAACAGATTGTACTTTTTTGCGTATGTGAATAACCAAGAACATCTGAATTAGCCCTTATCAAGGAAAGGCTGGATCTACAAATTTAGTGTGTGAAGCGGTTCCAGTAAAAAACATAAATAAACAGATATATAAAACTGTATGCTTTTTCCTTATTAGAGTATGTGCACATGACGTTATTTAGACACCGTCACAGCCAATAAGTTTTATCATACCATAGAAGAAAAGCAGGACAAGGGCACAGCTGTATGACCTCAGGTTAATGAAGCTGCACACACATCAAGGAATACGGGTGCCACTTCCAAGGAAAAAAAAAGACGAAAAAAAAAAACCTGTGTATCCATAAAGAAGAAAGCGGATAGGCACAATCTGTCCCGTGCAAAAAATCCTTTACTGTGGCATGATGTTACCAACAGCAGGCAGATAAAACAATGGAGCAAATACAGACGACAATCGTTTAGCGCTTACATTGCGCTTCAACAAAGAATGTGCATATGTGGCGCCCCTGAGGGTTCAGTCGCCACAGAGGTACTGCACCTCATCCAGAGGTGTGGTATTCTGCTCTCAGGTAAGGAGGGGCCACCACACAGAACTCACACACTTGCATCCAACACCAGACCTTTCAAAGCTCGGGAGGATCTAGGTAGAGGGTGTGGGTGGAGAAAGCAGCAGGGGGAGCTGAAGAAAGTGATAGATGGAAGGAAAGTGTAGATGGTGCTGAGGACTTGAGCAGTGAGGAGCTCAGCCCTGGACCAGCAGACAGTGGAAAGAGACAAAGGAAAGACAGAAGAACAGAAAAATAAGCTTCAGTGGAAGAGAGAAAGAAGGGGTCCTAGGGGCACGGGTAGTGAGGAATCCACCCGTGGGGCCCGCATCCATGCCGACCGTAGTAGGGTGGAGGGACCAGGTTGCAGTAGGGGACTGGCCCCAGACTATTGGAGAAACTAAGGACTCAGCTAGCTAACTGGAGGTTGCAGTATCTGCATGGGCTGCAGTCACATCCAACACATTCACTGAAAAGGCAGCCAGATAGGATCCAGGGGACCTAGAGCACGTCGCCCGACAAGATCCGAGGCTGCTGGGGGTTCTCACACGGTGTACCCCAAAATTACCTGGGAGATGGCTGGACCACCGACCCTGTGGACACAGCACCCTAGCTGGAGATTGTAACATCAGAACTGTGAGTAAAACCTGTGAAGAATGCACACTGCTGTGTCCTCCAATTTATTTACTGCATCAGTTGCCCTGCACTACAACCACCATCACCATCATTTTACACTATTACTGTCCTGGGGCTTAGCTCTACCTGTGGAGAGCTGTAACAACTCTGCTGCATCACCATCAGCCCCAGCGGTCTCCTCAAACAGAGTCGGCTAACATCTCCTATTTGCCGAGTACCACAGGTGGCGTCACGAATCATCTCTTATAAATGCTATTTCCCCTTAAATCATCATTTTTCATTGGACGCCCAGGGCCACGGACCGGGTCACTGCTGTCGTGACACATCCCCTTAAGAACCGGCCTGGTACCGAGTATCCCCAAGGCCCTGGCGGGTGCTCCACATGTCACTTCTTTTAAGTACTTCAAGGTAAAAGAAATATGAGAAAGAACATGTAATGTCGTTTTGACATTACTGTTGATTATGTTCATTTTATTGGTCGGTTTTGCGGATTATTTCAGGAACCTGCCTTGTGCATATACCCTTAGAAATATTGTGCTCAGTGATTAGTATTTTTGTGAACCTGAATCATCACACATTTACTCTACATATATCTTTTTTTTCATGTAACGGAGATATGGAAGAGTCCCCCAACGCAGTAGACTCAACTCATATGTGTAACTTACCATAAAAGTTCTGAGCGTGCCATTCACACAAGTATATTTTTGGTTGGTATGCTGTCCACATGTCAGACAAACAATCCACGACAGCACACAAACCAGTGCAAGTGAAAGGGCTAGGTCACATCAATGAATTGTCAGCATGTATAAAAACTCAACATGTGCTATTCTGATTTGTTTAACTCAATGTGTGCGAAAAGGAATGGACGCCATATGGACTTTATTTGTATGGCATCTGTTTTTAATGGATCCATTTACATGATTACATAGGAAGCTGTATAAAACGGAGGTCATTCAGATGTAATTTAGGTGTGAAAACGGGCATAGGCAACACCATACGGATAAAAAAAATAATTCCTTTATCCCTGCATGAAAAACTGACAATTGCTTTCATGTGACCTTCTGAACCTGACCTAACTCACAGTTGTATGTGGCTCATAAAAGGATGGAGACCTTTGCCCTTAGGAAACATATTGTCATTGCACCTTTACTAGGTCAGCATATTTGCACATCACATAGATAACTTGACCAAAACTCTGCTGTTTATACTCTAGATTTACTATCGGTACTTTGCATTGAGATAAACATTTTTCCTTCCCTTACCTTCAAGTTTAACAAATAAATTGCATTCTTAATGGACTAGATACAACAGCACCACTAAGCTTTTATTTATGTAAAGTAATTAACTGGGGAAGTTGTAACTGAGGTTTTGTGAAAGAAAATAAGCAATGGCATTGTAAGCATGCAGCGCTAATTGGAACCATCACACTGAGTTTACTTAAGTAAATAATTATGCAATGGAATTAAAATTCATATCTACTGTGTACTTTGTTGCAGACGTGCCTTCTTTTACAAAAATAAAACTAGCTCTTTGCCTCAATAATCCTTGCCAACATGACACTTATGCCTGGTTTCCATTAATAATAGAGATACATATGACTATGAATCTATTTAATTAAGTTCTACAAAATATACTGTAGCGACAGAGCCCATACGATCAGGTAAACCCTTGTTACAAATCACTGATAAAGATTTGCTCCACAAGGCTGTGCAGTGCAGGAACAATGAATTCTTAAAGAGAGATTATTTAAAAAAAAATCAGGTTCAGTAATAAAAGAGAATGTAACCTGGATTCTGGCAAGCACCCCTGCTTCTTGTTGCTTTTATCTGAAGACTAAGTAATTTCCCCTGACCTAAATAATTTTTGGCAAATTTGTTACATTAGGTGGACTAAAGGCCAGCCATGCACCTATATCCAGTAATTGTAGATCTAAGGTTGTTTCCTCAATTAGTTTTTGGTTAGTTTTTGATGCTGCGTATTTTCACGGATCAAAATCTGCATATTATTGCAAATACTATATTTATAGAAATCTTGTGCCCACTGGGCTTTTCTAGCACTGTGTAAGCTGTCGTGCAGTGCATTTTTCTAAATCTGCAACATGTTATTTTCTCTGGTGGGTACACTGAGTTTTATCTATGGATTTTCCCAGTAGAATTGCATTAGATGAGGAAAATCTGCAGGTAAATGATAATGAATTTTAGGTGTATCACCACTGCAGAAATGCACTAAAAATGCATGTATCCATACATGACTGTATCAGTAAAGTTTTATCAAAGCCAAATACCAGGAAATACCAAAAACCAAGGACCTTTATTTAAAAAATTACATACCAAAAAGAGAAAAAGTGCAGAGTCAAAAACGCGATAAAAATGCATGTAAAAAAAAGCTCTAAAAAATGCAATGATAAATGATGAAATGCCAATAACCTTATAAATGTAATAGCTGCAGAAATGCTGCAGAAAATCGTCACCATCAAAAATCGGCACCATCACCAAATACTCATCGTGGGAACTTATCCTTAGATAAGAGTCATACGACTGTATAACTCGAACGAGGATCGCAATGCAATGCTTGGCATGAGTCGGCTCTCCTGATCCGAGCGTTACAGCACGTATTTCTATACAGCTGTCACGCTCGGGTCGGGAGAGCTGCTGACCATTCCGAGTTTTACGGCAGCCTCACTCTTCCCTCAGACAGTGGACTCATAGCATTTAGTCTGTAAATGACTGGCTGTTGAGATGAATAGTACTCTACACAGAGAGGCCTGCCATTTCCTATAGCTGCTTCCACTATTAAAGAGAAGCTATAATCAGAAAATGACCTATTGTTTAAATCTGGGTTTTTTTTGCTTGTACGGTAATGTATTTTTGAAAATGTTTGGATTTTTTTTTTTCAAATCATGAAAAACAAAATTAGTAATCTTGCAATTTCCATAGTGGCCACTAGCTTTTTTTTAGAATAATAATTCGTGTCCTTTCATGAGAAGACTCCATGTAATCAAGGAAAGGATTAGGAGAGCTAACACCTCAATGCACAGCTGATAAGGCTTCTTTCTCGTGTCAGTGTTTAAATGTGTATCTGAAACATTGGTACCATATGTCATCAGTGTTTTGCATCAGTGTATTATCCATTTTTACCATCAGTGTGTCATCAGAATTTTCATGGATGGATAAAGAAATAAATAAATTAAAATGTTAAATATGTGCAGCACACTGATACTGTATATGTTTATCATAGACCCATAGACTTGTATTGACCCTTTGCATCCATAGATTATAATGAGTACGTGTTGTATCCGTGAAAAAAACGACAATGTCATGGCTGACCCTGCTCCCGCACCCTTAGCGGTGACCTTTGCAGCATCCTCATTTTATGCTTCTATTTAATTATTATACAAAGTGAGGGCCATTATACAGTGTGTGGACCATCATGCTGTGTCGAGGGATGTATGGGAGCCATCACATTTTGTTGAGGGTTGTGTGGGGGCCATCATACTGTGTGGAGGGCTATGTATGGAAGGCCACTATACTGTACTGAGGGCCATCATACTGTATGGAGGGCTGTGTGTGACCATTATATTGTGTCAAGGGATGTGGTGGCATCACAATAGAAGGGAGGACTATGCTGCCTCATCATACTGTGTGTGGGGAACAAGGGGCTATCATACCGTGTTGGGGTCACTGTTAGAGAGTCATACTGTGCAGATATATCACATTTTGCAGGGAGGGTACTGTAGGTCATCATTCTGTGCATGTGAAGGGTACTAAAAACTCTTATGCCGAAAACACATGGTAATAATAATCATGAAAAAAGACTTATGTCAGAAATGTCAGCCATGTGTGTATGTAGAAGACTAACATGGACCTATTATCATGAAACATGAGCAAACAAAGAGAAAAAGACGATAGACTGGTCCAGAATTATTGAGCAAAATACATTTTATTATTAAAAAAGATAAAAACTGGTGTGGGGGAAGGGGATATATATTATTTGGCACAAAAGAGTGTGCTGTAAAAACATGGAGCGCGCACAACACGGGCACGGCTGCACATAAAAGAGTATAACACATAATACTCCTGATAGTTATTCTGATAAATACCCATCTCAGAATCTCAAACAAAAATTCCACAGCAGTGGATAACTAAACAGTAAAATCCCTGCATAGGAAAAAGGTGCTAAATAGCATTGCTATGAAAGTGTGTCCATCAAATGCTGGTAGCCATGTGCTAGCCAAATGGAGGCAAAGAACATTACCTATGCAATGTGCATCCAAGATCCCAGAGGGGTGTGCGTCTGCCCCAACACGCGTTTCGGTCCTGCCTCCGTCAGGGAGAATAATAATGTCCTCCAAATTGGGCCCATTTAGTTCTAATTTCCCCCATCCTTTGCTCCTTTCTAGTATCATGCACCCATCCCTTTCCTGGGTGTCTTCCTGGTATAATGTCCCCCATCCTAGCCCCTTTCCAGGTATAATGTCCTATTTCTTGCTCTTTTTCTTGTATAATGTCCACCATCATGTGCTCCTTATAATAACAATGTACCCTATGTTAGGCCTCTTCCAGTAATAATGTCCCCCATCCTGGTATAATGTACTCCATCCTGGATCCCTTCCAGGTATAATGTCTCCCATTCCTGGTATAATGTCCTCCATCCTGGGCCCCTTCTTAGTATAATGTCTCTCTTTCCTGGTATAATGTCCCCCATCCTGGTATAAGGTCCACCATCTTGGTATTATGTCCTCTATTCTGGGCTCCTGTCAGTAATAAAGTCCCTGTACTGCAACTTTTCTCCAACAAATGTAAAATAAAAGATACTTCTGTTCCCAGGACATGCAGTGTCATCTTATATAGCCAGCACAAAAGTTAGCAAATGAATTCAGCATGCAAGTGCTGGGCAGTGCATCATATCACTGCCTGTGACAAGCAGGCCAATGAGCCACAGGGTGGGGATCCCTAGGCTTAAGGAAAGGTGTGAATTTAATGGAAACCTGTCACGGGAATCTGCTAAAATATCCCACGCTTACGCAGTGTTGAGCAGCTGCCCGCCCTTGTGCAGTAACGAGCGAGGTCACAGAGCCCGTGACTTGCAGTCAACAAAGCTGTGTACGCACACCCAGATTCAGAACGTATGAGCGGTGAGCAGCTTGCTGCTGCGCAAACGTGGGGAGCTGCTTGTCACTGCGCATGCTCAGGATTTTCAAGCAGATTCCTATGACATCAGCGCACCCCGGAACATTAATATTAATAATAATTTTATTTCTATCGTGCCAACATATTCCACAGCACTTTACATTATAGGGGGGACTTCTACAGACATTACAGCATACCAATAAACACATACATCAAAACAGATACCAAGAGGAATGAGGGCCCTGCTCGCAAGCTTACAATCTATAAGTAAAAAGGGGAGACACGAAAGGTGGATGGTAACAATTGCTTTTATTGTTCAGACCAGCCATAGTGTAAGAATCGGGTGTTCCTGTGATGCTGCATGAACCAGTTAAGTCTAAATATGTAACAGTACAGACATAGAGGGATAGTAAATGCATAATGCATGTGAGACCATGATGCGAGGAACCTGGTTATGGTAAAAAATTTTGAATGAGCCACACAGGGATATTTAGGTTACTGCGTTGAGGCGATAGGCCAGTCTGAACAAATGCATTTTTATGGCACGCTTAAAACAGAGGGGATTGGGGATTAATCGTATTAACCTGGGTAGTGCATTCCAAAGAATTGGCGCAGCCACGTGAAAAGTCTTGGAGACGGGAGTGGGAGGTTCTGATTATTGAGGATGTTAACCTCTGGTCATTAGCAGAAAGGAGGGCACGGGTGGGGTGGTAGGCTGAGGAGTTGTAGGGTGGTGCTTGAGCCATGGAGTGCTTTGGGGGTGAGGGTAATAAGTTTATACTGAATTCTGGAGTGGATGGGTAACCAGTGTAAGTTCTGGCACAAGATAGAGGCATCAGTATAATGACTGGTGAGGAATCTGATCCTAGATGCAGCATTCAGGACAGATTGGAGAGGGGAGAGTTTGGTAAGAGGGAGATCGATTAGTAGAGAGTTACAATAGTCCAAACGAGAATGAATAAGAGAAACAGTAAGTGTTTTTGTACAGTCAAAAGTAAGAAAGGGTTGAATTCTAGCAATGTTTTTGAGGTGCAGATAACAAGAGTGAGCCAGTGACCGGATGTGGGGGGTGAATGAAAGCTTATCTTCAAGTATGGCCCCAAGACATCGGGCATGTTGCTGGGGAGTAATAGTGGAACCACACACGGAAATGGCAATGTCGGGCATAGGTTGGTTAATAGAGGGAGTAAATCACTGAGGTTTTCCAAAAAGGCAGGCGTGAGATCAGGAGAAGTTTATAATTGGGTGTCATCAGCATAGAGATGGTACTGGAACCCAAATCTACTGATTGCTTGACCAATAGGGGCAGTATAGAAAGAGAAGAGGAGGGGGCCTAGAACCGATCCTTGAGGAACCCAAACAGTAAGGGGAAGATGAGAGGAGGAGGAGCCAGCAAAAGATATAGTAAAGGAGCTATCAGAGAGATAGGAGGAGAACCAGGAGAGAACGGTGTCCTTGAGGCCAATGCAGCAGAACATAGTGAGGAGGAGCTGATGATCCACACTGTCGAATGTTGCGGAGAGATCTAAGAGAATTAGCATGGAGTAGTGACCATTAGATTTAGCTGTTAGAAAATCATTAGAGACTTTAGTGAGGGCAGTTTCAGTAGAGTGTAGAGAGCGGAAACTGGCTTGTAGAGGGTCGAGAAGAGAGTTATCTGAGAGATAGCGGATAAGTCGGGCGTGAACCAGGCATTCCAGGAGTTTAGAGATGAAGGGAAGATTATAGACAGGTCTATAATTAGCGGCATAGTTTTGGTCGAGGGATGGTTTTTTAAGTAATGGCTGTATGATGGCATGCTTAAATGAGGAAGTAAAGATAACGGAAGGGAGAGAGAGGTTGAATATTTTTGTTAGGTGAGTTGTGACAGCAGGGGAAAGGGACTGGAGGAGATGTGATGGAATGGGGTCACTGGTGCAAGTAGTAGGGCGAGAAGATGGAAGGAGCCTGATTACTTCTGTTACTGGTTCAAAATCAGAGAGTGAGCTAGATGCAGTGGGGGAGGGAGGACTGTGCATGTTATGAGGTGATTGGGAGATAATTTCCTGTCGGATATGGTCAATTTTTTCTTTGAAATAATTTACCAGATCATCAGCGTGGAGATCCGTGGTTGGGGCCTGCACTCTTGGGTTGAGTAGGGAATGAAAAGTGTCAAAGAGATGTTTCGGGTTATTGGATAGTGAGGTGATGAGGGTGTTGAAATAGGTTTGTTTTGAGAGGTGAAGGGCAGTTTTGTATGTCTTAAGCATAAACTTATAACTTATAATAAATGAAATCTTCGGGTAGATTAGATTTTCTTCACAGACATTCATCGCACCTGGAGCATCGCTGTAGGAAGCGTGTTTGCAGTGTGTGCCAGGGTTGTCGCCATCTGTGCCTAGTTGCTCTATGTATAGGAGGTGCAGTTTCATCCAGTGCACTTTGAAGTGTTTCATTGTAATTCTTCAGTGCAGAATCAGGACATGAGAGGGAGGACATAGGGGCCAATGATAACTGCAAGTTCTTCATAAATTTCTGGGTGTTAATGACCTGTATGTTTCTAAAAGTGTGGAAAGTGAGGGTGACCTGGGCGGGATGGCAATTCTTGATAGAGAATGATAGAAGGTTGTGGTCAGAGAGCGGGAGAGGGGAGTTTGTGAAATCATCCTCTGAGCAAAGTTGGGAGAAGACCAAGTCGAGGGAGTCTCCGTCTTCATGCGTGGGGGAGTTAGTATGCTGTGAGAGGCCGAAAGAGGAGGTTAGAGATAAAAGGTGGGAAGCAGATTGTGAGAGGGGAAGAGCGATGGGAATGTTGAAGTCTCCCATGATGAGAGTGGAGATGTCACAGGAGAGATAGTGTGGAAGTCAGGTGGCAAAGTGATCCAGAAACTGATGGGAGGGGCCCGGAGGATGATACACCACCACCACTCGCATAGAGAAGGGGATGTAGAGTCTGACAGCATGGACCTCGAAAGAAGGGAAGACAAGTGAGGGTACTTGAGGGATAACCTGAAAGGTACATTTAGGTGGTAGGAGCAGACCACCGCCTCCACCTGCTCTGTTGTCCGATCTTGGGGTATGAGAGAAGTGTAGTCCACCATATGAAAGAACAGCAGCAGCGGTGGTGTCTGACTGCTGGATCCAGGTTTCAGTAAGAGCCAGGTTAAGAGAATCAGAAAGGAAGAAGTCATGGACGAAGGCGAGTTTATTACACACTGAGCAAGAATTCCAAAGGGCACAATTAAAAGAGACAGAAGGCATGCAGGGAATATTAATAAGATTAGAGGGGTTTCTCAGTGCAGCGGTTGAGGGGTTTGACTTAATATGACATGGGGGGCCGGGGGTTTGGAGAGATGTCTCCTGTGACTAGGAGAAGGAGGATAGAAAGAGTGAGCAGATCGTTAAGTGATTTGTGAGAGCGTCTCATGTGTTGGATGGTGCGAATGCATGGATCTGTGCTGTTTAGCAATGTGAAAAGAGCGTGAGTGCTATACTTTGGAGAGGAAAGGACAGAGGGGCCGATATGGATAATAATAACAATAATAAATTTTATTTCTATAGCGCCGACATATTCCGCAGCACTTTACATTTCGGAGGGGATTTGTACAGACAATAGACATTACAGCATAACAATAATCACATAGATTATAACAAATACCAAGAGGAATGAGGGCCCTGCTCGCAAGCTTACAGTCTATGGATGGAGTGTAAAGAGTTAATGCAAGGGCAGTGGATGTGAGTGAATGCAGCAGCCAGGATATAAATTATACAAATGCATATGGAATATATTTGTGGTAATCCAAATGTACAGGGAATAGATTTATTTATTTGTCTTACCTGTCTCCTGCCCTGTCTAACTGCCATGTTATAACTGCCAGTACTTTGATCAAATGTACATAAATGCACCCATGCATAAATGCTTCCCCAGACTATGTCTGAATATTTAGGAGGCAAGTTCTAAGATCTCCTACTTTTTTTTTCTCTCGTTAGCAATCAATCAAACTAAGTTGAGACAGCAGGACACAATAAATGTAGTGAACAGATAAACAAGTGTCCAGGCCTACATGGATCATAAACCACTTTGAAAAGTTACTTGACCTCATAGCATAAGGGGACAAGCAGAGTAAGTTGAATTAACTATATACCATTATATATACTGCTAAGATGAATAACATAGGTAGGATACATGCAGGATTCAGTGTGTGGGCGTCGACAATATGACGAACCTGTGACTGAAGGAAAATTAAGACCACCTATTTGACTGAATGAGAAGGTACTATGTAAAGATACAAAGTTATTTTTGGAGATGATTATGGCGCCAAAGTCATGCCTCTCTATCTCCAGCTATTAAAATTAGGTACATTTCCATAACTTCCATCTATACTAGAAAAGTTGTAAGGTTCAAAGAGATCTGTTCTACCAGTTTTGAAAATACAAGAAGTTTGAACATTTGTGAAATGACATTTTTGGTCTGATCTTGAAGGTGGAATTCTTGAAATTGCACTGCTAAGCCTGGAAATGCAGCAGATCCCAAAGGAAGCACAAGTGCTGGGTGCATAAAATCAAAATACAACCCATAGCTTAGTTCTAACATGCTGGAAAATCAGATGCCTGTCCACAGCTAGCTGAGGTGCAGCTCTAAATAAACACTGTACATATCCTCAATATGAGTTTGGGTGTACAGTATTTTTCCAAGTAGTGTTATAAAAAAGATGGGAACCGTGGACCAGAAGTGCTTCTCTGGTTGTGGTTTTCTTGCCTGTAAATTGGTCCTGAATAAAAAATATATATATATAACAGCCTATATAAGTGGCATCAAGAAAAGAAAAATGTCCATCAGGAATTTCATGAAATGAGTTTTCATGGCTAAGTGGGTGTATAAGAGACTCACATCACTATGTCCAATGCCAGTTTTAGCCTGGAGTGGTATACTACCAATTGACTTTGGAGCACTGGAAACATATTCTCTTTAAAAACAGGAAAAACCTGAAATGTTGCATGTCATGAAAGTTTGCTTAATCCACCTCCAGCCATGATCCAACCGTGTGGCATACAACAGACTATTGGATTGCACCACATTCTGGTAAGTTCAATGTTGGTTCCCCTTGTATGATATGAGCTCCATCATACCCAGCAGATAATGGCTGTATTAGAGATCCAGCATCTGACTCTAACAGCAGTGAGTGGAGCAGCTTTTAACCCCTTGAACACCATTTTTAAACTTATTAATTTTTAATATTAAGCAATAGAATTAAAAAAAAGATAAATAATATATTATTATTCAGTAAGATCCTTTTCATGGCAGAGGTCAGAATTTTTTTATCATTTAACTCTATAGCTATTCATAGAAATTGAGGCTTTGTATTAGAAAATAGATAGACAGCTGCATTTAAGGTGTTCAGCCCAGGAACAGGAGATAGGATAGGGTTCAACACCCATCGGCCTCCTGCAACATGAATGAGGCTGAAGAATTATTTCTAGATCTGAAGTCTCTGTCACTCCAACTCTATTCACCGCCCAGCACCACCTCCTGCTTGACTGTCAGCCTTTGTTCTGTGTGACTTTAGGGAAAGGAGTCATCAGTCAAGTAGGAAGATCCGGCGCTGGGTGAGGAAACGAGCTGGAGTTACAGAGACCTCAGATCTACAATACTACAATAGATCTTCATCCTAATTTGCATATCAATTCAAATGTTGATTTTTCATTAATGGAGGAACAAAATGACCATGTAAAGTTAATGCTGGACTTGTCTTTGAAAGAGCTACATGCACATATAAACAGTTTGGGGTGTAAAATCCTGTGGACCGATTCCCTTTAACAGTTTAAGTGTCCTTTTAACCCCTTACGTACATATGACATACAGTTATTCTGGCTCTCTGACTTTGAAGCATGCTCAGGAACAGAGCCCACATCTTTCCCTGCAGATAGTGGCTGTGAAATTCAGCCATCGTCTGCCTCTAACACCTCCTAACCTGTTAAATGATGCTGTCAATCTATGACAGTGGCATTTACAGTGCACCAGGTGGGAGAGTGTTCCTGTTGGCACCTCAGTGATACAATTGCGGGATGCAGATTGCTTGCCATGATGCCTTGGGGTCTGCTGAAGATCCCTGTACCTGTCATGCTTCTGATTAATGTTCATAGGAGACCATGATTGTTACTATATACAGCAGTACTGTGGTATTGCTGTACATGCACAGGAGATTGGATGAGCGCAGGTTCAAGTCCCCTATGGCGACTAAAAACAACAGTGAAAAGTGAAAAAAAAATGTTTTACATGTCTAAAAAAAAATAAAAATTCAAATCACCCTCTTTTACACCTTTAAGAATAAAGAAATACAAAAAATAAAAATACACATATTGTTATATCCATAAAAGTCCAATCTATCAAAATATAAAATTAATTAACACTATCTGTAAACGACATAATGAGACAAATGAGAATTATGTTTTTTGGCCGCCACAACGCTGAAATAAAATGCAATAACAGGCGCTCAAAATATGATAACTACCCCAATAAGTTATCAATAAAAATATCAGTCAAACATTGAAAACATCGCAGGTCTTGTAAAATGTCTACACAATACAACACTGTTTTAAAAAAATTTAGAATTTTTATTACCATTATAAGAAATTATGTATGTTTGGCATCTGTGTAAATATACTGACCTGGAGAATCATATTTTCAGGTCATTTTTACTGTCTATCGAACATGGTTAAAAAAAAAAACAAAAAACAATTTTGGAATTGCACTTTTTTTTGCAATTTTGCCACAATTGGAACCTATTTTCTGCTTTACAGTACATCCTATGATATAAATTATGGGCATCATTCAAAAGTACAACTCACTTTGCTAAAAAAAGAAGCCCTCATATGGCTAAGTCAAATAAAAATTAAAACAGTTATTGCTCTTAGAAGAAGAAGCGGAGAACTAAAAAATGGAAAATAGGCACATGGTTAAAGCCACAGTTATATTTGCTAATTAAACCATAGAGTTAAAAAATAGAAATAATATGTAATAAAATCCTAGTCCTAGTGGCGGAAAAGGCCAGACAGAATTTCAACCTTTAATTCCATATCTGTCATGATTCATTATGGGATTCTTGACAGCTCTGGTTCTCTTATAATTTAAATCTTGTTTTTTCCTTTTGTTCCAGCAATGGTTAATATCAGTATCATTGCTGGCTGCTGCTTTTAGGCTGGTAAGCTAATGTTGATTGGTAACCACTCGCACAATCCTTTAAATGGTCATATGACCCATCAGCTGACTGTCGGTAATAGTTATTCTATGAACATCAGCCTGGAGTGAGGAGCTTGCTTGTATCGGTGGTGTTTCTGCTGCTGTTGGAGTTGTGAATCCTGGTGTCATTCTTTGCTGCTGTAGTGCCTGAAGCTGAGTATTTTGTTCTTTTACCTTTGTATATCCCGTGTTTGTCACTTCCATCTTAAGTGGTGAGGCTAGCATTCTTGGCTTTCAGTGTACTAGCCACGGTATATTGAGATGACAATCAGGGACTAGGCATGTGATGGCGACGGGGGGAAGAACCCGCATAGGGCATTAGGAGAGCTTAGGGATGGGCACAGGTTGGTGTCAGGAGGTGTCCCATCCCTCGCTCCCTACTGTTAGGGCCTCCAAACCTGTTGTTGTTTTATGCTGTGGCGTCCGCCGAACTTACCTGACAATATCTATGCATATGATTTGGGGCTTTGTACTAGAAAAATGAGGACAGTAAAAAGAGGACAGTATTTGTACTTACTTTGTTTCCACTGCTCCCCTGAGTATGCAATTTTTTTAAAATTCCGCCATTTACTTTTTATGGTCTTTCTGATGGGCGTGGCATACAGGATTCTCTGGAGGTGGGTCTGTGAACTGCTTTGCATTATTGCCTTGTGAGCCACACCACACCTTGGTAAAGACCACAACCCCCCACCCCCCCACCCCCCCAAAGAAAAAACTAGAAAGCACCCTAAAGTACCCAGAAGAACAACTAGTATAAGATAGGAGCATTGACTTTGACCTGGTAACAAGTCCTCTTAAAAAGGTGGACATTCCATTTCAGCAATATATGTGGTGATATCTGTTTTTCATCTTCTGGTTGTATGTGAACTCCGATTTTTCACTTGCCATACTCAATATATTGTGTACACTGAAGATGTTATACTTATTATTTAACATGATTGATAATCAATGCCAAAAGAGAACAGTTTGAAAAAATAATAACACAATAAGTAATCGAAAAACGATACAAGATAGTAAAGCCATGGCTTCTTGTTCATCATGTATCACAAAATAATAAAAATGTATATCCAGTGTTATTCATAAAGCAACCAGAGCCCTACAAATAGTAAATGTTGTAGAATATTTTCTAAAGCTAGATATATGTATGGAATTCATTCTTGTAAAATGCATGATCTTCCTGGCTAGTTACAATTTCAAATGTATTTCTGGAAGGCTTTATTATCTTTTAATATATATTCCAGGCAAGCACAATCTTTGGGGATGGTAGCTCATTATTCCATGGTGCTGGTGTCCTCTAGCCATTGCAATTTGTCAAAGCGATGTTAGGTCAAATGGCAGCAGATATACATCTACGTAGAAGCCCATGGTTCTTCTTCACCATTGTTTATAAAAGCAAATCCTGGAACTTCAGCTGACAGTGTCGAGATTGGAGAGGCTTAAAGCAAAAAAATGTATCTTTTTTGTGTGGGAAATTGCTATCTCGGTCTTTTTTCCTGCTTCACACTGTGAGCACAGATATGCAAGAGAGATATTTCTTAATTATGCATGTACCTGTGGACCATGAATTAGTAATATGAGCTTTCATTATGTGCACAATTTTCTGCACTGAAATATAATGGTTGTTACAGAGCTTGACTTTGCTGAGGTTACATCTCTTATCTTTCCCTGTGTTTAGGACTTTGATGATCAGTTGATCTTTAAAAGACACTTATAGTTGGACTTATGTCCTGTGTATTTTCCAACTCTGTTCTATTGTCCCTGCTATGTAGAAATTATGGAAATTCTCTCTTGAGTTTTCATTAACTTTTTAATATAAGTGTAAGATTAACATCAATATATAATGGCATTCATTTATTGAGCTATTGGTCAAACTGATGTTTTATGTTAAAAGCAATATCGGGATTTTTATTGCTCTTCATTTCTCAAGTGAAACACAAGTGCGTCTTTATATTAACCTATAATTTCACATGCACATTGTGGTCTAGAGGGGGATTATGTATGATGCAAAATCAAGACGTTAGATTAAAAAGCTTCTTCACAAAGCTCACAATTTGCGGACTTGCTAAACAAGCAATAGGGTTCAGGTACAGAATGGAGAAAATATGTCTTTGGTTTGAGATTAATTCTTTCTATTTGAATAAACTCATCACATGGAAAAGCTGAACAACCAGTGAGTTAGGCTATGTGCCCACAATCCAGAAGTGTCAGCGCTTTAGACGCAGTGAATGTTGACTGCGTCTAAAGCGGTGCTGTCTATTGAACGCAGGTGAATCCGCATGTATTCACTGAACCGTGTGGATTCACCGTGTCCAATACATTGTATGGGTGACACTGACATACTGCGATCTGGAGAGATGCGCCACATGTCCGCCTCCGCAGGTGAGCATCGGGCGTCTCTGGACGACTAGTGGACATGCAATTTCTTAAAATCCCATCCACCATGCTGTAACAGCCTGGCCCTGTGGGTTGGACGCTGCACAAATACACAGTGTTGTTGGGATCCCTTAGATACTTCTTTCATCCAAAGGACCGATGTACTTGGGTGTAGGACACCATATGTCTCTAATTGATTGCCCCGTCGAGAAGAATTACACAGACACAAGCTGTATGATACAACTCGGGATGCCTGCTGAGCGCCTCTCTCTCCTCAGTCAAGCTTTCCCCTTTTATGGTAAAGAATTTGGATATTTACAGACATGCGCAATAAAGAAAAGAAAAATAGTTACACAATTTGTTCTTCTACAACAACTTATCACGTAGGCAGGAAGTATTTGACCTTGGTTAACAAGGGAAAATGGCTGAGTCATATCCTTGAAGAAAAATAATGTCCAGCAGAATTTATTTAACTCATTCAGTTCTTATCATTCCCCCCTTTGACATCTTCATTTTCCACAATCTGGAACACTGGATCCTGCAACAACAGCGGATAGTGGCTCGTTCACCAGGTACTATCCCAGGCCGACGGGTTGCCTGAGGGAGATAGGTCTTCTACCTTCTCCATCCCCCAGATACTGAAGCCACGTCCATCATTGCAAGAGTACGCTCCTTCATGCCAGAAATGAGATGTCAACCTAGGACTTAAAGGAATAATAGTTAAATTCTTGTATGTTGTTTACAGTCAAACTTCCTTATCTATTTCTGCATTTTTTCTTGCATACAGAGATACACCAAAAAACAAGTTTCAATAGCACATATATTACAAGGAGACAAACAGCAATACGTAATAAACTTAGTATAATCCCAGCTATCCAGCCTCCAATACCCTTAAACCAATTAGCTGGATTAAGAAAGGAGAAAGTGTCTGACCACCAACTATCCTTAGTACGATCATTGTCTTTATCGTACTGATCTCTAAGTTTTTGAACATCCTCTATTTTTAATTTTAACTTTATAGTACTGTTGGGATCTATATAATGACAGCAAGCGGGTCCGATGACCTGACACATACCACCTTGCGCTGCCGTTAAATAATCTAGTACTATAGTATGTTGATTAGTGACTATAATAAGCTGATTTTGGACAGCAACAGTGGTGTTCAGTATATCCAGTATATCCCAGATTTGATCATCCAAATAATCTGTAGCCCTGACCAATTTATCCCACATTTGGGTGATCATGGGATAAATAAAAATAGAACTGACAATTTTATTAGCCACACTCATCTGCACTATATGTGGTCTCCCAGAGAGGCGAGGTGTATTGTCAGCAGCTCTCTTGTATAACGTGTGTTTAGGTATACTCTGAGTATTCAACTGGTCGTTTGGAATAACAAAGGTAGCTGGAGTCAAACGACCCAGAGTACAAGCACCTCTTACCCCTACTGGCAGCCATTTATATGCATTGTCTCCACATACCCAGAACATGTCACTAGGTAAGTCCCATAGGGCTGAATGTTGTAGTACCAGTCTATGAACTAAATCTATGAACGCAGATGCATTCTGGAGCATGCACCAAGGTGGAGATTGTCCTAGAGGACTACAATAACCTGCATCAGGATTTCCACAAGGGGAGGTTCCTTTCTTATATTCCGAGGACTCATTACAAGGCATATTACCGGGAACATTAATACAAGTTTCGTTGGTGCCCTGGGGAAATAAATTGGAGTACTCCCATGACATATTATGTAACCTTCTTTCTAGCAACATTGGTTTAAAAGCGTCAGTAGAATGAGAAGTTACATTAAAGCTAACTTGTAGACCATACGTTGGAACTTGCCCCAGGTAGGTTAACCGAGTTCTATTCCTGGGTACCCAAGCCCCTCCTTTATATGCCAAATATTGAAGGTGTGTACTACTTCCTGAAAGGTTACCCTGCCACCAAGGGTATCCTACCCATCCCACAATGGGTATACCAACAGTCATATTCCATAACTTCACATTATTTGTGGCATTATTAGCAAGTGTATCAGAGCAATTGGTCCAGGCAAATAACTCTTCGGGTGGCACAGGAATAACAAGAAACGGAATACTTGTGGCTGATACTGGTGAATACGTGCAGATCCAGCAATCTGCCGGGGACTGGGTATCATTTGACCAATCATTCAGTAATTTTTCATGATGTTGTATAAACTTATTATTCAAGGACATTGGAGAATTTAAACTGTCCCACGCAGCTACTATCATTGGTATAGACAATGTAAAAAACCAAAGCATTATGCTCTTTTATGTATTACTAACTCCTGTGGCTAGTTTGCAATGTGATGCGTGGATCCAGGTTGGTCGTCCTTCCAACTTAACAGAAGTGGGCGTTGTTAGGAGTACTTGGTAAGGTCCTTGGTATCGGGGTTCAAGCGTCTTTCTGGAGTGTTTCTTGACATATACGTAATCACCAGGTTGTAGGCAGTGAGTTCCTTCCACACTGTCTGGATCTGGAATGGAAGAGAAAACTAGAGAATGCATTTGAGTTAAATGCTTTTGCAACTGGATTACATAACTCGTCAAATTATCCACATTAAGTGTTAAGACCTGTGGGTAGTACAACCCTGTGTTTGGTGGTCTTCCAAACAATATCTCGAAGGGTGACAGTTTAGTTTTCCCCGTGGGTGTGTACCTTACTGAGAATAATGCTAATGGGAGACACTCCGGCCATGGTCTATGGGTCTGTTCCATGGTTTTCTGTATTTTCAATTTTAGTGTCCCGTTCATTCTTTCTACCTTCCCTGAACTCTGTGGGTGGTAGGGTGTATGAAATGCTTGTTCTACACCTATCATTTGCATTACATTTTGCATTACCTCAGCAGTAAAGTGTGTGCCTCTGTCTGATTCAATTGTTTCAGGTACACCGAATCGTGGTACTAGTTCCATCACTAGTTTCTTTGCAGTGGCTTGAGCTGTGGCCGTTTTCACCGGGTAGGCCTCCGGCCATCCAGAGAACATGTCAACACACACCAGAACATACTCATATGGTCCACTTCTGGGGAGTTGAATGTAGTCGATTTGCAGTCTCTGGAAAGGATATAACGGCCTAGGACTGTGTTTCCGTGGAGTCTTCACTACTTGTCCGGGATTGTGTGCTAGGCATATGGGACAGGTGGTACAGTGTAGCTGCGCCACCTTCCCAAACCCGGGAGCAATCCAAACGTTCGTGACTAGGCGTGTCATTCCATTGGCGGACATGTGAGTTGGAAGATGAACTACTTCTGCCATCCTTGGGTACAAAACCCTAGGCAAGCAGTACTTCTGATCTTTCTTCCATATTCCGTTCGTTTTTTCGGCACCCATCTTCTCCCAAGTTTCCTTGTCCGTCTGGGCGGAATCTTCTTGGAACTTTTGTAAGTCTGTAAACAATCCTGATGCATCTTGGTGCACTATGTTTACCTTTTCTGGAGTCCCCAAGGCAGCTTGCTTCGCCGCCTGGTCTGCTTTGTCGTTGCCTTTCGCTTCCATGTTGTCTTTTCTGGTGTGTGCTGGCACCCTCATAATGGCCACCCCCTGTGTCTGGGCCACATTCTCGAGGATTTCTCTGATCAGTGTGGCATGTTTTATGGGTGTTCCTGCTGCTGTCATGAAACCCCTTGTGCGCCACAAAACCCCAAAATCATGTGCTATCCCAAAGGCATATCTTGAGTCAGTGTAGATATTTGCTGTTTTTCCTTTGGAAAGTTTTAATGCCTCATTTAGAGCTGTTAGTTCAGCTTCTTGTGCAGACATATGGGGTGGAAGTGCCTTTGCTACAATAATCTCATGTGGTGTCACCACAGCATATCCTGTGTGGAATTTTCCACTTTCATCGGCATATCTGCTGCCATCCACAAAAAGTACAAAGTCCGGATTTAACAATGGTGTGTCAGTGACATTGGGCAAACCAATAACTTCTTGCTGCATCAGCTCTATGCAGTCATGTTCAATCTCGTGTGGAGGCTCAAAAGAAAGTGACAATGTGTTCTCATCTATATCCCCCCCTTCAGAATCTGAAATTGGCAACAGTGTAGCCAGATTCAAATTATGAGTTTTGGTAAACGTAACATTAGGAGGCATAAGCAAAGCACATTGCAATCTGAGTTGTCTGGCCATAGAAATATGTTTAGAAGAAACTTGATTCAGGATACCGTATATATCATGTGTGGTACAGACAGTTAGTGGATTGTCCAATACAATGTCAGAAACTTTGTCAAGTAGTAATGCAATTGCAGAAACTGCTCTAACACAGGATGGTGTTCCTTGTGCTACAGAGTCTAGTTTGGCAGAATAGTATGCAAGGGGTCTATTCTTCTTGTCATGTTTCTGTGTCAAAATGCCAGTAGCATGCCCTCTGATTTCAGCGGCCATTAGTTGAAAGGGTATATCATAGTTGGGTATACCTAATGCTGGGGCTGATACTATGGCCTTCTTTAGGTACTGAAATGAGGTGCGTGCGATATCAGTCAATTGGAAGGGTATTGTGTTGATGCAATCATACAGTGGCTGCATGTGTTCACTAGCATGTATGATCCATTGGCGACAGGAAGAAACTAAGCCCAAAAATGCTCTCAACTGCTTGTGAGTTGTCGGTTCCTTCATCTGTTGAACAATTGTGATTCTGTCACTAGTTAGGTGTCGGGTACCATGAGATAGACAATGCCCTAAAAATACGACTTTTGGTTGACAGAACTGTAATTTCTCTCTGTTGACCTTACATCCGTTATCTGATAGAAACATCAATAGTGATAGTGTATGGATTTTACAATTAGTCTCATCAGGTGCACAAAGCAATAAGTCATCCACGTATTGTAAGAGCACAATATCAGGTGGGTGTGGCCAGCCGGCCAACACAGACTGCAATGCTTGCGTGTACAATGTGGGTGAATGCTGCATGCCCTGTGGTAGTCTGGTCCAGGCATATTGTTTGCCTTTAAACGTAAAAGCGAACAAATGCCAACAGCTTCTGTGGAGGGGCACTGAGAAAAACGCGTTCGACAGATCAATCACTGAAAAACATTTCGATTGACTAGGGATTTTTGCCAATAGCGTGTGTGGGTTAGGCAATACTGGTGTCAAAGGAACAAGGACTTTATTTATTTCTCTCAGATCATGTACCATGCGATATTTCGGGGCATCACCTGGTCCTCCTTTCTTTTTGACAGGAAACAATGGTGTATTAGCTTGTGATTTAATTGACACCAGTGCTTCATTGTTTACAAGATCAGTGACTTGTGCCTCAATGGCAGCCTCTTGTTGGGCACTAATGGGATACTGCCGCAGCTGAGGCAACCTTGTGTCCACGGGCACCTCCACCACAACTGGGGATACGGGAAGTAGGCCAATATCCGCATTCCCTTTTGCCCATAAGGTATCAGGTAATTTGTCTAGGGCTGGGTCCCATGGTTGTGATGTGGTGTCATCAGGACCTTGTGACTCGAGAGCTTGAATTATCATGCAAGCCTCAAGAGTGTCCTCGTCTCCATCTGGGATAGTAAGATGTACTGTACCATCTTCAGCAAATTTGATATCTGCATGTAGTTTCTTTAGTACATCTACTCCCAATAAGCAAATTGATGCTCTTTTGACAAATAAAAACTTATTCAGGAACATTTTAGGTCCTATCTTGACTGGCAAGGGTTTGCTAAAAGGGATTAGGCTAGATTGTCCACTGAATCCTGAAACAAAGGTTGAGTATTCTGAAAGGAGATCTGGAGTTATTACCTTGTCATTGACTACCGAAGAGGTTGCTCCGGTATCTACTAGAAAGGGTACCTTTTTCCCATTGACTTGAATTTTAACTACTGGTTCCTTAGAGTCAAGTTGCATTCTAATTGCACCTAGTCAGTCAGTAGTTTCCTCCCTTCTAGACTGAGATTCCCTATCCGCTTTTCTCTTGCGGCAATCTCTCTGGAAATGACCGGGTTTCTTACAGTAATGGCAAGTAAAAGTCCTTCTCCTTGTTCTCCCTACCGGGTCTTCTAAATCTAGTGTGAGAAACACTTTCCCTTTTTCTTTCTTGCTTTCTCGTAAGTCCATTTCAATTCCCATTGCTCTCTGCCTCAGACCATGGGCGTCATCTACTGATCTCCAATCAGGAGTACAACTTTTCAACTTCAATTTTATCTCTGATGTTAACCCATCTACAAAGGATTTAGCAAGCAGTCTCTGTACCCCTGGACTTGTTAGATCCAGTCCTTCATCGCTAAATCCCATTTCCAGTGTCTGATAAAAATCAGGTACTGTTTGTCCAGGTTGTTGTGAAACAGCCGTCTGCGAACCTCGCTGTCTCTGTTTACCTCCCATAAAAATATCAAGAACCTCTAAAAATATCTCTACTGATGCTTGTGTACGGGGGTTGTTATCCGCATTTTCTGTTGGTTTTCTAGGTATCAGAGCCTGCCAAAGCTCGTGTTGGAGTGACAAAGGTAGCTTCAATCTAAGCATATCCTCTCCATCATTCCAAGTACCCCTGTGTACCACCAATACCTGTCTCAAATAAGCAGCAAATCGGGCTGGATTGATAATCGGGTCGGGGGCGTTGGACAACAAAGCCATACATTCAGTTGCAGTCCAAGGCTGATAATGGGTAGTGTGTATATACCTTGTTACAAATTCCCCATTTGGTCCAGCCTCTCTAAAAGGTCTGGTGGAGGTTCTAACCGGGGCTAATAGATTGGGTGCATGGTGTCGGGGTGCACCACAGGAAAAGCAAACATCCCTCCAATTAGGGTTTTGTTGACCACAATTACTGCAGACCCATCCGGGTTCATTACTGCCACTAGGTGGCATAGCAGTTACCTGCATCTCTGGGTACAGCTTAGCCGGTGGTGGAGGAGCCATAGGTACTGGTGGTGGCACTGACAAAGGGACTGGATAGGGTGGAGGCTCATGCATTTTCTCCCCTAGGTCCCCTATTATGGACTTCTTTGGACATACCCATTTCCCTGTCTTCTCGTTGTATGCCCACTTTTCCTTCTGAGCAACTTGTGAACACTTTAAACATGCTTCTACCTGTTCCCCCCATCCTGCATTTGCGATTTTTCCTGATTTTGTATCTTTTATCTCTTTCCATTTGTCTTCGTTCAAAGCCTCTCTCCCTTCCACTTTGAATTTCTTTAATACTTTTTCCAGGTTCTTTGCTGCACTACTTCCATATCTATCCTCAATTATATCACATAACCGGTCTCCTTCTTCGGGTGTCTTTCCCTGTCTGTTCCCCATCTTTTTATCCTGTTTCTCTTGTTTCTTCCTGTTAGTCCTCTCTGCCTTAGGTGGTGTATTGGGTAAGCTCAAGACTAAGCTCTACTATACCTCGTTACCTTCTTCCTAAGGTGCTAACAGGTTAAATGGGGTGTCTGTTCCTTTTTGTACTACGTATTTCGTGTACCTATATGCTATATAACATCCGAACAGAAACACTCTCACAACACACAGGATTGTAAACAAAGTATCCATCTATCGGGGTTCGTCAGTCATATCCTGTCACAGGCTCATTTCGTGGTCCTGTGCTCATTCGGTCACACTCTTATCTGTCACAAGGTTTATTCGTAAAGGGTGTTGATTTAAGCTTAGGCGGTGACCTCCCCGAAAGGACGCTGTCACATAACCCAGTTAGGCAATGTCACCACTCTTTGAACGAATACCTACTGTGCAGCTTATTTTCTACTTTCCACAATCTTTCAGATCAAAGCAGCCACTCAACAACCTCCTTGATTCCTAACACGGAATCGTCTATTGTGAAAAACTTGTCCGTCCGGGCTGCGCAGTATGAACTGTTCACCCAGCCTTAGATTCCGTAACGTTTGACCTCTCAACGTATTATTCAATGGGATATGTGTATTTAATGCTAATAATATCCACCATTCATCTCCCTTACGTATGTGGTGAAATTTTTGTATATTCAACCCTGGGACTGTTCCCGCAAACGTCCATTCACCATACCCGTTCCGATTTGCATCAGTTCTTCTCCTAAAGATGGCAGTACACAGACAGAACCTACAACAACCTCTCATTCGAGCAGAAGTTACATATGTATGTCACACCCAATTTCCTCAGAGTTCTTATATGGACCTGATTTTATGGCCCCCTCCTCTACTAGATTCCCCTTGATACGGACCTTAGTTAAAATGATATATTATGAAGAGCAGAGAAGAGAAGAATGATCTCTTACCTGGCCAGGTGTTTAGGTCTGCTGTTCACAATTTCATCAGTAACTGGAGTGGTCCGTAGGTCGGGTGGTCTTGGAGAGGTGCCTATTTCAGGTCCCTGTTCGGGCACCAGGAAACTGTCGGGATCCCTTAGATACTTCTTTCATCCAAAGGACCGATGTACTTGGGTGTAGGACACCATATGTCTCTAATTGATTGCCCCGTCGAGAAGAATTACACAGACACAAGCTGTATGATACAACTCGGGATGCCTGCTGTGCGCCTCTCTCTCCTCAGTCAAGCTTTCCCCTTTTATGGTAAAGAATTTGGATATTTACAGACATGCGCAATAAAGAAAAGAAAAATAGTTACACAATTTGTTCTTCTACAACAACTTATCACGTAGGCAGGAAGTATTTGACCTTGGTTAACAAGGGAAAATGGCTGAGTCATATCCTTGAAGAAAAATAATGTCCAGCAGAATTTATTTAACTCATTCAGTTCTTATCAGTGTCCAACCCGCAGAGTTTACTGATCCCTCAGGATACGTGCCCATGATCAGGAAATAGCAGCGCTTTGGAATAAGCATATTTTTGCTATGTCCAAAATGCTTCATTCAGTCACGCAGTTAAATCCACATGTGTTTATTCAACAATGCGGCTTTACCGCATCCAATGCATTTCTATTGTGGAAATTTCTGTTGTGCAGACTAACGTCTCTGCAACAGAAACTGACATGCTATGACTCGTAAACCCGCACCGCAGGTGAGTTTACACAGCATCAAATAGAAGTACAGTGGGCATGGGATTTCTTTATGCTTGTATCATAGAATGCAGCATTTTGGACGCAGCGCAGGTGAGCTGTGTCCAAAATGCTGCTATTCCGGATCATGGGCACATACCCTTAGAGTTGCATCGTTTTAATTAGAGGGCTCTATTCACATCTGCTCCATGGCTTCCATTTATAAAGTAAACCATAGCAAAGTACCATAACAATCATGTGGTGAATCTGATAGGTGTCAATGGACACCACTGATTTACAATGGGGTCCATCAGAGTTTCTCTCAGATTTCCATTCTTTGCTGCTGTAGTTTTGCCATCAAAAAATGGAATCAGAAATCAGTAGGATGAAATGCAAATATGTAGAAAGCCTAAGTCAGTGCAGTGTTTTTCTCCATTAAGGGGAACAGACTAGAAAGACCTGTATTGTTAGATTAGTCAGGCTGACTAGCAAGTATATCACACAGAGCATTGACAGACTCCCTCTCCTCAGCATCACAAGGCCAAGCTGCATTATGTAAAAATCAGGGAAAGTGGAGATTGCCAGTGCTTTGTGTGGTACACTTAAAATGTGCTTGACAGCCTGCCTAATCCAATCATGTGGGGGTCACTAATGGGTTGTAAGCATAACTGTGTGACTGGCCTATAGAAACCTTATCTGTGTGCAGGCATAATGTGGCATAATACTAAGCAGTTGTTTCCCTTTGTCAATTTAGAGTGAATGGCTTTTCATTAGTATTTTACACCTCTGCGACCTGTTGTCATGCTGTGACTGTCTTTAGTAAGGTAGAGGGGTCTCAAACTGTTCTTGGAACTGGGACTCTAACTATCCCTGTCCCGGGGGTACTCTTAAAGGTTAGAGTGGCCCGAGTCTGCGACCTTACTATGCTCCTGTTAAACTCTGATCTGTACCCTTCCCCACCACCATGAGGCATGGGATAGAAATGTGACAAAGACAAAACTGGGATAAGAGAAAATCACTATCATAGAAAAGCACTCACCAACAATAGGGAGGATAGGGACAGAGAGGAATAAACCAAACAGGAATAGAGACCAGCAGATAAACTCTCACATCCAAAAGCAAGCAGCAGTTCGCTACTACTATTATAACTCTACTCCAACTACTCAGCTTTAGCACTGGCAAAGGAAGACAAATCTTTCTCTGGCAAAGACTAAATGCCCAGAGCCAGTATATATAGTTGTTAGAGGGGGCAAAATGCAGCCCATTTTTCTTCAAGTGCCTCCTTATTGTGCATCTTGAAACAGCAACACCGCTAGTTTTCAGAGAGTCCAGTATTTCAGCTGATGTTATTTGTGGGTTTTTCTTTGCATCCCAAACAATTTTCCTGCCTTTTGTCACAAGTCACAGGTGAGGATGTTACCTTTAGTAGCCATTCAAACTCATTTGTGTCAACTTCTGTGCATATTATCAGGCCAAAAAAATCACCAGGGTTTGTAAACTTTTGATTGGGGTCATTATGATTTAAAAAGCGAAAACACAGTAGTTTGACAATAATTGGCTTCACTCAACCACTAACCATGAGTGGGAAAAAAGTTTTGGTGTTATCATTCATAATCTCTGAAAAAGGCCAAGAAAGCAAAAATTCTGCCGGGGTATGTAAACTTTTGAGCACAAGTGTATAGAGGGAGTACATGATAAGCAGTGAGAAAAATTCTCACGGTGATCTGCTGTGAAGACACTGACCTTGAACTGCAGTGACCTCATCACTGACTTTTTCCCACAGTCCTGAGGTCACCACAGTTCAGGCTGGCTGGGAACCTCGATGATGTCACTGTTAGTTAATGATGCTGCGCTCGCAGCAGCTCATTCACCAGTGGTTCTCAGCTGGGACGGTCACAACTTGGCACCATCCAGGTTGAAAACTATTTAGCCCCCCGACATGGATTATGGCATGGGACAGAATGACCAACAGGTATTGTATATCATTTTTTTTATTTTATTTTTATTACAGGAGATTGAGGGTTTTGGTGAAATTAGTCGAGGCCGTAAGTATGGTTTAATTGAGAATATTGTCATTTTTTTCAATTAAAGGACTTTATTCTGGCTGTGTCTTTATTTACCATATAACTATACGATTAGTAATGAATAGGTGTCTTATAGACACCTCTCCATTACTAAGCCATGGGCTTGATGTTACCTGACAATACAAAGGTGACATCAACCCCACAAATATTACCCCACTTGCCTCCACTACAGGGTAAGTGGGAAGAGTCGAGCAAAGCGCCAGAATTTATGTATCTAACAGATGCGCCTTTTCTGGGCAGCTGTGGGCTGCTGTTTTTAGGCTGGGGGGGGCAATATCCATTGCCCCTTACAAGCCTGAGAATTCAAGCCCCCAGATGTGAGCTTTAGTAAGGCTGGTGATCAAAAATGGGGGGACCCCATGCCGTTTTATTTTTTTAATTAAATAATTAAAAAAACAGCGTGGGGACCCCTCTATTCTTGATAACCAACCTTGCTGAAGCTGACAGCCGAGGGTTGCAGCCCCAGCTGTGAATTTTGCCTGATTGGTTAAAGAAAATCTGGGGGAACCCACGCCGGGTTTTTCATTCATTTATTTAGTTATATCACAGGTGGCGGGGGAGGAATACCCTGATCACCCGCTCCTGCTGTCACTGTTATTAGCGTCAGCAGGTGTTGGATGATGGGAGTAATAGCCCCAAAAGCCCCCACCTGCTGTCATCATTCTGTCTTTGCTATAACTCTCATCATTCTGTTCTGCTCGCGCCGATCACCAGCAGAGCAGGGGAGAATGATGAAAGTCATCTTCAGCACCTGGCATTGGGGAACAGCGCTTACTGTAGCGCTTCTTCCCCAGTGCCGATGTGTGTCACACGGAATGACATCAATGTGTGTTCTTCATGTTCACGTGTGCGGGACGTTTTGCAGCCCGTGCTGACGGTAAAAAACGGACATGTCTATGTGTGGTGCACACTGACATGTGCACAGACCCATTCATTTGAATGGGTCTACGTGTGTCAGTATCTTCGGTACATGTGAAAAATGTCACCACACGTACTGGAGACATGGATGTGTTAAAGAGGCCTTATAGAGTGAATTTTTACAGTAGATCCCAGAGCATACTTATGTGAGATTTTATTGGCCTGAATTTATTCTATGTGAAAGTTTGGCCTTTTTTGTAATAACATTATATTTAACAAATCCAGCAGATGTCAGTGTGTATTTGTTGCATCACAACACATCGGGGCTTACTTGCATTATTTTGCTTGCATTCTTTTCAATCTAAAATTGGAATATAAGCAGTTTGTATGTTCTCCCCGTGTTTGCGTGGGTCTCCTCCGAGTTCTCCGATTTCCTTCCGCATTCCATAGACATACTGATAGGGAATCTAGATTGTTAGCCCCAATGAGGACAATGCTGATAATGTCTGTAAAACGCTATATAAGTGATTAAAAATAATAAATAAAAAAACTGTGCTTTTCTTTCAAAAATAAGGAAATTTCTAAGTTACCCTAAACTTTTGAGTGTAGATGTATTTATTATTTATTCTAAATAGGTAAAACATTCTGTGGTCAATTTCAAGATAACCCTTTCAGCCACAAAAGTCCAACTTTTGTGTGCAGACACCAATAGATTTATACAGCTGCTATTTGTTCTGCTTAATGGAGGCAATAGGAAGACAAAAAATCTTCATAGTTTGTATAAATAAATAGGTTGTAACTTTATCTATTTATATTTATCTATTTATTTTACTCACTTTTATAGCACCATTAATTCCACAGCGCTTTACGGACAGTATAATCACTCAACTGGGGATCACAATCTACATTCCCTATCAGTATGTCTTTGGAGAGTGGCAGGAAACCATAGAGCCCAGAGGAAACCCATGGAAACCCATGCAAACACGGGTGTGAACATATATATATGTTCTTGGTTGAATTTGATCCCAGGACCCAAGCTCTGCAAGACTGCAGTGCTAAACAAAGCAAATTCGAACCCTAAATATAAAGGATCGCATTGGAGAACTGATCCATATTAAGAGTAATGTTTATTAAAAAAGCAGAAATGTCAAAAACATGGGACGCAAATGAGGTAGTAACCAATCAACATGAGTAAAAGGAAGAAATTAAACTATGTCAAATCAATACCATATTCATGTTCCTTGTAATATAGCAGATGGCTTACAAAGGGCACAAAGCACTATGTAAAGGTGAAACCCAAATATACGTACTAATCCGTCAATGCTATGATAGAAATTCCCCAGTAAGCCTGGGATGCAGCGTAGGGGTTAAATAAAGTAATATGCCATACTGCAATGTGCAGGTAAATGAGGTAAGGTAGAGCCAATGCACTGCTCGCAGTCCAATATGTAATTCGATATACACATATCTAGACAGAGCGGAAAAATGACATGAAGTAGTGCCAAATAGAGAGGCGCCTGGTACTCTTATTACCTGAAAATCAAGTGACCGTGCAGATTTTGCTAAAAATGGTAGTCTCGGCATCCCCTCACCCCGACGCGCGTTTCGGCACCAGATTCTTCCGGGGGCGTTTTATATTAAGGCTGTGTGCACACATTGCAGATTTTATGCATTTTTGCTGCTTTTTTTGCCGTGAAAACGCATGCAAAAAGCAACCCATTGCATTCAATGGCATTCCGCACATGCTGTGCTAATGCTGCGTATTTTTCAGCGGCGGAATCATAATGTGGAAAAATATGCAGCATACTCATTCTTTGTGCGAAATTGCGGGGATTCCACACACATAGGAATGCATTGATCCGCTTACTTTCCGCATGTGGCTAAGCCAACCATTCGCAAAGTAAACGGAAAATGTTCAGATGGTACCCAGGGTCTGGAGGAGAGGAGACTCTCCTCTAGGCCCTGGGTACCATATTCCTGTTAAAAAAAGAATTAAAATAAAAAATCGTGATATTCTCACCTTCCGGTATCCCCCGCAGCCTTCCCAGGCCTCAATGATGCTCCCGGCAAGTCCTGTTCCCAGTGATGCCTTGCGACACGATTTTTTATTTTTTAATTATTTTTAAGATTATATATTTTACTACTGATACTGCATACGCAGCCTCAATAGTAAAAAGTTGCTCACACTTGTCAAACACTATGTTTGACAAGTGTGACCAACCTGTCAATCAGTTTTCCAAGCAATGCTATAGATCGTTTGTAAAACGCTAGCATTCTGCAAGCTAATTACATTTGCAAAATGCTAGTTTTTTGTGGGAATTCCGTATGCGGATTTCCCGCGAATTTCCCGCAGCAGGGAAGTTTATGAAGTTTATGAAGCGCCTATAATAGTATCTCGGGAGGTTATTATATAATAAGGCTGCAGTGCTAACCACTGAGCCACTGTGCTGCCCTCACTTTGTGTTTTAGGGCCATCAAATATAATAGACATGATATAACATTATATTACAAATTACAAAATAAAATTTGTGAGCATTTCAAGCGTAATCATGTAAGCATTTTAAATACTTGGTACAATTTGCGCCGTTTGGTTGTGGACATTTCCCTTTTGTTTTTTAATCCTTGTCTTCCTAAAGATATACCGGTACCGGAAAAAATTTCACTGTCACATAGCCATACAATGACTTGTATATTGTGAGATAATTTGTAATTCTGGTTACTACTTATTCATTTCCCAAGGTTCATCCTAGGTGCTGAGGTAGAAATTTAAATAGCCCCCGCAGTGCAATATAAACCTGCAGTGAATAAACACAATTCCATCATTGTTTTTGGCCTTTTCTTTTAAGGTATTCATTGTATGGCAAAAGTGACCTTGGTCCTAACCTCTAGTATTAAAACCTTACTTGCTGTGTGTTCATGTTCGGAACCTGATCCTACTCAGCCCTTTTTGTTATGATTGAGTCACCATAGGAGGCAAAAACAGAAATACAAGCTAAGTCCAGAAAACCAGAGAAGTTGGCAACTATCAGATTGCAGACCCCTGAACCTATCAACACAACTAGCAGTAGCCGTGGGGGGTTCCTACGATGCCCTAGACCCCTCGATCACAGCCGGAGAATTAAATAGGCCTAAAGAAAGAAAGGGGAAATCTAAACTGCCCCAGAGCAGACCCCAAAGCAATAGGCAGCCCCCAACATATAATGACGGTGAAGCAAGATGAAAACACTAACACAGACAGAAAGATAGACTGAGCAAAGCCGGGGCCCAAAACTACCTAGATAGGAAAGGACAGGAAGGCTGCTGTCTGCAATCTGCCAAAACCCTATCAAAGACATAAGCCAACAAGCTGATATGAAAAAGACCCTGAAGCAGCTAGGCTTCAAAAACTAAATCAGCACTCAGGTATTTTCAGAAGACAGAGCTAAAGGAATTCAGCACACCCCAGCAGGGAATGGCAGAAATCCAGAAAAACAAAGCAAAACAAAGTACAAATGCAAAAAGCTGAGAAGCAAACTTAGCTTTAGAGGAGCAGGAATTCAGACTGGTCTCCAAGGATCCCACAGAGAAATCACCCGCAGGGCAGAAGGGTGTCGGCAGCCTTATATCCAGTCAGTAACTCCACTCAGCCAGTCATCATCATCAGCCTCAGGTGTTTGATAATCAGGCTCACTACCTTTCCTTACCAGAAGAGGGAGTTCCTCGGGCCTCAGTAGTGAAGGGGAAAATGAACTCACAACACCTTTTACACACTGATGTAACTATGACACATGGTAAGATTTTAATACTAGAGGTTAGGACCATCCTGAATTTGGGTACCCCTTGACATTGGTAGGATGACTTTTATGTTTGTTTTGAACAAAATGGTTTTTTCTACATACTCTATTTATTTACATGCACTTTTGCTTTTATTTATTTACTTACAACATGGTATATGTTCATTTTGTGTCTGTCTTAGGTTTTATTTATTTAATGGCCAAAGTGAACATGCTTCTATTTTGCATGCATACCAACTTATAGTACAGTTCATTTTTTTCAGTTTAATAACAGTCTTCTGTATCTTTGATTACTATCTAGCGAAAGGGATTCCCGCTATAGCCAGTGCCGACACCACTGGAGTGACACTGGTAGCGGAGGTGAGTATAGGTATTATTATTTAACAAAGGTTAAATATAGGGATTGAGAATAGACAGAGGAACAACCCCTTTAGACTTGATGGACTTCTTTCTATGTTTTCTTTCAATCTTGAAACTATGAAAAAACTCAAAGAAAATTATGAGATTTTGAGGGGGAGAATTTTCTTGCAAAATGAATTTGCCAAGTTAATAATTTAGAATTTAGAGCAGTATTATAGTTTTATTTACAGACAGACTTACTAAGAGGCATTTTTTAATTTAGCTATAGCAGCAATGTTTGCAAAATTCAACTAAAAGTACAGACATATTGGTTGTCACTTTTAAATTTGCTTCACAGAACCTGCTGGTAAAAAAAATTTCACTTTGTCACACGCAGTACATGCTAACAGAATAAAAGTAGGTCATGACTTTCTAAGAAGCTAATTAAATGACAGCCAATATGGTTCTTCTTCACATGGTAGTGTTTTTTTTCTATCACTATCATTTATGATGTAATAATAATAAATGGCAGTTTTTACATTGTTGATGAAAATAGTTTTTAACTAAATCGATAGTGCATGTGCTGTCATGATTAACGTAATTTAAGTGTTTTGAGATATAACCTGGACTTAAATTACTACTTTATTGTGAATATAAAATATTTTTCAAAATTACATGCCCAGCTTTAACACTAATCTTAAAGTATATCTTTTATGAGATTTCACAATAAACTTTACATAAATCATGTCAGAATAGCTTTACAATTCTTAAATAAACTTTAAGGCTATGTTCACAAGTTGCTTTTTGCTGCTTTTTTACTGCAGCCAAAACGTAATCTCCTGGCAGTAAGAAAGCTGCAGACAAAAAGCAAGGTCTGCTGGCCTTTTTAGCTGCATTTTCCCAAAGTTCAACTTTGCTTCCAACATACAAGCATGAACTAAGCGAGATGGAAGGCCACCAACGCAAGATGCATGTGAAAACAAAGAATTTTTGGAAAAAAGGGCAATTTGATCTAATTATTTAGTAGAAAAAGATTTTTATGTCTCAAAAAATAGTGACTACTCTGAACAAAAAATTTCATATGAATTCATGAAAAAATGCACAATTGCAAATGTTATTGCTTACCTAAGACATTGGCAGGGCATTAAGATGGCAGGCACTTTCACACATTATAACGAACAAATACAGTTGCACTCTGTAGTGCTATAGCATGCAAACATGAAATATATGAAATTTGAATTGCATTACTGCTTTGGAAACTTGGAAAACATGAGAATACTTAGCGTATTACTTTCACAGAATGGCAGTGCATTGAGATGGTAGAACAATAAGTCAGAAATTCCAGCTCACCAGTGAAGGCATCTTGAACATCGGAGCACGGAGCCGCCGTGTCAGGGCGCTTGAACTGCAGAAATGAAGGAATTGTCCAGCTCCACGATGTGGAAAAAATAAACTATTCTTTTATTCACTTCAATTCATATAGTGCAGGCGAGGTAAAATGCCAGCATAGTACAATGATAGCTTGCGTTATCTTGTACTATGCTGGCATTTTACCTCGTCTGCACTATATGAATTGAAGTGAATAAAAGAATAGTTTATTTTCACCACATCGTGGAGCTGGACAATTCCTTCATTTCTGCATTGAGATGGTAGACATGACTTTTGGATATGGGACGGACCCCCACTCCATCTTAAAACCACCATAACTGCAGTAATCCTAGGCACTAGAATAAATAAACAAAACACACTATTTTGATTGCCAAACTGGCCACAGCTTTATTTAAATCACAAGATTAAAACAACCACAGTAGGAGTCAGGTGAAGTGCTTGTACATTGGGATTTACAAGTACTGTGATACCCCCACCAGGACAGACAGCCATAAAAGGGGGCGGCATGCCCTGGCTTTCCATTCAAGCATAGCCAGTAAACGTTCAGGGCACCAATGACCCTATTATCCTCACTCCTGTGCTTAACCACTGCGCCCGCCCCGATTGACTTTACCATTACAACATCCTTGAGGCTGGTCACCAAAGCCAAGACTGTTCACCACCATGAGTTTTTTACCTCCTCTATTAGTTAAACCACCTTAACTTGTCCCCAACTTCCACCTGACTTCTATACCGCTACCAAGAGGCCATTTGACACCTTAAATGGACTTGACCGCCATCAACCATGTCTAATAAAGCCATCAACCATTTCCACATGCTATGGAAAGACTGTGCCTACAAGTAACACAATTCCAGAGCTCCAACAGAATAATTTTATCAATGCAACTCTACCAAATTATGATCGATAGTACTGTAACTAAAGCAAAATAACTGTCTGTAAACATCCTGCAATGATGATCCCATCATGTGGAATGTGAAAAGTAAACCATAATAAAGGTGGTAGCCACAGTCTGAATCTATAGTATAATGTTAGGAGCGTCACTGTGTCCGAAGCCTTTATAGACTGTGCAAGCGCGACGTGCCTGCGCAGTCTGGACCCCAAAGAGTTACTCATCCGGGGATGAGGAGTGTGGCCCAGGAGATCGTGGTATGCGTAAGCACTGAACGCATACCGCAATCTCTAGCACAACAACTTACCGATCCAGTATTGCCGCGGGGTCTCGCTGTGATGTCAGTAGAGGGCGGGTTGTGGCACCGGAATCGGCGCCTGTGCAGTCTGTGCTTTCCGGCGCCATTTTGTTGAAGACACACTGCAGTGTGTCTTCAAGAAAATAGCACCGGAAAGCACGGACTGTGCAGGCGCTGATTTCGGCGGCACAATCCCGCCTTCTCCTGACATCTTGGCATTTCCGCCGACCAACAAAATGGTGCCAGACAGCGTGGTCTGCGCAGGTGCTGATTCCGGCGCCACAGTGTCCCCCTGCCCCCTCTGCTGATATCACTGATTTATTTAAATATGTAACGGATGCCCACACTTTGACACCATTTTAAAAACACAAGATTTCTGCACCACACAGTGCCTCCGGTCTCTGTCTTAAAAAAACATTTTGTACTATATATAGACATATATAGTACACATATATCTATAATCAATACCAAGAGAAAAAAGAAGCCAATGGTGTCTTGAGAAAAGTATCAAAATTTATTTTTAAATAATTCATAATATTTTAATATCAATACAAAAAGCCAATTGGAGTGCAAAGAAGGAGACTAACCCTGAATGCCGCAGTGCCTCTCAAATATGAAGAAAACCTAGCACATAGTTGCTATCAATAAGGTAAACCAAAATCAGTCAGAGCAGACAGTGTTACATGCAGAGAGATCACAATGAAAGTAGCGCTGAACGCACCCAGCGTTCAATGTAATCAAGCGTTCAATGGACCATTGAGAAAAACTGTCAGGCATATCGGAGAGAAACACCTCTCAAGTGTGAAGAAACCTAACACATGATTGCTAGAGTTGAGTGAAACGGGTCGAAAAATTTCAAAAGTCGCCGACTTTTGGCAAAGTCGGGTTTCATGAAACAAAACCCGACCCTAGGATGAAGTCGGCCACGAGGTCGGCGACTTAAGCGCCAAAGTCGCGTTTCAAAAGTTTGTTTTGCGCTCTTTTTCAGCCAATCAGGATCCACGGACACTGTGGGCAACGTGATGACATAGGCAGGGGTCACCACCATCTTTCAGAAGGGCATGCAAGTGACTGGCTTGCTTTGGTGGGCGTCACAGGGGGTATAAAAGGGCGTGCACGCCGACCGCCATGTTACTCATGCTGATCTCAGAATAGGGAGAGCTGCTGCTGCTGATGATTCTGTAGGGAGAGCGTTAGGCAGGGAAGAAGACACCAAAAACTGCTTCTGTTGCTAGCGATTTAGCCTGTACAACACACCAGTCACTGTGTGTGCAGTGCAAGTGGAGGCTATATTTTGCTGGATCAGCGGTGTTGGTTGTTAGGCTGCCTTCTAAGGCTTCCTGACGGCTGCATTGCTGTTTACCCACTGCTCTGCAAACTGCTTTTTTAAAAGCAATCCCAATTTTTTTTTTGGCCTGGTGAGGTACTGAGCGTGCATTTTTTCATACCATACAGTGGTGCACACTCCTCACACAGTAACGTGTAATGGCTGTTATCACAGCCACAGTGAAGCTATCTGTGTGTCACTCTGTAAGAATAAGTCGAGGACATGTTCCATCCTTACAGACCTGCACCTTCTAGTTTTGTCTAGTTTTCAAACAGTTAAATATATTTGCTGTTTGATCACATTCAAAACTACAGAGAGACAGCGTGTGTCAGTCCGTATACTTAAAAAACACGGAGCTTGACAATTTTACGTAAACCGGACAGCCGTGTACGTGCACGCTCCTCTCTCAGTACCGTGTAACGGCTGTTATCACGGCCACAGTGAAGCTATCTGTGTGTCACTCTGTAAGAATAAGTCGAGGACATGTTCCGTTCTTACAGACCTACACTCTAGGGAGATTCCTATTCTGCCCAATTCTATATACACCTTGTAGTTTGTCATACACTAGCCAATTTCTGCCTGTGACATAGCGCTGTGATATTCAGTGGGCCTCACACAATCCAAAAGTGTCCAGTGTCCACAAGTGTGTGCAGAAATTCAAAATCTCCGTTATCCTCTAGTGACATTTTTCACACCTGCGACATCGAGCCTGTCACATAGCGCAGTGATATTCAGTGGGCCTCACACAATCCAAAAGTGTCCAGTGTCCACAAGTTTGTGCAGAAATTCAAAATCTCCGTTATCCTCTAGTGACATTTTTCACACCTGCGACATCGAGCCTGTCACATAGCGCAGTGATATTCAGTGGGCCACACACAATCCAAAAGTGTCCAGTGTCCACAAGTGTGTTTAGAAATTCAAAATCTCCGTTATCCTCTAGTGACATTTATCACACCTGCGACATCGAGCCTGTCACATAGCGCAGTGATATTCAGTGGGCCTCACACAATCCAAAAGTATCCAGTGTGCACAAGTGTGTGCAGAAATTCAAAATCTCCGTTATCCTCTAGTGACATTTTTCACACCTGCGACATCGAGCCTGTCACATAGCGCTGTGATATTCAGTGGGCCTCACACAATCCAAAAGTGTCCAGTGTCCACAAGTGTGTGCAGAAATTCAAAATCTCTGTTATCCTCTAGTGACATTTTTCACACCTGCGACATCGAGCCTGTCACATAGCGCAGTGATATTCTGTGGGCCTCACACAATCCAAAAGTGTCCAGTGTCCACAAGTTTGTGCAGAAATTCAAAATCTCCGTTATCCTCTAGTGACATTTTTCACACCTGCGACATCGAGCCTGTCACATAGCGCAGTGATATTCAGTGGGCCTCACACAATCCAAAAGTGTCCAGTGTCCACAAGTGTGTGCAGAAATTCAAAATCTCCGTTATCCTCTAGTGACATTTTTCACACCTGCGACATCGAGCCTGTCACATAGCGCAGTGATATTCAGTGGGCCTCACACAATCCAAAAGTGTCCAGTGTCCACAAGTGTGTGCAGAAATTCAAAATCTCCGTTATCCTCTAGTGACATTTTTCACACCTGCGACATCGAGCCTGTCACATAGCGCTGTGATATTCAGTGGGCCTCACACAATCCAAAAGTGTCCAGTGTCCACAAGTGTGTGCAGAAATTCAAAATCTCTGTTATCCTCTAGTGACATTTTTCACACCTGCGACATCGAGCCTGTCACATAGCGCAGTGATATTCAGTGGGCCTCACACAATCCAAAAGTGTCCAGTGTCCACAAGTGTGTGCAGAAATTCAAAATCTCCCCTGTCCTATAGACACCTTGTACCTTGTTTTACATTACTATATAGTTTGTTGGATTTTGTCTACATTTCTGCCAAAAATGAGGAAGGCTGGTGGAAGAGGCCGTGGAATTGGGCAGGGGTTGGCAGCTGGTAATGATGGTGTTGGTGGTGGATCTGATGGTAGTGGCAAAAGTAAAATAGGACCAAATGCAGGAGGTGTTGAGCCTGCGTCATCGTCTGGCTCCACAAGGCCTCGAAGGCTTAGTTTTCTAGGAGTTGGCAAACCGCTTTTAAAGCCAGAGCTTCAGGAAAAAGTTTTGTCTTACATTGCTGACTCAGCCTCCAGCTCTATCGCCTCCTCTTCTGAAGTTGAAAAAATAAAAGCACTGAGTCGTCATTGGAGGCTCATGTTCATGAACCACACCTTTCCTTGTGTCCTTCACCCCAACCAAGATTGAAGGATGACGCAGGCCATACTACTGATTACTCCATGGAGCTGTTTTCACATACCATGCCTGGATTATCAAGTGAAATGGTGATTTACCCAGGCCAAGATGAATCTGACATGGAGTGCACTGATGCACAGCCACTGATAGATGATTCTGCTGGTACATTCACTCAGAGCACTACATTGTCCTCGCAATGTACAGAGCCAGATTCTGACCCTGATGAGACTCAGGTGCCCCTTCCCGCACACTATACCACCATACACGGTGACACAGCGGAAGGTGCACATGACATTGAAGAGGAGGTGATGGATGACCCAGTTGTTGACCCAGATTGGTATCCATTGGGGGAAGAGGGTGCTGCTTCCAATAGCTCAGATGAGGAGGAGGAGCATCCACAGCAGACATCGACATCGCAACAGCTGTTATCTGGCAGGCCCAGAGCACTCCAAAGACAGGTTCCAAAAATCAAAAGAGTTGCTGGACAGCTTGTCCAGAGGGTCAAAATATCACAGCGTGCTAGGCCGCAAAATGTCTGCCAAAGTAGGAAGAGTGCAGTGTGGCACTTTTTTGAACAAAATCCTCATGATCAGGCCAAAGGTTATCTGTAAGAAGTGCGCAAAGACCTTTAGCCGAGGGAAAAATCTGAAAAATGTGAATACCAGTTGCATGCTTAGACATTTAACCAGCATGCACTTGCAAGCGTGGACACAACACCAAACCTCAAGTACCACATGTGCAACTGATCACAAAGAAGGTAGTCAGCAACGCTACATTGTTTCCCCCACTGTAAGCCCACCGGTTAGCACAGCAGCAAATGTTGAGGTGTCGTTGCAAGGCCACAGCAGTCAGGGAATCCCACTGTTATATCAACGAAAGACTGAATCTAGGCCATCAGAAAGAACACCAACTCCATCACCATCATCAACCCTCTCTCAGTCCGCCCTGTCCACCACTACTTCCACCATATGCAGCTCTCAAGTTCAGCTCACCCTCCCAGACACTATGAGTAGGTCAAGAAAGTACTCAGTCTCTCATCCGCGTACACTGGGTTTGAACGCCCACATTGCCAAACTAATCTCGTTAGAGATGATGCCCTATCGGTTGGTGGAAAGCGCAGCTTTCCGTGAACTCATGGCCTATGCAGTACCACGCTATGACCTACCCAGTCGCCACTTCTTCTCTCGCAAAGCCATCCCAGCCCTCCACCATCATGTGAAAGACCGCACTGTCCATGCACTCAAGCAGTCAGTGAGTGGAAAGGTGCACCTCACAACTGATGCATGGTCCAGTCGGCATGGCCAGGGCCGTTACGTGTCCATCACTGCGCACTGGGTTAATGTGGTGGATGCAGGGTCCACAGTTACAGCAGTGGTGGGACAGTGCTGCCTAGCCCACGGTATTGGAAACAGTTGGCTGTAGGCGTTCAACCCTCCTCCTCCTCCTCCAGAAGCGAAAGCTCGGCCACAGAGCGCAGTTGTACGAGCACTCCATCTGCAGCTGCCACTGTTGCACACGAGGTGTCCCCCTATCGAGCAGCTAGTGGAAAGCGTCAGCAGGCTGTGTTGCAGATGATGTGTTTGGGCGACAGACACACCGCCGAGGTGCTGGCCGAGTACTTTCAGCGACAAACTGAGTCATGGCTGGGCAGCGTACATCTTGAGGCAGGCAAGGTAGTTAGTGATAACGGCCGTAATTTTTTGGCAGCCATAGCCCTTTCAAAATTCAGCCACATACCTTGCTTGGCTCACACCTTGAACCTGGTGGTGCAGTGCATCCTCAATAATTATTCGGAGTTAACAGCCCTGCTCCAGAAGGTGCGAAGACTGTGCACGCACATCCGCCGGTCGCCTGTACACTCCATTCGTATGCAGAAGCTGCAGCGATTGCTCCACCTTCCCAACCACCGCCTCATTATCGACATTGCAACAAGGTGGAACTCCACCCTGCACATGGTTGAGCGGCTGTGCGAGCAGAGGCAGGCCATAATGCATTTGTGGGAGGATACACGGCCAGGCACTTTGAGAGCAGACATGGAGTTGACAGGTGTGCAGTGGTCGAAGATGTAAGACCTCTGTAAAGTCCTTCAGTGTTTTGAGGAATGCACACGGCTGGTAAGCGCAGACGACGTCATCCTAAGCATGAGCATCCCACTTATGCGTCTGCTCATGCAAACTTTGACGCACCTTAAGGAGCAGGCGTCTGCAGCCAATGTTGATGAGGAGGAAGAGGTGGAGGGAATCCTTGATGACATTCAGCCATTGTCTGCTCAGGGACCTCTCCTGGACGAGGTGGAGGAAGAAGAGGAGGAGGATGATGATGGGGATGATTACTTAGGGGAGGAGGATGCATCTCGTGGGGCAAGTGAAAATGTTGGCGGGCCAAGGTCTGGTACAGGGTTTGCGCGTGACTGGAGGGATGTGGATTTGCCAGAAAGTGATCCTCCACCCAGCACTCGCAGTGCATCATTGACACCGGGACCATTGGCCTACATGTCAGATTATGCCTTGCAGATCCTAAAAAGGGACCCACGCATTGCCAAAATGATGAACGATGATGACTACTGATTGGCCAGCATCCTGGATCCACGCTATAAAGGCAAATTGCAAAACATCATGCCACAGGAGAACCTTGACCTAATATTGGCTACTAAACAAGCAACTCTGGTTAACTGGTTGGTTGAGGTATTCCCAGCACACAGCAGCGGTGATGGTTCTCACACGAGCCGTACGGGCCGGGGGCAGCTTGGCAGAGGTGTTCGTGGTGCACACAGCAGAAGTGGCGTTGGAGACGGGTTTCATGAAAATGTTGTGGACTGATTTTTCACGGACCGCTCACACAACTGTTAATACAGAATCGATGGAAAGTGACAGGAGACAGCAGTTGTCAACTATGGTTAACAACTACTTTTCCTCCCATATCGATGTTCTCCTGCACAGGTCATTCCCCTTTGACTATTGGGCCACTAAACTGGACACCTGGCCTGAATTGGCACAATATGCCTTACAGGAGCTTGCTTGCCCAGCTGCAAGTGTGCTATCGGAAAGAGTCTTCAGTGCAGCTGGATCAATCCTGACAGAAAAAAGGACCCGTCTGTCAACCCAAAATGTGGATGATCTAACCTTCATTAAAATGAACCATGCATGGGTTTCTAAGGATTTTGTCCCACCTTCCCTTGATGACACATAGGTTGCCAGAAAAATGGCTTGCTTTGGTCCTCCTCCTATTCTGCGAACTTGACCTATTTCGCCTTTTGCAGCAGCTGAATGACCCACATCTACATATGCCACTTTGTAAACCTCCCTAAGTGGGCGCCCCCCCCCATGGCCGGGGTCACCACCTAGCGCACAAAACCGTGCAAGTGCCGTTGCCCTGGACAGGTGGGTAGGCCGACTCTTGGGTACGGGCACTGGCATAGGGTCCTTCATAGTGTAATCAAGTGTCTCTGACAGTGGTGGTGCACACCCACCGTCAGACACACCGCCGTACTATGAGGGGCCCAGTGCCAGTACCGACGCCCACGAGTGGGCCCCCCTTGCTTGGGCAGGGCCCCATCATTTGCAATGTTTACCTCTCCCTGCTCCTCCGCTGTGTAGTCTGTGCTGTCAAATCCTTCACTGGGACTGCCACTACAAATTGATTGAACTAAAAGATGATGGTTAAGATGTAGCTATGCCCTGTCCTGCTGGCCGGGCTCTAGCTCCAGATGATCAGTGGCTTCCATTTCTTTTGGACGTCGACTCACAATTACATGCAGTGGTGGTTTATCATCAGCTTTCACAGTTTTCCTACTCACAAACGTGTGACATTCCAGCGCACATTTCAAAATGTGCCCTCTCATGCCAATCAAATAGAATCGCCTACGGCCTGTGGCTTCTATCTTTTGCACTCCAAAGTTACGTGACAGATCATGATAGCCAGTGAGCACCATGTTTACATCGCTCCCTGTGATAAAAATTGGATTGAGATGAGTAACAGTGATGGAATCAACGGAAGTGCGATACAGCAAGACTTTATTCACAAAAAACTGTTTTCACTGTCTCAACACACAAATTAATTGAGGGTCAGCATCGCCTATGAGAATTGTGACGGAAGTTTTTCCCGTGAATAATAATTCCTAGATTTCTGCAATCAATAGCCTTTATGTCACTAATTGTATGCATCTCATTTCGTATTGCGGACAGGCTGGACTGTATTACTGAGACAGAAATATATATGAAGATTTAAAAATAACACCAAAAGTATATAGTTGTGTACGCCTCAAATGCATTTCCTTTTTTCCACTTTTTAGATTACTGTGTAATCCATACTGAGAACACGGAGATTTTACATGTTTAAACTATGCTATATATACCTGCTATCCAGTGATAAAGTACCCTTTCTGAACTTTGTACAATCTGGTCAAATCCATACTGGGCCTGAGAACATCTGAGTCTGCCTCCTGATCTATAGACATATATTTTTAATGTGTAAACTAGGCTACATATATACGTGTTATCCGGTGAAACTGTACCCTTTATCAACTTTCTACAATGTTGAATCCATACTGGGCCTGAGAACGGCTGCCGAGCTGTTAAGCAAGCTACAGCACCTGTGGTTTGGACCCGTAATTTTTTCAGGAATGACGGTTAGGTCTAACTCCGGAATTGCGGTTGACCTGAACTTACTGGGAAATCATCGTTCGCGGGGAATAATCTGAATCCCAGATCCCCATCACTAACGGAGTTCAGCAGGTTATCTGCACCTGTAAGCGACAAAAGCTGGTCCTTTCAGTGTAGCGTGCATGCAGCCCCGGACATGTACTGGAATGCTAGACCTGTTATTGCTCGATCTCACGTGCCACAGCCTCGCGTATCCCTCTAGTAAGCTTGTCGCGTACCGCGGGGCCATGCTGGAGTCTCGGTCGTTAACGGAATAAAGCTGAGAAATCTCTAGCACAACTACAAACGGACATACCACACCACACACAGAATCGACAAAGCTTGCAATCTGTCCATCTTTTCTGTAGCTTGTATGGTAGTGGTTTCCCTGGTGCAGTCCAATTAAGCCACAGGCTCCACTCCTGGTGGTGCCCTTTTGGACATTCCTTTAAGGTTCAGCTTTGCAATCATACTGCCCCCGGAAACCAAAAACTTTGCCTTCAGGGACGCTGTTTGGAGGTTCGTGGGAATAACGCCGCCCGATCAGCAGTCGGCATATGGGTCGCCCTCCCAGGGCTGTGGGGTACTCGATACCGGGCCGGTGTCAGTGGGATGTGTCACAGCAGCGGTGACCCGGATGGTGGCCCTGGGCGCCCATGTAAATGGCGTGGTATAATGGTAAAGAGTTTATATAGATAGTTTGAGGCCACCTGTGGTGTTCGGCAACATAGATGTTAGGCCGACGCTGCATGCAGATCCTCTCGGACTGATGGTGTTGTGCAGCAAAGATGGTGAAGCTCCCCACAGGTGGAGCTGGAGTCCCAGGGAAGTATAGATGTAGTGATGGGGGAAAGGCACAGGCGGTGTAGGTGCTGGTACCCAGATGTAGCGGTGCTGGAATAACTGTAGGACACCAGAGCGTGCAGTTCCAAAGCTTTACTCACAGTCTGCAGGTTACACAGATGCCTGCCTCCGTGCTGTGTCCTCCGGGTCAGGACCTCTGCCAACCTCCGGGACCAGAATGGAAAGCTCCCTTCCAACACTCCACCAACATGTACCTTCCTGAACGTCTCCTTTCTAGCGCTTGTGGGGGAAGCACTCACAGGACCATGGTTCACTGAAACGCCTCCTGTCTAACAGATGTTCCTCAGACTTTACTTGTATGGCAGACAGCTGTAGCCTTTTCCTTCTGCCTCGCACACGTCAATGCTGGGGCCTCCGAGCCTTAGTTGGGTACAGAGCATTTATAGCTGCTACTTCCCCCGGTTTCTGCTGCAGGAACGTCAGTGTCCCTACAAACTCGGAGACCGGAATCCGGACCATGCGCTCCAGCTAGGAGTGAGCCTTAACTCTGCTCATCCTCCAGCTCCCCTTCTCACGTTCACACACTTCCCCTTCCCTGCACAGAGTGCCCAAACTTACCTCCTCCCGACCACAGAGAGCAGCTCCTCAGCAGTCAGGTTCAGAGGTCTCCCTGCTGGCCTGGAGTGGGAAATGTGTTGTGTGTTGGTTTCACTGCTAGAGAGATCTTTCGTTGCTCCCAAGCTTGACAACACACTCCCTAGTAGGAAGGCAATGCCACAGTGGCGACCGTACTCTTGGGGACGCCACAAGTGCACTGAGGCCCAGCCACTGCTGGATCATGTTGCTGGTACATTGACCCAGACCACTACATTCCCCTCGCACTCTATACAGCCAGAATCTGACCCAGAGGAAACTCAGGTTCCCCTTCCCCCATACTATACCACCTTACACGGTGACAAAGAGGAAGGTGCAGATGAAAGTGCAGGTTCCTTGAGCAGGTGGGGGGCATACTCATGGGCGATGGCACTGGCACAGGGCACCGCATAGTATGCAAAAGTGTCTCTGCCGGTGGGAGGGCCTAACCAGCCAAGTGCAGTGAGATGGAAGATGGGGACGACAAGGAGTTCAGAGCAGTGCAGGGATTCCCTAGCAAGGAGACTTATGTAATTGTTTTCAATGTTGGGACAGCAATTTTTGGGGAGCACTATACTCTGGTGAATGATATATGGGGCCCACCATACACTGGAGCATTCCAAAGGTGGACATCAGACACTGGAGCAGCATTTACAGGGCCCATTATACACTAGAGCAGTAGAAATGGGGGCCATTATGTATGGAGCATTATTTGGGCCCATAAGACAGTGGAGCTTCATCCATTGGGACCAACATATACTGTAGCATTATGTGGAGCTCATCATATACTGTTTGAAACATTATATGGGAATAATGATTCCGTATGGAGAAATATATGGGCCTCATTACTCTGTATAGCGCACTAAGCGCTGGCCATAATACTGTATGGAGTTATATACTGTCCGTTTTTGGAGGTATTGGAGAATTTAAAATGGATATCATTCATGAGATGTAAGAAGTGAAGTATTTTTCATTGTACTATACTGCTATTTCTCTGCCGTATCGGAGCATCATGAGTTGTGGTATGTGTTAAAGGGGCGCTCTTTGGCCCTGGGCCCACGAAAACCTGGAGCCAGCCCTCCCCCCCACAACTGTAGCCAAATAACCCCCATTTTTCAGTGCGTAACTAGTATTATGAAGTTAATTAAGGTTGACAAGCTTCAGTAACAAGAATTTATGCTTTTGGCATTCAAATGGGCACAGTAGGTGTGTTTCCTGTCCTCTCACTGCCGACTTTAATTCTCCTTTGACTTACATTGGGTTTCGTGTTTCGGGACGACCCCGACTTTTCCCTATAGTAGGCCGATTTTGCTCAACCCGACTTTTGGAAAAGTCGGGTTTCATGAAACGAAACTCGACCCTAAAAAACCAAAAGTCGCTCAACACTAATGATTGCTATCAGTGAGATAAGGTAAAGTATGCCGAACCAGACAGTCTCTGCATCTGCATATAACACTGTCTGTTCTGACTGATTCTGGCTTTTCTTATTGATAGCAACTATGTGCTAGGTTTTCTTCATATTTGAGAGGCACTGCAGCATTCGGGGTTAGTCTTCTTTGCACTCCAATTGGCTTTTTGTATTGATATTAAAATATTATGAATTATTTAAAAATAAATTTTGATACTTTTCTCAAGACACCATTGGCTTCTTTTTTTCTCTTGGTATTGATCATTCTTAAGCTGGTGCTTTTTCTTCCCTTGGATTCTTGCTGAGATCCGGCTGTCCGAGTGATGTATTGGGAATTTTGTGTTTTAACATACCGTATATACTCGAATATAAGCCGAGATTTTCAGCCCGTTTTTTTGGGCTGAAAGTCCCCCTCTCGGCTTATATTCGAGTCATATACACCGGGGGGTCGGATGGGGAGAGGGGGCGGGGGTGTCAGGTCATACTTACCCGTCCTGACGCTGTCTCTTGATCCCCCAGCTTCTCCGCGCTCTCTGTTCCTGCCTTCAGCGGTCACGTGGTACCGCTCATTAAAACTCATGAATATGTGCATATTCATGAGTTTTAATGAGCGGTATCACATGACCGCTGAATGCAGGAAGAGAGAGCGCGGAGAAGCTGGGGGCTCAAGCAAGAGCGTCAGGACGGGTAAGTATAGCGATACTCACCTGTCCTGCGTCCATGGCTGCTTGCTGCTGTCTGTCATCGGTCAGTGACTTGAGACAGCAGAGGGCGCGGTGACGTGATTAGTGCGCACCGCGCCCCCTGCAGTCTGAACGTCACTGACTGATGACGTGGCAGATAGCGGTGAGCAGCCATGGACGCAGGACAGGTGAGAATCTGACACCCAGCGACGGAGAGGTGAGTATGTAATTTTTTTTATTTTTACATGCAGCAGCAGCAGCGGCAACACATGGGGGAATAATCTTTAGGAGCTTCTAATGGGGGCAGTATATGGGGGAACAATCTATGGAGCTTCTTATGGGGGCAGTATATGGGGGAATATTCTATGGAGCTGCTTATGGGGGCAGTATATGGGGGAACAATCTATGGAGCTGCTTATGGGGGCAGCATATGGGGGAATAATCTATGGAGCTTCTTATGGGGGCAGCATATGGGGGAATAATCTATGGAGCTTCTAATGGGGGCAGTATATTTGGGAACAATCTATGGAGCTGCTTATGGGGGCAGTATATGGGGGAACAATATGGAGCTTCTAATGGGGCAGCATATGGGGGAATAATCTATAGAGCTTCTAATGGGGGCAGCATATGGGGGAACAATCTAAGGAGCTTCTTATGGGGGCAGTATATGGGGGAACAATCTATAGAGCTTCTTCTGGGGACACCATATGAGGGAATAATCTATGGAGCATTTCCCACCCTAGGCTTATACTCGAGTCAATAAGTTTTCCCAGTTTTTTTGTGGCAAAATTAGGGGGTCGGCTTATACTCGGGTCGGCTTATACTCGAGTATATACGTATATCTATAAGTATATAGCTATAGAGGATACTATATATAGATAAGTCAGCAGAGTGGTCCAGTACAGTTTTAACCTATATAGAACCTCAGCAGAGCACAGAATGGGGGCAAAGGATGGGTGCAGCACATGACAGAATGGGGGTGCAGATTGGGTGCAGCAAATTACATAATCGGGGCGCAGAATGGGAGCAGCACATGACAGAATGGGGGCTATTATGATTGGGACATCAAGGAGGAGAGCAAGTCCAAGCTAAGCCACAGGAAACCAGAGAAGTTGGTAACTAAACGGATTGCAGGCCCCTGATCCTATCCACACAACTAGCAGTAGCCGTGGAGCGTGCCTACGATGATCCTAGATGCCCCGGCACAACCGGAGAGCTAACTAAGCCTAAAGCAAGAAAGGGGAAATCTAAACTGCCCCAAAGCAGACCCCAAAGGAATAGATAGCCCCCAAACATATATTGTCGGTGAGACAAGATGAAAACACAAACGCAGATAGGAAAATAGACTGAGCAAATGATGGGGCCCACACTGACTAGACAAGACAGGAAAGGAAAGACACTGTCTGCAATCACACAAAAAACCCTGCAAAAAAGGTCCAACACGTCTGATGCAAAAATTCTGAAGTTGCACGACTTCGCCCACCATATCAGCACTCTGGTATATTCTGAAAGCAGAGCAAAAAGAGGCCAATCTAATAAGGGACAAAAACAAACTGGCACAAGCAATAACATATGGATGGTGATTCAGCACAGACCCAGCTGGAGCTGGCTGACCCACACAACACTGAAAAAGACAAAACCAGATCAAATGTGAACAGAATAGCTAAAGAACACTTAGCTGAACATGCAGGGACTGAGCTGGAAATTAAGACCTCAGGAGGCAGGAAAAAATCACCAGCAGGGATTGAGGGAGTCAGCTGTGTTAAATCCAGTCTGAAACCCCAGATCTCCAATCGTCGTCCTCATTATCAGGTGGCAAGCTCTGTTAATCAGATCAGCTCCATTACCTCCAGTAACCACCAGAGGGAGCGCAGAATGAGAACTCGCAACCCCTCTGTCTATTTGACCAGCTCCACTACCTTCAGTAGTAACCAGAGGTAGGCCAGAAAGCGATTTCACAACAGTACCCCCCTTGAGGAGGGGTCACCGAACCCTCCTCTACGCCACCAGGCCGATCAGGATGGGCCCGGTGAAAAGCACAAACCAATCTATTGGCATGAATGTCAGAAGCAGAGACCCAAGAATTATCCTCCTGGCCATAATCCTTCCATTTGACCAAGTACTGGAGTCTCCGTCTAGCCAAACGAGAATCCAATATTTTCTCTACCTCATATTCCACATTGCCTTTAACCAATACAGGGTCAGGAGGCACCACCATAGGAACTACTGGCTGCACAAACCTCTTCAACAGAGATTTATGAAACACGTTATAGATCTTAAACGTAACTGGAAGAGCCAATCAAAAAGAAACAGGATTAAGAATCTCCAAAATCTTATAAGGTACAATGAATCTTGGCTTCAACTTTGGAGACGCAACCTTCATAGGAATATTCTTTGACGACAACCAAACCATATCACCCACTTGGTCCTAGGCCAGTTGGAAAACCATTGGGCTTTTTCCTGAGAGAGAGACAACTTATCCACCACTTGCTCCCAAATCTGCTGCATTCTCTCTACCACAGTGTCCACACTTGGGCAGGTCGAAGATTCCACTTGCCCTGAAGAAAATTGAGGATGAAACCCAAAGTTACAGAAAATGGGCGACATCAAAGTGGCAGAACTAGCTTTATTGTTTAGCGCGAATTCGGCCAAGGGCAGAAATGAGACCCAGTCATCCTGATCAGCAGATATAAAATATCTCAAATAAGACTCCAAAGTCTTGTGTGTTCTCTCAGTCTGCCCATTAGTCTGAGGATGAAATGTAGAGGAGAAAGATAACTGAATTCCCAGTTTGGAACAAAATGCTCTCCAAAATCTGGAAACAAACTGGACTCCTCTGTCCGACACAATGTTCTCAGGAATCCCGTGCAACCGAACCACCTGTTGTAAAAACAAGGGCACCAACTCAGAAGAAGATGGCAACATTGGGAGTGGCACAAGATGGATCATCTTAGAAAATCTATCACAAATCACCCAGATAACAGTCATTCTCTGAGAGACAGGAAGATCGTAAATAAAATCCATTGAGATATGGGTCCATGGCCTCTTGGGCACTGGCAGGAGCATCAACAACCCACTAGAATGAGAAAAGGGTTTGGACCGAGAACAAGTCCCACAGGACTGAACAAAATTCTTGACATCACAAGATAAGGCAGTCCACCAAAAAGACCGACTCACCAAATCTCTGGTACCAAAAATACCTGGATGACCAGCCAACGCGGAGCAATGAATTTCAGACATTACTCTCTTCCTCCACTGGTCAGGGACATACAATTTTCCCATAGAGCAACGTTCAGGTTTGTCCTCCTGAAATTCCTCCAGGGCACGTCTCAAATCGGGTGAGATGGCGGAAAGAATTACACACTCATTTAAAATGGTAGTAGGCTCGATCAAAATAAGAGAATCCGCAAAGAAACTCCTAGAAAGGGCATACGCCTTAACATTCTTAGTGCCCGGAAGAAAAGAGACCGCAAAATTAAAACGTGTGAAAAACAAGGCCCACCTAGCCTGTCTAGGATTCAAGCGTTTGGCTGATTCAAGATAAATCAAATTCTTGTGGTCAGTGAGGACCACAACTTGATGTCTAGCTCCCTCCAACCAATGTTTCCACTCTTCAAATGCCCATTTCATGGCCAACAATTCCCGATTCCCCATGTGATAGTTACATTCAGATGGGGAGAATTTTCAAGAAAAGAAGGCACAGGGATTCATTTTAGAAGTCACCGGATCTTTTTGGGACAAAACGGCTCCTGCACCAATTTCAGAAGCATCTACCTCCACCTGAAAAGGGAGTGAGACATCAGGTTGCCATAGAACCAGAGCAGAAGTGAATCTCAGCTTAAGCTCCTGAAATGCCGAGACGGCCTCTGGAGACCATTTCACCATATCAGCGCCCTTTTTGGTCAGATCAGTCAGTGGTTTGACAATACCAGAAAAATTACTTATAAATTTACGGTAGAAATTAGCAAAACCCAAAAAATTCTGGAGGGCCTTGAAAGAAGTGGGCTGAACCCAACCATAAATGGCCTGTGCCTTGGCCGGGTCCATTTCAATAGCCGACGGGGACAAATTGAATCCCAAAAAGGAAATCCTCTGTACACCAAAGAGACACTTCGATCCCTTAACATAAAGGGAATTTTCCCTCAAAATCCGGAACACAGTCCGGACATTTTCCACATGAGAATCCCAATCATTGGAAAAGATCAAAATATCATCCAGATAAATGATAAAAAACTCATTCACAAAGTCCCGGAAAATATCGTTCATAAAAGATTGGAAGACAGAAGGGGCATTAGTGAGCCCAAAAGGCATCACCAGGTACTCAAAATGTCCCTCCGGAGTATTAAACGCCGTCTTCCATTCATCTCCGTGCTTGATGCGAATAAGATTATACGCCCCTCTGAGGTCAAGCTTGGTAAACCAATAGGCACTTTTAACTCTGGAAAATAAATCAGAAATCAGGGGTAACGGGTACTGATATCTAACAGTGATTTTGTTAAGGGAACGATAGTCAATACAAGGCCTTTATGAACCATCTTTCTTTGCCACAAAAAAACCCAGCACCTAAAGGTGAAGAGGATGGTCTAATATGACCCTTCTCCAACGACTCCTTGATATAAGATCGCATAGCATCATGTTCGGGTACCGATAAGTTGAAAAGTCGACCCTTGGGAAATTTACACCCGGGCATTAACTCAATTGCACAGTCATAACTCCTATGAGGAGGCAAAAATGCAGACTTACTCTCACTAAATACATCAGAAAAATCAGCCAAATAATCAGGAATATCATGAGACTGGGGAGAGGTGGAGAAAACAGGAGTGTCACTAAGAACACACTGACATCCCCAACTCACCACAGACACAGATTTCCAATCCAAAACAGGATTATGAGTTTGCAACCAGGGAAAACACAGAACAATAATATCATGCAAATTGTGCAACACCAAAAATTTACAATTTTCTTGGTGGTCCGGGGTGACCCGCATTATCACCTGGGTCCAAAACTGGGGTTTATTCTCCGCCAAAGGAGTAGCATCAATACCCCTCAAAGGGATAGGAGTATGCAGGGGTATCATGGGAAAACCACAATGTTTAGCAAAGTCTAAATCCATCAGATTCAAAGCTGCTCCTGAATCTACAAAAGCCTTAGCGGAAAATGTAGACAAGGAGCAGATCAGAGTAATTGCCAAAAGGAACTTAGGCTGTACACTGCCCACGGCAAATGTGTGAGCAAAACGTTTTTCTCATTTAGGGCAGACAGAAAAAGTATGAGAGGCGTCTCCACAGAAAAAACACAGCTTATTACGCCTTCTAAACTCCTGACGTTGCGCCCTAGACAAAATCCTATCGCATTGCATGGGTTCAGATGTTCGTTCAAAAGGCGGCAACGCCTCTCGTGTAGTTTTACGCTCACGTAAACGCCGATCAACTTGAATGGCCAATGACATAGAATCATAAAGACCAGAGAGATCAGGAAATCCCACCATAGCATCTTTTATGGTTTCTGCCAAACCCTTCCGAAAGAGAGCTGCTAGGGCGTCATCATTCCATTTAGTAAGGACCGCCCACTTTCGGAATTTTTAACAATATAACTCTGCAGAATCCTGACCCTGGTTCAATGCCAATAAGGTTTTCTCAGCTTGATCAATAGCATTAGGTTCATCATACAACAACCCCAAGGTTTGAAAAAATGCGTCCACATTAGTCTGAATAGGATCTCTAGGTGTCAGAGAAAAAGTCCAATCCTGGGGATCGCCGCGCAGCAAGGAGATGACAAATTTAACATGCTGCACAGAGCTCCCCGATGAGTTAGGCTTCAAGGCAAGAAATAGTTTTAAATTATTCTTAATATTCAAAAATTTAGACCGATCCCCAGAAAACACATCAGGAGTAGGGATTTTTGGTTCAACAGCAGATGATTGAGCAAAATAGGCAGAAATTCCCTGCTCTTCAGCAGCTGCTCAACACAATCAGACAATTGCTTAATCTCCATTAAAGAAAAAATCCTCCTACGCCCCAGAGAAAAAGAAAAAAAATAAATAAAAAAATTCTAACTCTTTTTTTTTACAATTCTTTCCTTCTTTTGAGTACCCTAGAGTCTGCGGTTAGGCTGGTGATTCTGTTATGATTGGGACACCGAGGAGGAGAGCAAACCCAAGCTAAGCCACAGAAAACCAGAGAAGTTGGTAACTAAGTGGATTGTAGACCCCTGATCCTATCCACACAACTAGCAGTAGCCGTGGAGCGTGCCTACGATGATCCTAGATGCCTCGGCACAGCCGGACAGCTAACTAAGCCTAAAGCAAGAAAGGGGAAATCTAAACTGCCCCAAATCAGACCCCAAAGGAATAGATAGCCCCCAAACATATATTGTCGGTGAGACAAGATGAAAACACAAACGCAGATAGGAAAATAGACTGAGCAAACGATGGGGCCCACAATGACTAGACAGAACAGGAAAGGAAAGACACTGTCTGCAATCACGCAAAAAACCCTGCAAAAAAGGTCCAACACATCTGATGCAAAAATAATACTGAAGTCGCACAACTTCGCCCACTGTATCAGCACTCTGGTATATTCTGAAAGCAGAGCAAAAAGAGGCCAATCTAATAAGGGACAAAAACAAACTGGCACAAGCAGTAACATATGGATGGTGATTCAGCACAGCCCCAGCCGGAGCTGGCTGACCCACATAACACTGAAATAGACAAAACCAGATCAAATGTGACAGAATAGCAAAAGAACACTTAGCTGAACATGCAGGGACTGAGCTGGAAATTAAGACCTCAGGAGGCAGGAAAAAATCACCAGCAGGGATAGAGGGAGTCGGCTGTCTTAAATCCAGTCTGAAACCCCAGATCTCCAATCCTCGTCCTCATTATCAGGTGGCAAGCCTCTGTTAATCAGATCAGCTCCATTACCTCTAGTAACCACCAGAGGGAGCCCAGAAAGAGAACTCGCAACCCCTCTGTCAATTTGACCAGCTCCACTACCTTCAGTAGTAACCAGAGGTAGGCCAGAAAGCGAATTCACAACAGGGGGCGCAGGATGGGAGCAGCACATGACAGAATGGGGTGCAGGATGGGAGCAGCACATTACAGGATGGGGTGCAGGATGGGAGCAGCACATTACAGAATGTGAGCACGACATGACAGGATGGGGACACAGGATGTGAGCACCACATGACAGGATGGGAACACAGGATGAGAGCACCACATGACAGGATGGGGACGCAGGATCAGAGCACCACATGACGGGATGGGGACGTAGGATGAGAACACCACATGACAGGATGGGGGCGCAGAATTGGAGTAGCAAATACCAGGATGGGGGCAGCACATACCAGAATGGGGGTGCAGGATGGCAGCAGCACATGACAGAATGGGGGTGCAGGATGGGAGCACCACATGACAGGATTGGGGCACAGGATGGGAGCACATGACAGGATTGGGGAGCAGGATGGGAGCACATGACAGGAAGAGGGCACAGGAAGAGAGTAGCACATGACAAGATGGAGGCGCACAAAACAGGATGAGGGCACAGGATGGCGGCTGCACATGACAGGAAAGGGACGCAGGATGGGAGCAGCATATGACAGGATGGGGGTGCAAGATGGTAGCAGCACATGACAAGATTATGGCGCAGGATGGAAGCAGCACATACCAGGATGGAGACCATCTATATATATAAGAGGCATCGTGATTACTCGCCCCCTGCACAGAAGCTCCGCCCCCACCACATCACCACACATAATCCCGCCCCCATCGCATTACCACACACAATCCCGCCCCCACCACATTACCACACATAGTCCCGTCCCCCGACCACATCATCACACATTATCCCGCCCCCCACCACATCACCACACATAATCCCGGCCTCCCACCACATCACCACACATAATCCCGCCCCCACCACATCACCACTCATAATCCTGCCCCCCACCTCATCACCACACATAATCCCGGCTTCCCACCACATCACCACACATAATCCCGACCCCCACCACATCACCACACATAATCCTGCCTCCCACCACATCACCACACATAATCCTGCCCCCCACCACATCACCACACATAATCTTGCCCCCCACCACATCACCACACATAATCCCACCCCCCCACATCACCACACATAATCCCACCCCCCACCACATTCCCACACATAATCCCGCCCCCCACCACATCACCACACATAATCCCGCCACCCACCACATCACCACACATAATCCCGCCCCCCACCACATTATCACATAGTCCCGCCCCTCCACCACATCACCACACATAATCCCACCCCCCGCCACATCACCACACATATTCCCGCCCCCCACATCACCACACATAATCCCGCCCCCCACCACATCACCACACATAATCCCACCCTCCCACCACATCACCACACATAATCCCGCCCTCCCACCACATCACCACACATAATCCCACCCCCACCACATCACCACACATAATCCCACCCCCACCACATCACCACACATAATCCCGCCCCCCACCACATCACCACACATAATCCCACCCCCCACCACATTACCACATAGTCCCGCCCCTCCACCACATCACCACACATAATCCCGCCCCCCCACATCACCACACATAATCCCGCCCCCCACATCACCACACATAATCCCGCCCCCCACCACATTACCACATAGTCCCACCCCCCCACATCACCACACATAATCCCGGCCCCCCACCACATCACCACACATAATCCCGCCCCCCACCACATCACCACACATAATCCCGCCCCCCACCACATTCGATAAGATTGGCGTTCTGCTACCTGATCCTGTATTCACACACAGTCAATTATACACGGCATTCTCTAGAGTAACAAGCTGTAAAGGTCTTTCAGTTCAAATTGTACCTGGTAGAAGTCAAGGAAAGATCTTTGAAAATGACTATACATTTAATTGTGTTTACAGAGAAATTTTAACTTAATTTATGTTTTGTTATGAAATTTGTTTAGATGCTGGAATGAATAAAAACGCACATCTTACTGAATCCAGTTTGTTTTTGATTTTACACTGTGAATAAAATGTATCATTAGTATTATTCAGATTTTTAATGATTATTATTGTTATTAACGTCATTTTAATTTAATTTACCACCTGCATAAGCGCTATTGAATGTTGTCATTATTTACTTTAGTTTAACCCCTTAGGGTGGTTTGCACGTTCATGACCGGGCCAATTTTTACCATTCTGACCACTGTCCCTTTATGAGGTTATAACTCTGAAACGCTTCCATGGATCCCGGTGAGTCTGACAGTGTTTTCTCATGACATATTGTACTTCATGGTAGTGGTAAAATTTCACTCATATAACTTGCGTTTATTTGTGAAAAAAATGGAAATTTGGCGTAAATTTTGAAAATTTCGCAATTTTCCAAATTTGAATTTTTATGCCCTTAAATCACAGAAATACGGCACACAAAAAACTTAATAAATAACATTTCCCACATGTTTACTTTACATCAGCACAATTTTGGAACCAAAATTTATTTTTGTTAGGAAGTTATAAGGATTAAAAATTGACCAGCGATTTCTCATTTTTGCAACACCATTTTATTTTTACGGACCACATCACATTTGAAGCCACTTTGAGGGGTCTATATGATAGAAAATACCCAAAAGTGACACCATTCTAAAAACTGCACCCATTAAGGTGCTCAAAACCACATTCAAGAAGTTTATTAACCCTTTAGGTGCGTCACAGGAATTTCTTGAATATTTTTAAAAAAAATGAACATTTATCTTTTTTTCACAAAAAAAATACTTCAGTTTCAATTTTTTTTATTTTACCAAGGGTAACAGGAGAAATTGGACTGCAAAAGTTATTGTGCAATTGTCCTGAGTACGCTGATACCTGATATGTGGGGGGGAACCACTGTTTCGGCTCATGGCAGACCTCAGAAGGGAAGGAGCGCTGTTTGACTTTTTCAATGCAAAATTGGCTGGAATTCAGATCGGACGCCATGGCGCGTTTGGAGAGCCCCTGATGTACCTAAACAGTGGAAACCCCCCACAAGTGACCCCATTTTGGAAAACAGACCCCCTAAGGAACTTATCTAGATATGTGGTGAGAACTTTGAACCCACAAGGGCTTCACAGAAGTTTATAATGTACAGCGGTACAATTAAAAAATCATATTTTTTCCATAAAAATGATCTTTTCACCCCCAATTTTTATTTTTCCAAGGGTAACAGGACCCTAAAAGTTATTGTGTAATTTTTCCTGAGTACGCTGATACCCCATATGTGGGTGTAAATGACTATTTGGGCGCATGGCTGAGCTCGGAAGAGAAGCAGCGCCATTTGACGTTTTTGGCTGGAATTGAGATCGGACACCATGTCGCGTTTGGAAAGCCCCTGATGTACCAAAACAGTGGAAACCCCCCACAAATGACACCATTTTGGAAACTAGACCCCCCTAAGGAACTTATCTAGATGTGTGGTGAGAACTTTGAACCCCCAAGGGCTTCACAGAAGTTTATAACATACAGCCGTACAATTAAAAAATCATATTTTTTCCACAAAAATGATCTTTTCACTCCCCAATTTTTATTTTTCCAAGGGTAACAGGACCCTAAAAGATATTGTGCAATTTGTCCTGAGTGTGCTGATACCTCACATGTGGGGGTAAACCACTATTTGGGCGCATGGCAGAGCTCGGAAGGGAAGCAGCGCCATTTGACGTTTTTGGCTGGAATTGAGATCGGACACCATGTCTCGTTTGGAAAGCCCCTGATGTACCAAAACAGTAGAAACCACCCACAAATGACACCATTTTGGAAACTAGACCCCTCAAGGAACTTATCTAGATGTGTGGTGAGCACTTTGAACCCCCCAGTGCTTCACAGAAGTTTATAACGCCCAGGCGTGAAAATAAAAAAAATCGTATTTTTTCCACAAACATGATCTTTTAGTCACCAATTTTTTTATTTTCCAAAGGGTACAAGGAGAAATTGGACCCCAAAAGTTGTTGTCCAATTTGTCCTGAGTACGCTGATACCTCATATGTGGGAGAAAACTACTGTATGGGCACACGTCGGGGCTCAGAAGGGAAGTAGTGACGTTTTGGAATGCAGACTTTGATGGGATGATCTGCGGGTGTCATGTTGCTTTTGGAGAGCCCCTGATGTACCTAAACAGTGGAAACTCCACACAAGTGACCCCATTTTGGAAACTAGACCCCCTAAGGAACTTATCTAGATGTGTGGTGAGCACTTTGAACCCCCAGTGCTTCACAGAAGTTTATAACGACCGGGCGTGAAAATAAAATATCGTATTTTTTCAACAAACATCATTTTTTAGTCCCCTTTTTTTATTTTCCCAAGGGTAACAGGAGAAATTGGACCCCAAAAGTTGTTGTCCAATTTGTCCTGAGTACGCTGACACCCCATATGTGGGAGAAAACTACTGTATGGGCACACGTCGGGGCTCGGAAGGGAAGTAGTGACGTTTTGAAATGCAGACTTTGATGGAATGATCTGCAGGTGTCATGTTGCCTTTGGAGAGCCCCTAATGTACCAAAACAGTGGAAACCCCCCACAAATGACCCCATTTTGGAAACTAGACCTCCCACGGAACTTATCTAGATGTGTGGTGAGCACTTTGAACCCCCAAGGGCTTCACAGAAGTTTATAATGCCCAGGCATGAAAATAATAAAATCGTATTTTTAACACGAACATGATCAATTAGTCTCCATTTTTTTTATTTTCCCAAGGGTAACAGGAGAAATTGGACCCCAAAAGTTGTTGTCCAATTTGTCCTGAGTACCCTGATACCTCATATGTGGGAGAAAACTACTGTATGGGCACTCATCGGGGCTCGGAAGGGAAGTAGTGACGTTTTGGAATGCAGACTTTGATGGATTGGTCTGCGGGTGTCATGTGCGTTTGGAGAGCCCTTGATGTACCTAAACTATTGAAACTCCCCACAAGTGACCCAATTTTGGAAACTAGACCCCCCACGAAACTTATCTAGATGTTTGGTGAGCACTTTGAACCCTCAAGTGCTTCACAGAAGTTTATAACGCCTAGGCGTGAAAATAAAAAAATAATTTTTTCCACAAAATGATATTTTTGCCCCGATTTTTTTTATTTTCCTAAGGGTAACAGGAGAAATTGGACCCCAAAAGTTGTTTTGCAATTTGTCCTGAGTATGCCGATACCCTATATGTGGGGGTAAAACACTGTTTGGGCGCATGGCAGAGCTTGGAAGGGAAGGAGCACCATTTGACTTTTGCAATGCAGAATAGGCTGGAATTGAGATCAGACGCCATGTTGCATTTGGAGAGCCCCTGATGTGCCCAAACAGTGGAAACCCCCCAATTATAACTCCAACCCTAACCCCAACACACCCCTAACCCTAATCTCAGCCCTAACCCTAGCCCTAACCCTAGCCCTAACCCCAACAATAACCCTAGCCCTAACCCTAGCCCTAACCCTAACCCTAATGGAAAAATGGAAATAAATACATTTTTTTGTTTTATTATTTTTCCCTAACTAAGGGGGTGATAACGGGGGGGGTTTGATTTACTATTTATGGCGGTTTTTATGTTTGGCAGCTGTCACACGCTAAAAGACGCTTTTTATTGTAAAAATAGTTTTTGCATCACCACATATTGAGAGCTATAATTTTTCCGTATTTTGACCCACCGAGTGATTTGAGGACTTATTCTTTGCGGGACGAATTGACGTTTTTATTGGTACCATTTTCGGGCACGTGACATTTTGTGATTGCCTTTTATTCCGATTTTTGTGACGCAGAAAGAACAAAAACCAGCGTTTCATGAATTTCTTTTGGGGGGGTGCGTTTACACCGTTCCGCGTGCGGTAAAATTGATAAAGCGGTTTTATTCTTCAGGTCAGTACGGTTACAGTGATACCTCATTTAGGTCTTTTTTTATGTTTTGGCGGATTTATGCAATGAAAACTATTTTATATAAAAAAATAATTATTTTTGCATAGCTTTATTCTGCGAGCTATAACTTTTTTATTTTTTTGTGGATGGTGCTGTATGGCAGCTCGTTTTTTGCGGGACAAGCTGATTTTTTCAGCGGTACCATGGATATTTATATGCGTCTTTTTGATCACGCGTTATTGCACTTTTTGTTCGGTGGTATGATAAAAAATCATTATTTTTTGCTTCGTTTTTTATTTTTATTCTTTAAGGGGTTTGCTAAAGGGGTTAACTAATGGGACAGTTTTATAGGGCGGGTTGTTATGGACGTGGCGATACCAAATATGTGTACTTTTATTGTTTTGTTTTTTTCTTTTCAAAAAAATGAATTTATTGGGGAATATTTTTTGTTTTTACTAATTTATTTAGCGATTTTTCTAAAATTATTTTTAACACTTTTTTTTTTTTTTTAACTTTATTACATTGTCCCAGGTGGGACATCACTGTTCTGTGACAGATCGCTGATCTGTCACATCACAGGCAGTAGAAACTACCCAAAAGGAAAAAGCAGTCAAAATTCCATAAAATACAAATTTTATTAGAAGATATTAAAAAAAATTATTATATACGGACATACAGTGCATGGTTGGGGAAAGACAGAAAATATAACGTCATCATGGTCAAAAAAGGAATAACCACACTGCACGCATCACACCAGGAAATAGAGTAGTATAAGATGTACATAGATTCCCAGTAATTGGCCAGGGAAGAAGTGGCAAGGAGTGTACAAAGACATCACCATATGGCCAGTTAGGAAAATGTCCTTTTAAATAAAAGACTTCCCTGTCCTAAAAGAACACACTACATACAAACCTGATGCTATGTGAGGCATCAGGAATAAAAGCTAATAGCTATATTGTAATACCTGGAAGCAGTGGTGGCAGTGGGGTCAATCCGGTCCCCGACACGCATTTCGGAGCCAAAGGACTCCTTCCTCAGGGGGCGTTAAGTGGAGTGTGACCACCAGGGTTTAAATAGCGCGCAGCCCGCCAGAGGCTGTCTGTGCGCATGAGAAGCCCGCCCCGCGCCGACCGGATCCATGCCATGACGTCACCGGAAACACGCGGGCCCACGTGATCCAGCACGTCAGGCAGGGAACCCAGGCGGCCGCGCGACGGACGCCACGCATGCGCACAGACAGCGTCGGGCAGGAGCCGCCACATATGTTAAGGGCAACAGTATGGGCAAAGGAAAAATACAAGGGGAAGATGAATATTAGTTGTGTATGTATACATATGGCATGCCGCATATGCACTGTAAGATGTCAGTGCAGAGAGAATGATAAAACAGCAAAAAGCATGACGCAGCATGCGAAAGTCAACACATGGGTATCATGGCAACATCAATCACATGCACAGTATAAATAGATATCGTGGAAATTGAGGTACACCAGCATGGCACACATTAGAATACGCAATGCATATCCATAACAGTGTGTGTATAAATGCCAAACGAATAGCATAAACAACACACACAATCATTGTATATTAAAATGCCATCAATGGGTACCCCATAAAATACATATACATATGTGCATACATACACTCACTGGCCACTTTATTAGGTACACCTGTCCAACTGTGTGTTAAGACTTAATTTCTAATCAGCCAATCACATGGCGGCAACTCAGTGCATTTAGGCATGTAGACATGGTCAAGACAATCTCCTGCAGTTCAAACCGAGCATCAGTATGGGGAAGAAAGGTGATTTGAGTGCCTTTGAACGTGGCAAGATTGTTGGTGCCAGAAGGGCTGGTCTGAGTATTTCAGAAACTGCTGATCTACTGGGATTTTCACGCACAACCATCTCTAGGGTTTACAGAGAATGGTCCGAAAAAGAAAAAAAATCCAGTGAGCGGCAGTTCTGTGGCCGGAAATGCCTTGTTGATGCCAGAGGTCAGAGGAGAATGGACATACTGGTTCGAGCTGATAGAAAGGCAACAGTGACTCAAATTGCCACCCGTTACAACCAAGGTAGGCAGAAGAGCATCTCTGAACGCACAGTGCGTCGAACTTTGAGGCAGATGGGCTACAGCAGCAGAAGACCACACTGGGTACCACTCCTCTCAGCTAAGAACAGGCATCTGATGGCTACTTTCAGCAGGATAATGCGCCATGTCATAAAGCTCGAATCATCTCAGATTGGTTTCTTGAACATGACAATGAGTTCACTGTACCCAAATGGCCTCCTCAGTCACCAGATCTCAATCCAATAGAGCATCTTTGGGATGTGGTGGAACGGGAGATTCGCATCAGGGATGTGCAGCCGACAAATCTGCGCCAACTGTGTGATGCCATCATGTCAATATGGTCCAAAATCTCTGAGGAATGCTTCCAGCACCTTGTTGAATCTCTGCCACGAAGAATTGAGGCAGTTCTGAAGGCAAAAGGGGGTCCAACCCGTTACTAGCATGGTGTACCTAATAAAGTGGCCAGTGAGTGTATATATATATATGTGTATATATACACATATATACGGGGAAATGTACAGTGAAAAATTGTAAAAAGAGACACACAATTACAAATAATACAAAATATCATACAAAAAATGCAAAAAATAATACAAAAATTGGTACAAAAAGTGATACAAAAATGACATAGAAGGATACATATATACCAACTAATATTCATCTTCCCCTTGTATTTTTCCTTTGCCCATACTGTTGCCCTTAACATATGTGGCGGCTCCTGCCCGACGCTGTGTGTGCGCATGCGTGGCGTCCGTCGCGCAGCCGCCTGGGTTCCCTGCCTGACGTGCTGGATCACGTGGGCCCGCGTGTTTCCGGTGACGTCACGGCATGGATCCGGTCGGCGCGGGGCGGGCTTCTCGTGCGCACAGACAGCCTCTGGCGGGCTGCACGCTATTTAAACCCTGGTGGTCACACTCCACTTAACGCCCCCTGAGGAGGGAGTCCTTTGGCTCCGAAACGCGCGTCGGGGACCGGATTGACCCCACTGCCACCACTGCTTCCAGGTATTACAATATAGCTATTAGCTTTTATTCCTGATGCCTCACATAGCATCAGGTTTGTATGTAGTGTGTTCTTTTAGGACAGGGAAGTCTTTTATTTAAAAGGACATTTTCCTAACTGGCCATATGGTGATGTCTTTGTATACTCCTTGCCAGTTCTTCCCTGGCCAATTACTGGGAATCTATGTACATCTTATACTACTCTATTTCCTGGTGTGATGCGTGCAGTGTGGTTATTCCTTTTTTGACCATGATGACATTATATTTTCTGTCTTTCCCCAACCATGCACTGTATGTCCGTATATAATAATTTTTTTTAATATCTTCTAATAAAATTTGTATTTTATGGAATTTTGACTGCTTTTTCCTTTTGGGTAGTTTCTATTAAATGTGCAGTTTTCCCTATACTGGTTAGTCCTAATATGTGGATCATGATATACAATATATATTAGTGATCATTTTCTATGGCCGTGTAATCATTGATTATCCGGCCTCCACATTATTATGTCTTCTACCTATTTATTCTATTACATTTTCACTGTGTTATGCACAGGTATTCTGGTTGTGGACGGGATGGACTATCGAGCAAGAGACAAAGTCTGACTCGATCAAGTGGACCAGGTGTTTGGTTCTGGGGGGAGCAGTGCTCCACAGATGGTTGATTCAAGTTGGGATGCTAAATTGCAACATATGAAAACATTACTCCTTAAACGCTCTAGACTGTGGTGGAACAGATTATTCCTGGAGAAATATATAGCAAACCAAATGATCCCTAGAGGTTTGAGAGTTAAAGTCATCCCCACTTTTCCTATTGAGGATGACATATTTATCACAAAGTGGGAGGAAGCATCTAATTTGTGTTCTCTAACCTTTTTGCAACTTTTGGTCAATTTTTACTCTGGTAACATAGAGATGCTCGATAAATCTATTGATTCCTGTCAAGAGGAGGTTCGCAAGGGCTGTTCTTCTGACAAAATCCAATCGTTTGAAACTGATCTAGAGAAATCTATGGACATGGTAGTCAAAAAGATTCAGCATAACCAACTAACCAAATTCAACAGGGACGTCAAAGATTATCAGATGAAAAAAGTCTACCTATGGAGAAATAGCAATAATTCCAAATTGCATCGGTCAGTCTCTAGTACTTCAGTTACCTCCGTAGGTGGGCAATCTGATGGATCTCAAATTTCGGCCTCATCCTATGATATTGGTGGGCCCCGCAAGTTACGGGACCACTTGTTCCATCCTTATAAAAGACATTTTAAGAATCAATCTGAACCATATCATAAGGATAATAAGGTGATTAATCTTAGTCAACACGCTCTCACAAGGATTGATTTGTCTTTACTGGAAAGAGGCTTTACTTTTTCACCCACCTCTGGTTTTGATACCTTTACAGCTGTAAAGGATCTCAACCTGTTTGCTAGATCGTTGCTCTTTAAAAGGTATTTCTTCAATGATGATCTCCAGTGTCTTTTTCCCACAGAAGAGGAGCAGGAGGCCATAAAAACCTTGGAGGTGCTGGCGGCTGAACATGATGGCGAGGGAGGTAAGATTCCCCCGTCCATTCGTCCAAGATCAGTGAAATTCCCCCCATTTACATCATGCCCTAGCATAGACCTTTTTGTGCGCGTGGTGACTGATGAGTTTAGGAAGATCCCCAAATATAGTCGGGGTGACAATTTGACTAGGGAAGAAAGGGTGCGGCTAAGATATCTCAAAAATCTTCCAGATGTAGTGCTGAAGCCAGCTGACAAAGGTGGCAATGTGGTAATTTGGCCCATGGCAATGTATGAGAGAGAGGCATTCCGTCAATTAAATCATAGAATCATAGAATCATAGAATCATAGAATCGTAGAGTTGGAAGGGACCTCTTGGGCCATCTGGTCCAACCCCCTGCTCAAAGCAGGATTCGCTAAATCATCCCAGTCAGATGTCTGTCCAGCCTCTGTTTGAAGGCTTCCATTGAAGGAGAACTCACCACTTCTCGTGGCAGCCTGTTCCACTCATTGATCACTCTAACTGTCAAAAAGTTTTTTCTAATATCTAATCTGTGTCTCCTCCCCTTCAGTTTCATCCCATTGCTTCTAGTCTTTCCTTGTGCAAATGAGAATAAAGTTGATCCTTCTACAATGTGACAGCCCTTTAGATATTTGTAGACAGCTATTAAGTCTCCTCTCAGTCTTCTCTTTTGCAAACTAAACATTCCCAAATCCTGCAACCTTTCCTCATAAGACAGGGTTTGCAGACCGGTCACCATTCTGGTCGCTCTTTTCTGAACTTGCTCCAGTTTGTTGATGTCTTTTTTAAAATGTGGTGCCCAAAACTGGACACAATATTCCAGATGAGGTCTGACCAAAGAGGAGTAGAGGGAAATAATGACTTCACGTGATCTAGACTGTATGCTTCTTTTAATACATCCTAGAATTGCATTTGCCTTTTTTGCTGCTGCATCACACTGTTGACTCATATTCAGTCTGTGATCTATTAGTATACCCAAGTCTTTTTCACATGTGCTGTCACTTAACCCTATTCCTCCCATTCTGTATATGCTTTTTTCATTTTTATTGCCCAGATGTAGTACTTTGCATTTCTCCCTGTTAAAAACCATTCTGTTAGTTGCTGACCACTTCTCCAGTTTATTTAAATCTTTTTGAATCCACTCTCTCTTCTCTAGTATTAGCTATCCCTCCTAGCTTTGTGTCATCAGCAAATTTAATCAGTTTACCCTCAATTCCTTCATCTAAATCGTTGATAAAGATGTTGAACAATACAGGGCCCAGGACAGAGCCCTGTGGTACCCCACTTGAGACATTCTTCCAACTGGATGTGCAGCCATTTACGACCACTCTTTGGGTCCGATCACTAAGCCAGTTATGAATCCACCTAACAGTTGCCTTGTCCATTCCATACTTAGTCATTTTTTCAATAAGGATTTTATGAGAGACTTTGTCAAATGCTTTGCTGAAGTCAAGATATACTATATCTACAGCATTTAATTGATCCACCCAATCAGTGATACCGTCATAGAAGAAATTAAGTTAGTCTGACATGACTTATTAGTTACAAACCCATGCTGACTCTGTTTAATCACTTCATTCTTATCCAGGTATTGACATACATGTTGTTTAATAATTTGTTCAAAGATCTTTCCTGGTATAGAAGTCAGACTCACCGGCCTATAGTTGCCTGGGTCCACCTTCTTCCCCTTTTTGAAGATAGGAACAACATTTGCTCTTCTCCAGTCTTCTGGCACTTCTCCTGTTCTCCAAGAATTTTCAAAGATTATGGAGAGGGGTTCAAAAATTTCTTCTGCTATCTCCTTCAGTACTCTGGGGTGTAATTCATCTGGTCCTGGAGACTTGAATTCATTTAGGTTAGCTAAGTGTTTCCTTACTATCTTTCTGTTTATAGATATCTTGGATTCTTCTATTCCCTTAATAGGACAGTGAATAACAGTTGATGTTACATTTCCTTTCTCAGAGAAAACAGATGCAAAATAGGAATTTAAAAGTTCAGCCTTCTCAACATCCTGTCTTACCATTTCATCATTTTCATCCTGTAAAAATCCTATAGCATCTTTGACTTTTCTTTTACTTTTGACATATCCCCAAAATCCTTTATTATTGCTTTTGACATCTCTTGCAAGCCTCAATTCATCTTCAGCTTTAGATAATCTGATTTGTGCCCTGCAAGTTCTGCAAACAGCATTATATTCTTCTTTAGATATGCCTCCCTCTTTCCATTTTATAAACATTTTTTTCTTCCTTTTTAGCATGTGCTTAAGTTCTGTGTTCATCCATCCTGGTTTCCTTAAATGCTTCCTATTCTTCCCTCTTTTCGGAATTGTTAACAACTGTGCTTTGAGAATTTCATTTTTCAAGATTTCCCATCCTTCCTGGACATTTTTGTCTTTAAGGATATCCAGCCATTGGATCCCTCCAATTCTCTTTCTGAATCCCTTAAAATCTGCCTTTCTGAAATCTAACCTTGACGTCTGAGTCTTCACAGGTCTTCCGCCTCTAGTTATCCAAAATTCTAAAATAGCATGGTCGCTACCTCCTAGGGTCCCAGCCACTTTTACCTCCTCAACCATTTCCTCCCTGTTTATAAGGATTAGATCCAAGGTAGCAGTTCCCCTTGTTTTCTCCCCTACCTTTTGGAAGATAAAGTTGTCAGCAAGAGAGGATAAGAATTTCCTTGACCTGTTAGTTTTGCCTGAGAGAGATTTCCAACAAATGTCTGGATAGTTGAAATCTCCCATGACAACTATGTCATATTTTTTGGAGAACTTGGCCATTTGATGCATAAAGAGTTCATCCATATCTTCAGCTTGCACAGGCGGCCTGTAGTAAATGCCTACAATGGTGTCCTTTCCATTGTTCTGTCCTTGTATTCTTACCCAAACAGTTTCCACAGAACTTCCAGTCTCTGAAGCTTCAATCTCTGTGCAGATATACGCGTTTCTAACATACAATGCGACACCTCCTCCTCGTTTATCAAGTCTGTTTCTTGCAAATAAGTTGTATCCTTCTAGTCTTGTATTCCAATCATGTGTATTGTCCCACCAAGTTTCAGTGATTCCAATGACATCATATTTCTTTTCCTGTGTTAGTAGTTCCAATTCTCCTTGTTTGTTGCCCATGCTTTGTGCATTAGTATAGAAACATTTTAGATTGTGATTGGTTTCTCTTTCTCCAAAATTTGTATTAATTAGATTCTTTTGTCTTTGTTCTTCCCTTCCACTTCTAATAGCAGAGTTCTCAATAGCATTTGTCAGGTGTATGGCTTTTTCTGGTCTTTTGCTTCCCTTCCCATGTTGTTCTAGTTTAAAGCTCTCCTTACAACTGTAGCAAGGCGACTTCCAAATACATGCTTTCCAGTCTTCGTAAGGTGCACCCCATCTCTAGCAAGTAGTCCATCGTATAAGTAATTCACTCCGTGATCCAGAAATCCAAATCATTGCTGACGGCACCATCGACGTAGCCAGTTGTTCACCTGCAGAATCTTATTCCACCTCCTTGTTCCATGGCCATCCACTGGGAGGATGGAAGAGAAGACCACCTGCTCTCCCAGTTCTTTCACTTTCTTGCCTAAGTCTTCAAAGTCTCTGCAGATGGTTTCCAGGTCATTTCTTGCGGTGTCGTTTGTCCCCAGGGCCGCCATCAGGGCATGACAGGCATTACACCTGTATGGGGCCCCGGTGATCAGGGGGGCCCGCCCGGGCCCAGCGGCCGCGGCAGTAACTGAGCAAGCTGGGCATTGCAGCCTGGTCCGCGCTCGCCGCTCGGGTCCCGGCCGGGCCCCCCTTACAATTATTTCAGCGGTTCGGCCCCCCCATTCTCCCCCCTCAGCCTGCTCTGCCTGTGTTACATTCACAGTTCACTCAGTCTGTGACAGACGGCCAGCGCTTGGCTCCTCCTCCCCTCCCCAGTGCACCATGGTTGGATGGTCACTCCAGCACCGCCCCCGGCTCACCATGTAATGTGACGTCACACGCTGCCTCTTCACTTCCTCATTCCTGAGAAAGCTGAAGAGCGGTGTGCACGTGGGAGCGGCTGCAGGCCTGCAGCAGAGCAGAAGATGTCAGGTCCCTGGGACGGGTCACGGTCTGACGGTGCTGTGGACAGCCAGCGAGCAGGTAAGTGAATTCTTTTTATGTCTGTATGTCTGGCTGCAGCTTGCTGATCATGGGGATGGGGACATTGGGAGCCGAGGACCTGTTGTCTCAGTCCAAACATGGGGGGGGGGTCTCTGGGGGCCCCGGATGGTGGGGGACCCAGGGGCCTGCCTGGCTGTCCGTGGGGGGTCACCCAGGGGCCCACCCTGCTGTTTGTGAGGGGGGCCTGGGGGACCCAGGGGTCCAACTAATGATGGGGGGGACCCAGGGGCACAGCTGTCCGTGGGTGGTCACCCAGGGGCTCACCCGGCTGTCTGTGGGTGGTCACCCAGGGGCCCACCTGGCTGTCCGTGGGGGGGGCCTGGGGGACCCAGGGGCCCAGCTGATGGTGGGGACCCAGGGGCTCACCTGGCTGTCCGTTGGGGGGTCACCCAGGGGCCCGCCCGGCTGTCTGTGGGGGGTCACCCATGGGCCCACCTGGGTGTCCGTGGGGGGGGCCTGGGGGACCCAGTGGCCCAGCTGATGGTGGGGACCCAGGGGCCCAGCTGATGGGGGGGACCCAGGGGCCCGCCCGGCTGTCCGTGGAGGGGTCTGGGGCACCCAGAGGCCCAGCTGATGGGGGGGGTCACCCAGGGGCCCGGCTGTCCGTGGGGGGGTCTGGGGGACCAAGGGGCCCAGCTGATGATGGGGGGGCCTGGCTGTTCATGGGGGGTCTGAGGGGGCTGATGATGGGGAGACCCAGGAGGCCCGGCTGATGGGGTGAGCCAGGGCCCAGGGGGACAGATCTCCAGTGCCAAGATTAGTAGGCACATTGTCTCCACCTGCAGCTCAGCCCGTAGTCCTTTCCTTTTAGTTATCACAGACTGTGCAGACCAGTACGAGCACGTTGACTGTCTCCACCTGCAGCTCAGCCTGTAGTCCTATCCTTTCTGTCAGCACAGACTGTGCTGCACATGCACAGACAGTACCAGCATGTTGACTGTCTCCACCTGCAGCTCAGCCCGTAGTCCTATCCTTTCCATCAGCACAGACTCTGCTGCACATGCACAGTACCAACATGTTGACTGTCTCCACCTGCAGCTCAGCCCGTAGTCCTATCCTTTTAGTTATCACAGACTGTGCTGACCAGTACCAGCATGTTGACTGTCTCCACCTGCAGCTCAGCTTGTAGTCCTACATGGGGTATCAGCCTACTCAGGACAAATTGCACAACTACTGTTAGGGTCCAATTTCTCATGTTACACTTGGGGAAAACCAAACATTGGGGGTGAAAAGATAATTTTTGCGAAAATAAAATTAGATTTTAGATTGGCACCTAATAAAAACCAAATACAAGCGGTTAGTATGTTAATCAAAAGCCCAAGACAATAGAAAAGGCCGCTTTGTAAATAGGGTTAAAGTTAGAGTAGAAAAAAAGGGGTTACTAGAAATACTAGGGTCAATGATAATACCCTTTTCTTATGAAAAGTGACTTCTTCCACTCCTGATGAAGTCACGTTAGTGACGAAATGTGTCGGGTAACAAGAGTGGCATCCCGTTCCTGGGACCAGGGCATTCATTATGGTTTGTCATGTTCAGTGAGCATGTCTTTGTTCTGCTAGTAGCAAGGGTGGCTTATCATAAGAAAAGGGTATTGCAAAGTGGCCTTTTCTATTGTCTTGGGCTTTTGATTAACATACTATCCGCTTGTATTTGGTTTTTCTTAGATGCCAATCCTATTGCTAACATGGCTGTTTGTTATTTATAAGGTTGCTTGTTGTAATATCATCAATATTTCTTGTTTAAGCATAAGACTTTTTTGATTGCAGAGTTATTTGAAATTCGGAGGATTTCATTGGCCACAACAAATACACTGAATATATGTGTTTATGATATACTTGTTGCCCTGGCATGCTACATAGAATACTGAACTTTTATTGAATATTGTTGTACATTTATATATTGCCCAGGACCGTCTAGCCGCTCCCTTATATACAGGTCACGTTTGGTGACACCTGCATATATTTTAAATGTTTTTATCATTTGTGGTGTTTTTCTGCACATCTATATGTACTAAAAATTAACTTTATAAGGGTGATCCCTGCATGTGTGTATGTCTACTTTGCTTTCTTTATTTTCTATTTGGATCTACTTTTTGACATACAGCGGTTGGATCCCTGATATATTTGGTTTGTTTTTCCTGATGGTGCCCTCCCTGTTCTGGTATTATACAACGTTTACTGACCGTGGGAACATAGCCTAAAGAGTTTTTGAATTCTGACTGTATAATGCTATGTGCACACGGTGCGGATTCTGCTGCGGATTTTTCTGCACAGATTTTACTAAATCCGCAGGTCAAATGACCAGCATTTTTCCTGCTGATTTAGTGCATATTTTGTGCGGATTTACTGCAGTTTTTGTGCGTTTTTTCCCTGCGGATTTCAAGAATGGAGCAGGTGGAAAACTGCAGCAAAACCGCCCAAAAGAAGTGACATGCTGCTTCTTTTAATTCCGCACAAAATCCGCGCAGAAAAATCCGCAGCATGTGCACAGCGGATTTTGTTTTACATAGCCAATAATGGTATTGTACAGGGCCGCCATCAGGGCATGACAGGCATTACACCTGTATGGGGCCCCGGTGATCAGGGATTTTGGAAGGCTCGCATGGTGAAGGAGGAGCTAGGGTGGAGGTGAAACTGGGGGTGGAGCCTGGGCAGAGTCTCAAGGGGGGGCCCCATAAATTTTGCCAGTATGGGGCCCCGAAATTCCTAGTGGCAGCCCTGTTTGTCCCCACATGTAGTAGCAGGAATGGGTAGTCATCTGTAGGTCTGAAGAGTCCTGATATCCTGTCAGACACATCTTTAATTTTTGCACCTGGAAGACAGCACATTGCTCTTGAAGTTATATCCGGTCTGCAGATAGCGGCCTCTGTTCCTCTCAACAGGGAATCCCCCATAACCACCACTCTCCGTTTCTTCTTCACAACATTTTTCTTTCTCCATCCAGGAGGACTCTGAGGGCGTACAAGGTTGCTGTTTGTTGGCAAAGTCTTATCCTGATGTATTTCTTCATCATTTTCCTGCATGAGAGCCTGGTACTGGTTTCTGAGCAGTATGGGTGCTGACTGCCTCCTGATCCTCCTGCTTCTCTGGGTCACATGTCTCCATTCCTCTGTTTCTTCAGGTGCACTTCGAATTTCTTCTCTTTCTGTAACATGAAGAGATAATTCTGCTCTGTCCAAGAACTCTTCACCTTCCTTAATGATCTTCAACGTAGCTAACCTCTCTTCGAGATTTTGCAACTTTTCCGTCAACAGGGACACAAGCTTGCATTTGTGGCATGTGAAGTTTGGCTTTTTCACTGGTAAGTCTGTGAACATGTAGCAAGAAATGCAGCTCACCAAATGGCTCCTGGCCTCTTCCATCTTGATATTTCTTAAAAACGATGAAAAATGAGCCAAAATTCCGATTTCCTCTTTTCAGCTGCAACGGCCAAAACCCAGTGATCGTTGAGCTCGCGGAGACTCTTCACCTATCCCAGAAGGCACTGGGAATATGCAAATGATCTCCTCAAGACTCTTCCCCTGGTTTTCCGATTTCCTCTTTTCAGCTGCAACGGCCAAAACCCAGTGATCGTTGAGCTCGCGGAGACTTTTCACCTATCCCAGAAGGCACTGGGAATATGCAAATGATCTCCTCAAGACTCTTCCCCTGGTTTTCCGATTTCCTCTTTTCAGCTGCAACGGCCAAAACCCAGTGATCGTTGAGCTCGCGGAGACTCTTCACCTATCCCAGAAGGCACTGGGAATATGCAAATGATCTCCTCAAGACTCTTCCTCTGAAATAATTCAGTATGCTATAAAAAACTTACGTATAATCCTCTCTCAGCTTTTTCTGCCAAATTGGATTTGATCATTAACAGGGCCGTTATTGACGGCATTGTCACCAAAGAGCTGGCTTCGGCACTTACCGTAAAAGAACCTACTATAGCCACACTGTACCTCTTGCCCAAAATACATAAGGACATCAGATCACCACCGGGCAGACCTATTATATCCGGTCGTGGGAATTTCCTTGAGAATATCAACAAATGGATTGACCATCATCTTCAGCCGCTAGTATCCAGTCTACCCTCCTTCCTTAAAGACACTGGAGATCTGTTGCGGAAGGTCGATGGACTCTGTTTAGAGAGTGATTCTCTTCTTGCTTCGGTTGATGTTGAGTCCCTATATACTAACATCAAGCATATCGACGGCTTACGTGCCGTACGATTCTATTTATCTACCTCTACCATCTCTATGGGACTTAGGGACCTCATCCTGGAGCTTTTAGAGTTCACTCACACACAATTTGTTTGTGTTTAAGAGGTCCTTCTACCTACAGCTCCAGGGGACTGCCATGGGTGCGGCCTTTGCGCCATCCTATGCCAACCTCTTCCTGGGGCTGTGGGAGAGGGATCTCTTTCTGTCTGATAAACAGGGGTTGATTGAGCGCGTCCCGTTTTGGGCGTGTTACATCGACGATATCTTCTTTATCTTTCAGGGCAGCTCAATCGACCTTCTGCAATTTATATTCATTTTGAATGGCAACGATCTTAATATCAAGCTGACATTGACTTGGGATCCTGAAAAAATCAATTTTCTAGATGTCTCTATTAAAAAGGATACAAAAGGAATCATTCAAACTGATATTTATCGTAAGGAGACATCTACCAATTCCTTGCTCCATGCCTCATCTTGTCATCCGCATCATCTTATTAAAGCTATCCCTGTGGGACAGTTCCTACGACTCCGCCGTATCTGTTCCACTAATACGGACTTTGAGAATCGCGCTAATGAATTAAGATCTCGATTCTTAGCACGTGGTTACAGTAAGCGGAGTATAAAAAAGGCTTATCAACGCGCCAAATTCTCAACTCGTAATGAGCTGCTCTACAGGGATCGTAATATATCTAAGGGTAATGATGTTGTGAGATTCATTACCTCTTTCCATCCCCAACATGGAATGATGCGGGATGCATTGAGTAAGGCTTGGCCTATCCTTATGGTGGATCCCATTTTGAACAAACTTCTCCCGGAGTATCCGTCCATCTCATATAGAAGGGCTAGAAACCTACGTGACCAATTGGTGGCCAGTCATTATGTTGACCATCCAGTACATACCTTTTTGGATGATCATCCGATTAGACATGGTTGCTTCCCCTGTGGCAGATGTATAGCCTGCCCTAAAATTGAACGTAGCACTTCATTTTCTAATTCGGATGGCACCAGGATGTTTTCCATTAAGCAACGTATATCATGTACCACTCGGTACGTGATATATTATGCTACCTGTCCATGTGGGCTCATTTATGTGGGCATGACCACACGACAATTGAAGGTACGTACTAGGGAACATGTCCTAGGTATATTGGCAGCTGCCACCTGTACCGATGATTCAAGCCTGAAGACGTTACCTAGGCATTTTAAGGAATTGCATCAGTGCAATGCCACACTTTTAAGAATAAGGGGCATTGATGCTCTTAACATCAATATAAGGGGTGGTAAATTGTCTAACAGGATGGCTAGGTCAGAAACTAGTTGGATTTGGACGTTAGGTACTATCCATCCACGTGGATTAAATGAAAATATTTCATATGCCCCATACTTGTAATTCAGCTAACGTATCTTAATATGCACTTTGTGGTCTTGTGTTTTTACTCATATGTACTCTTTTGTATATATTTTTTAGTGAATTGAATATGACGTATTGCCTTTGTTATCATGAAGGGTTCGAGGTTCTTTTGGAATCATACAAACCGTCTGATGGATGGATCCACGATGACGTCTCTGGCACTTTTTGTATGGCTACATCTATTTTGTGGGACTATCTATCTTTGATAGATTTATTAGCTGGATATTACCTATTTTGGTATATATGTATCCTTCTATGTCATTTTTGTATCACTTTTTGTACCAATTTTTGTATTATTTTTTGCATTTTTTGTATGATATTTTGTATTATTTGTAATTGTGTGTCTCTTTTTACAATTTTTCACTGTACATTTCCCCGTATATATGTGTATATATACACATATATATATATGTATGCACATATGTATATGTATTTTATGGGGTACCCATTGATGGCATTTTAATATACAATGATTGTGTGTGTTGTTTATGCTATTCGTTTGGCATTTATACACACACTGTTATGGATATGCATTGCGTATTCTAATGTGTGCCATGCTGGTGTACCTCAATTTCCACGATATCTATTTATACTGTGCATGTGATTGATGTTGCCATGATACCCATGTGTTGACTTTCGCATGCTGCGTCATGCTTTTTGCTGTTTTATCATTCTCTCTGCACTGACATCTTACAGTGCATATGCGGCATGCCATATGTATACATACACAACTAATATTCATCTTCCCCTTGTATTTTTCCTTTGCCCATACTGTTGCCCTTAACATATGTGGCGGCTCCTGCCCGACGCTGTCTGTGCGCATGCGTGGCGTCCGTCGCGCGGCCGCCTGGGTTCCCTGCCTGACGTGCTGGATCACGTGGGCCCGCGTGTTTCCGGTGACGTCACGGCATGTATCCGGTCGGCGCGGGGCGGGCTTCTCGTGCGCACAGACAGCCTCTGGCGGGCTGTGCGCTATTTAAACCCTGGTGGTCACACTCCACTTAACGCCCCCTGAGGAAGGAGTCCTTTGGCTCCGAAACGCGCGTCGGGGACCGGATTGACCCCACTGCCACCACTGCTTCCAGGTATTACAATATAGCTATTAGCTTTTATTCCTGATGCCTCACATAGCATCAGGTTTGTATGTAGTGTGTTCTTTTAGGACAGGGAAGTCTTTTATTTAAAAGGACATTTTCCTAACTGGCCATATGGTGATGTCTTTGTACACTCCTTGCCACTTCTTCCCTGGCCAATTACTGGGAATCTATGTACATCTTATACTACTCTATTTCCTGGTGTGATGCGTGCAGTGTGGTTATTCCTTTTTTGACCATGATGACGTTATATTTTCTGTCTTTCCCCAACCATGCACTGTATGTCCGTATATAATAATTTTTTTTTAATATCTTCTAATAAAATTTGTATTTTATGGAATTTTGACTGCTTTTTCCTTTTGGGTAGTTTCTATTAAATGTGCAGTTTTCCCTATACTGGTTAGTCCTAATATGTGGATCATGATATACAATATATATTAGTGATCATTTTCTATGGCCGTGTAACCATTGATTATCCGGCCTCCACATTATTATGTCTTCTACCTATTTATTCTGTTACATCACAGGCAGTGCAGCAGACTTCCTCATGCCTGCACTTTGCAGGCAGTGAGGAAGTCAGCTCCCTACAGGCCCCCGAAGGTCCCCGTCGCCATCTTGGATCCGAGGGCCTGTAGGGAAAGAGCCCCTCGCAGCAGCGCTGCACATTGCGCTGCTGTGGGGGGCTCAGGGAAGCATGGAGGGAGCCCCCTCCCTGCCGATGCTTCCCTTTAACCCCCGGTACACCGCGATCGTGTTTGATCGCGATGTACAAGGGGTTAACGTGTCGGGTATGGTCCGTGACCGCCCCTGACACATTGTGCCGGGTGTCAGCTGTGATAATCAGCTGACACCCGGCCGCGATCAGCGGCGCTCACCACGTGGGCGCCGCTGATCACTATGACGTACTATGCCGTCCCTGGGAATCAAGTCCCAGGGCACATGGACGGGATAGTGTGAAGGGTTAATACTAAAATCAGAGCTTAAGTTTCACTTCTCCATTTCTCTGTAGGTTTCGTTTCTTAATTTTTGTTGCTGTGAGATAAATTTTTGTAATTGGCATGGGCTGTCATGAAACCAGATTGTTTTCATCAGGAGCAAAGATAAGGGAGGCGGGAGTGTAAAACTCTGAAGAATATGCCATTATACTACTTTCTATTTGGATACGGACATATATGTAGTTTCCGGTTTTCTTGCAATATTATTGGCTTATAAAGTGAAATGATGCTATTGGTACTTGAGAACCTTGCATAATTAAGCAAAAGATTATAAAAGATGTGACTAAAATAAAGGGGCTTAGTGATCTGCCTCGATCCTCCCGGACAGAGACCCCCTTCTCCGTGTGGTCATTTGAGTTGCTAGCAACACTGGAATAATTTGGAAATCACTGGATCAACCGTGAAGGGTTAATTTAGCCCTCCCAAAATAGCTACCTCGACAGTGGCGTGCAACGTGGGGCCCCCGGACAGGGACGCCTCTGCCCCCGGAGGACAACAAGACAAAGGACCCTCGGAGCGGACACAGGTGTTGGAAAATTGGGACTGATCATCCCCCACGGCAACCACGGTAAGTTGGCAGTTAAACTGTTCAGACTGACCGTTTGGTGTGCTTTTCCTGTGCTTGTTGCTGCAAAGAGGATCTGAGGTTTGTCCCCTGGTGGGGTGATTCATGGGTGGAATCATATAGAGGTGTAGTCCCGTTGGGAGCCCAGTACTCGAACCGTACCTCATAAGGGACAGACACCCCGGATTGACCAGTGATTGTGGCTCTCTTTATAGTCAAAATATCCTGAAATTCCCGATCATTATTAGTAATTCGGCGTGGTGAGTGATCGAAGACTGGGTAGGATACGTAACGCAGGTATATATAGATAGATATATATAACCAGAGGTGTCCGGAGGGATAGTCTGAGACGCCCTCCTCCTTTCACTGAGTACCACAAATTTTGGGCTTCCCAAAGGGGGATTATTGACCCGGTGGAACAGAGACTGAAATGGCCACCAGATCTGTGCACAATTTGTCAGGATATTTAGCTCTAAAGGAGAGAATTATGTTTCTGTGGAAGAAAAAGAAAAGTTTGGAATTGTGTGAAGGATCAGATACTGTTAGTCTTATGATTCAAAGACGAGGAAAGAAATCTGTCAAGAATGCAGGAAAAATATTTTAGATTCTGGGATTTCCTAAGGGCGGGAGGTTGTAGCCTACGCTATGGGATGAAGGAGTTAAAAAAAATAAATAAAAAATAAAGGAAGATTGACTGTTGATGGATTACTTAAAGGTGCTGAGGAATTCCGTGGCTTGGCACATGAATTTTATAATGAAGGTTATGTGGAAGTTGAACAGCAAGTGAATTCTGATTGTTTTTATTGCTATGTGGAAAAAGGAAAATTGTCTAACACTGTGAAAAAGACGGAAAGTGTTGTGGTACAAGAAAGAATTGAGATTGTGATTAATGAAGACACTGAGATTGAGGTTAATGTGTCGGGCAGGAAATTAGTTAAGAATGATTTGAAAGAAGAGGTCTCCCTGCTAGTGTCATGTCGGACGCTATTCACACCACAGCATCCGGCAGGCAGAGGTAGTTCCACCTCCAGCCACTATAGCCTCAGTGGCGCCGGCCTGATCTTCAGGCTCTCGGGGGTTAATCCTGCTGGAGACCAGGTTGGATGGTTAGTCACGCCCACGGTCTTTAAATAGTCATGCTGGCCTATGGGCGTCGCCGATTATAGCTTGTGTTTCATACCAAGTGGTTCCGGTCTGGAGTGGAGGTGTTCAAGAGAGAGAGATTCATATCTGGTGTCGTATGATCCGTCGTTATCCTTTCTCCTTCCCATATTTGTGTTTAGTTGTGCCCTGTTCACATTACTGTTTATTCCTCTGTGTGTGCGGCGTAGTGCAGTTTAAGTTCTCCCTGTCTGTCATTATTTGTGTGGGAGCTTTGGTGGTGACTTCTCACTGGGTGGAGGGTGGAGGGTTAAGTGCAGGGCTGAGCAGGAGATAAGGAAAGGTCGGAGGCTCAGGCATTTGCACCTTCAGCAAAAACCCTGGGTTGAGGGTCAGACAGGGTTTCCCCTAGTAAAGGGACACCACAGGGGCCCCGGGTATTTCAGCCTTAGTTGAACTAAGCCCCCGAGACATTATAATCGGCCCACATTTTTTCAGGAGTCCATGGATCCATTAGATTCCATAACCCGCCAGTTGGCGGCGCTGTCCATACAGGTCTCCGAGTTGAAAGGGGCAGTTCAGCAGCAGGGCCTGGTAGTAGCAAAGGTCCAAACGGCATCTGCAGGTATCGGTGCAGAGCCGAAGTTTCCGCTGCCAGAACGATTTTCAGGCAATCGCAGCAAATTTGTCGTATTTCGGGAGGCCTGCAAATTATACTTCCGCATGCGGCCAATATCCTCAGGTAATGAGGCCCAGCGAGTAGGGCTGGTGTTGTCATTACTGAGTGGTGACCCCCAAGCATGGGCATTTTCCTTACCACCTGACTCTGCTACATTTCATTCGGTCGATAATGTTTTTTCTGCCCTCGGGCTCATTTACGATGACCCTGACCGACTGGCTCTAGCGGAATCTAAAATCCGCGCCCTCCGCCAGGGGGAGCGCTTGGCAGAAGACTATTGTTCGGAATTTCGCCGCTGGGCTGTAGACACACAGTGGAATGACCCAGCACTGCGGAGCCAGTTTATTCATGGGGTATCAGGGAGGGTGAAACAAGCCCTCCTGATGTATGAGACTCCGGCATCATTGGAGTCTGCCATGAGTTTGGTGATACGTATTGATCGCCGTTTTCGTCAGGGGGCACAGGAGACGCTACCTCTGGGGGAAAACAGAGGTGCAGGTGTGGTTGAAGTAGATGAGTCCCCTGAACCTATGCAGATTGCTGGCGTGGCACAGGTTCAGCCTCGCGCTCCGGGAGTCCGGAAGTCCGGAGCATGTTTCTACTGTGGTAAAGGTGGTCATTATGTTAACGTTTGCCCGGTACTACCTAAGAGGGTCACACCGGCGGAAAACTGTTAAGCTCAGAGGGTATGGAGGAGACCCAACTGAGCGTATGCATATCCTCCATGATGGTATCTCAATGTATGCTCCCTGCCAAGGTTATTGTCGCCGGCAGAGAGCTACCTATATCAGTGTTCGTGGATAGCGGTTCCGCCACCAATCTCATAGATGAGGAGTTTGCACACACCGCCGGGTTTAAGATTGAAAAACTTCCTCACCCCATACAGGTGGTGACCATTAATGCTGTTCCCCTCCCTCAAGGGGAGATTACTGAGTTTGTGGCAGAGGTGAAACTCCACATTGGGGTCCTACATTCTGAGTCGGTTACATGTAGGGTCCTCCGTAATCTCCCAGCTCAAATGGTCCTGGGTTTTCCATGGCTGTCCAGGCACAACCCGGTAATTGATTGGAAAACTCAGGACATAGTACAATGGAGTGGTTTCTGCCAAGACAATTGCTTGGCCACATGTGTGTCCGCCGTGACTCCCAGCCTGCCGGAGGCTTTGCAGGATTTCGCGGATGTTTTCTCTGAGAAGGGTTGCTCAGAACTGCCTCCACATAGAGCCTATGACTGTGCTATTAGGTTAAAACCCGGGGCCAAATTACCTAAGGCCAGGATGTTTAATATTTCTGGTCCTGAGAGACAAGCTCTGAAAGACTACATCGCGGAGAGTCTGAGTAAAGGTCACATCCGGCCTTCGTCCTCGCCTGTAGCCGCGGGGTTTTTCTTCATTAAGAAGAAAGATGGGGGGTTACGCCCGTGTCTGGATTTCCGAGAGTTAAACCAGATTACTATCCGTGATCCCTACCCAATGCCGTTGATCCCGGATTTGTTCAACCAGGTAGCGGGGGCAAAATGGTTTTCCAAGCTGGACCTCAGGGGGGCGTATAACCTCATAAGGGTCCGTCAGGGGGATGAGTGGAAGACGGCGTTTAACACTCCTGAGGGTCATTTTGAGAGTCTGGTTATGCCGTTTGGGTTGACCACCGCGCCTGCCGTTTTCCAACATTTTATTAATGATGTCTTTGCTCATGTCCTGGGGAGATTTGTGATTGTATACCTGGATGATATCCTCATTTATTCTAGCGATCGGGACACTCATTTGCAGCATGTTAGGCAGGTGTTACAGTTGCTCCGGGAGAACCAGCTCTATGCTAAGCTGGAAAAATGTTTATTTTTTGTCCAGGAGTTGCCCTTTTTGGGATATATTGTGTCCGCAGCTGGTTTTAAAATGGACACCGCTAAGGTGCAAGCGGTGTTGCAATGGGAGAGGCCGGAGAGTCTGAAAGCACTCCAGCGGTTCCTTGGGTTTGCGAATTATTATAGGAAATTTATAAAACACTTTTCGACTGTCGCCAAACCGCTCACGGACATGACAAAAAAGGGTGCCGATCTGGCGAACTGGCCTGAGGTGGCTATACGTGCATTTGAGCGTCTGAAGAATAGTTTTGCTTCAGCCCCCATTCTGGTGCAACCAGACGTGTCTAAACCTTTTGTGGTAGAGGTTGATGCGTCGGAGGTGGGAGTGGGGGCAGTACTGTCTCAAGGCTCGTCCTTGAGCGAGATGCATCCATGCGCCTACTTCTCCAAGAAGTTGTCGCCGGCCGAACGGAATTATGATATCGGCAACAGGGAGTTGTTGGCCATCAAACTGGCTTTTGAGGAATGGCGACACTTCTTGGAGGGGGCGGCTCACCAGGTCACAGTTATCACCGACCATAAGAATCTGCTCTACCTGGAGTCGGCCAAGCGTCTGTCTCCTAGGCAGGCTCGCTGGGCATTGTTTTTTACTCGTTTCAATTTTCTTGTGACGTACCGTCCCGGGGCTAAAAACACCAAGGCGGATGCTTTGTCTAGGTGTTTTCCGGGGGGAGAACCTCGGGAAGAACCGGTACCCATCCTCCAGAAAGGGGTAGTGGTCTCGGCTCTCACGACTGAGGTAGAGGCGGAGATTGCCGAGGCCCAAGAGGAGGTACCACCAGGACTTCCCGCCAACAAATCATTTGTACCCCTGCATCTTCGGCCTAAGGTGTTGAAGGAACACCACGATTCGGTACTGGCTGGTCACCCAGGGGTGAAGGGCACCTTAGAGCTGGTATCGCGTCGTTTCTGGTGGCCCAAAATCCGGCAGGACGTGGTCTCGTACGTGGCAGCTTGCATCACGTGCGCTAGGGCTAAGTCACCCCGAACCCGTCCTGCTGGCACGCTACAGCCTCTGGGGGTACCCAATAGGCCATGGACAGAAATCTCCATGGATTTTATCACTGACTTGCCAGCCTCGGCAGGGAACACGGTCATCCTGGTGGTGGTTGACCGTTTTTCAAAGATGGTGCATTTTGTGGCGTTGTCCTCTTTGCCCAATGCTAAGACGTTGGCTCAGGTATTTGTGAAGGAGGTGGTCAGACTCCACGGAGTACCATCTGACATAGTATCTGATAGGGGTACGCAATTTGTGGCGAGGTTTTGGAAAGCTTTCTGCTCAAGGTTGGGGATCAAGTTGTCACATTCATCGGCGTTTCATCCACAGTCTAATGGACAAACTGAGCGCATGAACCAAAATCTAGAACAGTATTTACGATGCTTTGTGTCCGACAACCAGGAGGAGTGGTCTACTTTCCTTCCTCTGGCCGAATTCGCATTAAATAATCACCGCCAAGAGTCATCAGGAGAGTCTCCATTCTTTTGTGTGTACGGTCAACATCCTCAGTTTTGTACCTTACGTCAGGGTGACTCCGGGGGTGTCCCGGAGGAGGATCAGCTAGGAGCCCAATTGTCATCAGTCTGGAGGCGGGTGAAACAGCGTTTGTTGAGCATGAGTGCCAGGTACAAACGGGTGGCTGACAGTAGACGCGTGCCAGGTCCGGACCTGTGTGTGGGTGAATGGGTGTGGTTAGCTACGAAGAACATAAAACTCAAAATCCCTTCTTTAAAACTGGGTCCAAGGTTTATTGGGCCTTTTAGGATTTCTGCCATTATTAACCCAGTGGCTTATCGGTTGGAACTTCCCGCAGTGTACAAGATACACAACGTGTTTCACAGGGCTTTATTGAAAAAGGTGGTAGGCTCTGTGGACACAACGCCGATGCCACCTCCAGTCATGGTGGATGGCGAGTTAGAGTTCGAGGTCGCCAAGGTAGTGGACTCTCGAGTAGTACGCCGTACTCTTCAGTATTTGGTGCACTGGCGGGGGTATGGTCCAGAGGAGAGGTCTTGGGTTCCAGCCTCAGACATACATGCGGATCGGCTGGTCAGTTCTTTTCACCGTCGTCATCCGGACAAGCCGGGTCCTATGAGTCTTGAGGGCCCTGGGGTCCCTCGTAGAAGACGGGGTACTGTCATGTCGGACGCTATTCACACCACAGCATCCGGCAGGCAGAGGTAGTTCCACCTCCAGCCACTATAGCCTCAGTGGCGCCGGCCTGATCTTCAGGCTCTCGGGGGTTAATCCTGCTGGAGACCAGGTTGGATGGTTAGTCACGCCCACGGTCTTTAAATAGTCATGCTGGCCTATGGGCGTCGCCGATTATAGCTTGTGTTTCATACCAAGTGGTTCCGGTCTGGAGTGGAGGTGTTCAAGAGAGAGAGATTCATATCTGGTGTCGTATGATCCGTCGTTATCCTTTCTCCTTCCCATATTTGTGTTTAGTTGTGCCCTGTTCACATTACTGTTTATTCCTCTGTGTGTGCGGCGTAGTGCAGTTTAAGTTCTCCCTGTCTGTCATTATTTGTGTGGGAGCTTTGGTGGTGACTTCTCACTGGGTGGAGGGTGGAGGGTTAAGTGCAGGGCTGAGCAGGAGATAAGGAAAGGTCGGAGGCTCAGGCATTTGCACCTTCAGCAAAAACCCTGGGTTGAGGGTCAGACAGGGTTTCCCCTAGTAAAGGGACACCACAGGGGCCCCGGGTATTTCAGCCTTAGTTGAACTAAGCCCCCGTGACAGCTAGATGACAATTGTACAAGGAGACCGAGAGTCGCAGCCCCCCACCTTTGCTGACGGCACCTATTATCATCCGCAGCCAGCCTCAATCCCCATTCACCCGATCCAGAGGGAAAAAAAAAAGTTTTCAGAAGACTTTAACCCGCTCTGTTCAGGAGAGAGAGAGAAAAAAAAAGAGCAAACAGCAGCCTCTAGCCCCCACCGCAGCTGCGAGCACACAGTGTGCCCTTCAGCCCACACAGCAAACTCTCGCCCCCCCTCAGACTTCAGCTAGTGGGAACCCTGCTCCTCAGTCCCTCCCTGCTAATTCTCGTTACTGCTCAGTTTGTAATCTCTCCCACATGTCCTGTAAATTTACTGGGGGTAGATTTATTATCACAGTTCCCCTCCAGAACACAATTCCAAGATAATGGTCAGATGGTTCTTATGGTATATAATCCCTATGTAGATGAAGACAGTGAGGAAATCTGTATTTTGCATGCCCTTCTCACGGTTATGATGGCCCTGATAGGCTCAGATCCACCCCCAATATTGCCTGAGGATCAATGACTCACCCCATACCTCTCAGAGATACCATCTAAACTCTGGTCAAAAGGGCCAAATGATATAGGGAAAATGCCTGTAGAACCAGTAAAAGTGTTTCTCAAACCTGGTGCCTAATCCTCATACTCTTTTGTCCCAAATACCCCAGGATGCTGCTTGGTTTACAGTTATTGATCTTGCCAATGCCTTCTTTAGCATTCCGTTACACCCAGACTGCCAGTTTCTATTTGCATTCACTTATCAGGGACGACAGTTAATATGGACAGTTATGCCACAAGGGGCCCAAAACAGTCCCAACCAGTTTTCAAAAAAAATATGAGCAGGTGTCTTTTGCCATTTCTGCCACTGTTAGCCTCCTTAAAGCATCTGGCAGCACTGAACTGTCGGGTTTCGCCCTCGGGACTTCAGTTCTGCCTTGGTCATGTGATATTCTTGGGTCACTGTCTCCTTCAGGGTGCCAGACACCTCGCAGAAGAAAGAAAAATAGCTGTCAGCTCCCTTTCTTTCCCAAAAGATGAAACTGAACTCCAGCGTTTTCTTGGACTGTGCACTTATTGTCGTCAGTGGATACCGGATGCATCCCGCATAATGCAACCCCTTTACAACGCCTTGAAAGACGGCATAATGAGCTACAAGGAAAGATCACCGGTTTGCATGGAAAGCCTTCATCATGCCTTCTCTGAGTTGAAGCGGCTTATTGCTTCCACCCCTGCCTTGGGCATCCCGGACTATACTCGACCGTTCCATTTGTATGTGTCTGAGAATGAAGGACACGCAGCAGGGTTACTTACACAATCACATGGCAACAGGCAACGACCAGTGGGCTATTATTCGGCCCGCCTCGACCCAGTGGCCCGAGCATCACCATGTTGCATGAGGGCAGTTCACACCACTCACTCGTTGCTTGACAAGACTGCAGACATAATTCTTGGACATGAAACGCACATTTTTGCTCCGCATGATATTTCATCAATACTTAGCCTTCAGCAACCAAGACATTTGACTGTGCAACGACACTTACGGCTGCAGTGTTCACTCCTTTTGCCTGATTATGTCAAGTTGCATCGCTGTACTACAATCAACCCTGCTACTTTACTGCCGGTCCCCAAGAAAGATGGCAGTGATGAGGATTTTCTCCAACATGATTGTTCCCAACTTCTGACAGAAGAAACAGTTACTCCACCAAATGTCAGTGAGAATCCACTCCCAAATTCTGATCTGGTGTTATACACGGATGGCTCAAGATATGCTGACGAGTTTGGTAGATTCCACACGGGATACGCTGTTACCACAGAGGACACTGTAGTGCACGCAGCTGCGCTCCCGCCTTCACAGTCAGCACAAGAAGCAGAACTCCAGGCTCTGTCTACTGCATGTACTTTGGCCAAGAACAGACGGGCTAATATATACACGGACTCACGGTATGCATTTCGTATTGCTCACGATTTTGGGGCTCTATGGGCCAATCGAGGGTTTATTTCTACTGCCGGAACCCCAGTGAAAAATGCTGAAGCTGATAAAACCCTCATGGACTCGATCAAATTACCTACTCAGGTGGCCATTATCAAAGTTATGGCGCACGGTCCTAGGAACAGTCCACAGACTGTTGGCAACATATTTGCGGATATGCAAGCAAAAGCCTCCGCTCTCTTACCCGTTGAACCAACCATATCAACTATGGTGACCACACGCTCTCAGCGTAAACAGTTACAAGAAGCACTGACCCTACAAGAACCTGAGGATCTACAACAGACTGAAGTTTTCTGTCAGACCCCGCGAGACCGCTTAATGACGATGCAGAGAATGTCTCCAAAGGAAGAGGTGAAGCAATGGAAGACTGATGGGGCACGAATGGATAATGGTCTCTGGAAAAGGACCGACTTGTGTGTCTCCCTAAGCGGATGTACCCTGCTATTGCCATATGGGCACATGGACCTATATATCAAGGAAAGAATCAGGCCCTCGCACTGGTGCAAAAATTCTACTGGGCCCCGGTTCTCCAGTTGGCCGGAAGCATTCCCTGTTACCAACATGACTGCAAAGACCACAGCGAAGAAACTGGTGATGGAAGTTATATGCAGATATGGGGCTCCAGAAGTTGTTGAAAGTGATCAAGGCCCGGCCTTTTCTTCTCATGTGTACCAAGAAGTTCTGACAATGCTTGGATCCACTGTAGCCCTACATACTCCGTACCACCCACAATCCAGTGGGAAAGTTGAGAGGTTGAATGGCACACTGAAAGGACAATTGACCAAAATGATGCAGGAGACTACTGCTCCATGGCCAGAGCTCCTACCCATTGTACTATACCATATTCGTACTACCCCTATTGCAAAGCATGGCCTGTCCCCATATGAGATATTTTTGGTGCTAGGCCCCCAGTTGCAAATTTCCAGCCCCAGCAGTTATCAGAAGAAACTGACCGTGCTGTTCAATGTGTTATTCAGCTTAGTAAAAATCTTGCTAACACCTATGTTCTAGTTTTCTTTTCTTTTCCAGATTCAACAGAAACCGATACCTGTCATAACCTGAAGCCTGGTGATTTGGTAGTCGTGAAGAAGCATGTCAGGAAGCATGGACTAGAACCCTTGTATGACGGTCCCTATCAAGTTCTCCTCATCACCCAACAAGCCAATAGCAAATGAAGGGGCATAATGTTTTGGTTTTTCGAATTTTCTATATTATGATTGGTAGAAGTTAAAAGTTAAAGTTAGAAGATATTCAAAGACTCAGAGATCAATACGATAAAGACAATGATTGTCATAAGGACAGTTGGTGGTCAGACACCTTCTCCTTTCTCAATCCAGCCGGTTTAAGGGAATTGGGGGCTGGGTAGCTGGGATCTTACAAAGCTTGTTACACATTGCTGCCTGTATCCTTGTTGTATATGTGATACTAAAACTTGTTCTTTGGTGTATTTCTGTATGTATTAGGAAATTCTGCACTAAGCCAGCTAATGATGATACCAAAGGCGTCGTTGCCCCTGCTCTTCTCTGCACCGAACTTAAAAGGCTACTTGATGAAGATGTTGAAGCCAAGCGCATGGCTACCTATAAAAGATCCCCACCACCGTCATCAAAAATTGTTATTCATGAACTGCAGTATACAGGGGGGACGGGTGCGCCGCGACAGCCATGATTGATAACACGGCATCAGTCATGTAAAGACCAGTACCCCTCAAGCTGTTAGCTTGGGATAGCACCTCTGATGCTGCATATGTGTTAAAAAATTTATCTAGGGGGGAATGTGAAGGGTTAATACTAAAATCAGAGCTTAAGTTTCACTTCTCCATTTCTCTGTAGGTTTCGTTTCTTAATTTTTGTTGCTGTGAGATAAATTTTTGTAATTGGCATGGGCTGTCATGAAACCAGATTGTTTTCATCAGGTGCAAAGATAAGGGAGGCGGGAGTGTAAAACTCTGAAGAATATGCCATTATACTACTTTCTATTTGGATACGGACATATATGTAGTTTCTGGTTTTCTTGCAATATTATTGGCTTATAAAGTGAAATGATGCTATTGGTACTTTAGAACCTTGCATAATTAAGCAAAAGATTATAAAAGATGTGACTAAAATAAAGGGGCTTAGTGATCTGCCTTGATTCCCGTAGAGACCCCCCGTCTCCGTGTGGTCATTTGAGTTGCTAGCAACACTGGAATAATTTGGAAATCACTGGATCAACCGTGAAGGGTTAATTTAGCCCTCCCAAAATAGCTACCTTGACAATAGTACGTCTGATGGCACAAAGGGGTTAATCACCAGCAGCGTTAATTAGATAGCAATGAGCCTGCCGAGCATTAGCTGGGGGAAACAGCTAGTATACCAATATAAATGCTCACCACCCGGGCATAGAACGGGTTCAGTAGCTAGTACCTGTATAATGACATCTGTCATTCATGCCTCAAAAACTATTATGCTGCATGTATCGTAGCCAGCTCTAATAATTTACCAATTCACAGTTTTTGGTTCTAGAAACCACCATTATATACAATGGCTGTGCTGTGCAGTAATCATTTCTTAAACCCACTTACTACTACTACTGGAAAAGTGATGAGAATATATAAAGAGAAAGATACCATAAATAAAGAGTAATTAAAAGCTATACCCAATATAACATCACCATTAAAACCAACCCTTAAATAACTTTCATAATATTTGGACTTACAGTTGTGGCCAAAAGTATTGACACCCCTGCAATTTTGTCAGATAATACTCAGTTTCTTCCTGAAAATGATTGCAATCACAAATTCTTTGGTATTATTATCTTCATTTAATTTGTCTTAAATGAAAAAACACAAAAGAGAATGAAGCAAAAAGCAAAACATTGATCATTTCACACAAAACTCCAAAAATGGGCCAGACAAAAGTATTGGCACCCTCAGCCTAATACTAGGTTGCACAACCTTTAGCCAAAATAACTGCGACCAACCGCTTCCGGTAACCATCAATGAGTTTCTTCTTACAATGCTCTGCTGGAATTTTAGACCATTCTTCTTTGGCAAACTGCTCCAGGTCCCTGATATTAGAAGGGTGCCTTCTCCAAACTGCCATTTTTAGATCTCTCCACAGGTGTTCTATGGGATTCAGATCTGGACTCATTGCTGGCCACCTTAGAAGTCTCCAGTGCTTTCTCTCAAACCATTTTCTAGTGCTTTTTGAAATGTGTTTTGGGTCATTGTCCTGCTGGAAGACCCATGACCTCTGAGGGAGACCCAGCTTTCTCACACTGGGCCCTACATTATGCTGCAAAATTTGTTGGTAGTCTTCAGACTTCATAATGCCATGCACACGGTCAAGCAGTCCAGTGCCAGAGGCAGCAAAGCAACCCCAAAACATCAGGGAACCTCCGCCATGTTTGACGGTAGGGACCGTGTTCTTTTCTTTGAATGCCTCTTTTTTTCTCCTGTAAACTCTATGTTGATGCCTTTGCCCAAAAAGCTCTACTTTTGTCTCATCTGACCAGAGAACATTCTTCCACAATGTTTTAGGCTTTTTCAGGTAAGTTTTGGCAAACTCCAGCCTGGCTTTTTTATGTCTCGGGGTAAGAAGTGGGGTCTTCCTGGGTCTCCTACCATACAGTCCCTTTTCATTCACACGCCGACAGATAGTACGGGTTGACACTGTTGTACCCTCGGACTGCACAGCAGCTTGAACTTGTTTGGATGTTAGTCGAGGTTCTTTATCCAACATCCTCACAATCTTGCGTTGAAATCTCTTGTCAATTTTTCTTTTCCCTCCACATCTAGGGAGGTTAGCCACAGTGCCATGGGCTTTAAACTTCTTGATGGCACGGCGCACGGTAGACACAGGAACATTCAGGTCTTTGGAGAGACTTGTAGCCTTGAAATTGCTCATGCTTCCTCACAATTTGGTTTCTCAAGTCCTCAGACAGTTCTTTGGTCTTCTTTCTTTGCTCCATGCTCAATGTGGTACACACAAGGACACAGGACAGAGGTTGAGTCAACTTTAATCCATGTCAACTGGCTGCAAGTGGGATTTAGTTATTGCCAACACCTGTTAGGTGCCACAGGTAAGTTACAGGTGCTGTTAATTACACAAATTAGAGAAGCATCACATGATTTTTCGAACAGTGCCAATACTTTCGTCCACACTCTTTTTTATGTTTGGTGTGGAATTATATCCAATTTGGCTTTTAGACAATTATTTTTGTGTTTTTTCATTTAAGACAAATTAAATGAAGTTAATAATAACAAAGAATTTGTGCTTGCAATAATGTTCAGGAAGAAACTGAGTATTATCTGACAAAATTGCAGGGGTGTCAATACTTTTGGCCACAACTGTAGTAATTGAAATAAACCTATAGAAAAAAAATGTACAAATGCATTATGAATAACCCTGCCACGCCATTGTTGATTGTTTTAATGCACTTGATGACATTCTCTATTAACTGCTCTAACTGGGTCAAAATCATCAGGGAAAGCATCCATCTTGCCCTTCATGTTAATGCACTTAATTACTTTACCCTTAGCTGCTCCCCCTGACTCAAGGGCATTGTGAATAGGCATATTGCTCTATTGCCCTTCGTGTTATTGCACTTGAGTGCTTCACCCTTAGTCACTCCCCAGTGACTCAAGGGGACACAGATTAGGTATACTGTTCTTCAGTTTAGTGCACTGCTTTGTCCAGAAGACAACCTTAAAAAAATCAAGAGTTGGTCAATATAGTCAAAATCCGTGTCTCAGAATTCTCAAGTCACATGAACAAAAGGTATAATATTGACAAATAAGGAAGTGGGCCTATGGAAGCCGTGCACCAGCTTTTTTTTGCGCCAACAGCCGCACCTTAAGCCCTCAACCGCACCACACCGGTTCGAGGACCTGCCTGCTTATGCCCTCAACCGCACCACACCAGTTCAAGGACCCTACTGAATGGCGCTACCAATTAAATTGTCCCGCTGAGACCTCAGCCCAGTAGCAACCCCTTTTACTTAAATTATACTCTGACCATCAAATGAAGCAAAAAGAGGAGAGGGGTAGGTAACCGCCCCACCAAACAGGCCCCCTACTTCCCCCTTCTGCTATCATCACCTGGCTCTCCACAGACCCGTTCCCCACCCAAGATGGTTACCCCCCCCACAGAACAACATTAAACAACATTAGCAGCCCTGTTTATTAACATATTTATATTACAAAATGAACATATCGATATGACATTGACAAATAAGGAAGCCGGTCTATGGAAGCCATGCACCAGCTTTTTTTTGCTCCAACAGCTGCACCTTAGGTCCTCAACCGCACCACACCGGTTTGAGGACCTGCCTGCTTATGCTCTCAACCACACCACACCAGTTCGAGGACCCTACTGAATGGCGTTACCAATTAAAGTGTCCTCCTGAGACCTCAGCCCAGTAGGGACCCCTTTTATTTAAATTATACTCTGACCAACAAATGAAGCAAAATGAGGGGAGGGGTAGATAACCACCCCACCAAGCAGGCCCCCTAATCCCCCCTTCTGCTATCATCACCTGGCTTTCCACAGACCCGTTCCCCACCCAAGATGGTTGCCCTTCCACAGAACATTAAACAACATCAACTTAACTCTGAAAAAGGAAGAGGAGAATTGAAGGTTCAACTATCTTGAAAAACTGCAACAAAGAGCTCCACCATGCCACCCACAGTTGCACCGCAACTGGCCTAGGGGGACCCAGCAGACTGTTACCCATACCAAAAATTGTCACGTTGAGACCTCTCTCAGTATGGACCCATTTTCAAATTTAACCCCTTCACGACCTTTGACGCCATGTAGGCGTCATGAAAAGTCGTGACAATACGACCCATGACGCCTATGTGGCGTCATGAATTGATTGCCCCCCTGCGGGTCGGGTGACCGGGGTCACTGAATGGTCACCCAACCAGCACACAAAGGACCCTTCAGAGTTAACACCTGGGGGCATGGCTTAGCCCCCACGTGCCTACAATCGCTCTGATTGGCTGTTAAAAGTGAAACTGCCAATCAGAACGATTGTAATATTTCACCAATGAAAATTGGTGAAATATTACAATCCAGCCATGGCCGATGCTGAAATAGCATCGGACATGGCTGGAGACCGAGACTCAACCCCCCCACACTGACTGATGGCACCGATCGGCTGCCGCCACCGTCTGACGGCACCGATCGGCAGCCGCCGTCATAATCTGCCCCTCGCCTTCCCTCCGCCCCCCGCCCTCCGATCACCCCCTCTCACCCTCCTTTGTGCCTCCGACCTCCCGCTATCCGTCCCGGTGTCCCGCCGTCCAGCGTCATGGGTGCCGCCATCTTGGAAGATGGCGGGCGCATGCGCAGCGTGCCAAATTGAATCTGCAACGCTGCAGATTCATTCATTTATTTTGATCACTATGATAAACTTTCATAGTGATCAAAATAAAAAAAAAGTAAATCACCGCCCCCCTTATCACCCCCATAGGTAGGTACAAATAATAAAATAAAAAAAAATATATATTTTTTTATTTTTCCATTAGGGCTAGGGTTAGGGCTAGGGCTAGGATTAGGGCTAGGGTTGGAATTAGGGTTAGGGTTAGAAATAGGGTTAGGGTTTGGAATAAGGGTTAGGGTTGGACTAAGGGTTAGGGTTGGAATTAGGGTTAGGGTTGGAATTAGGGATGGGATTAGGGTTAGGGTTGTAATTGGGATTAGGGTTAGGGTTGGGGTTGGGATTACGGTTAGGCTTGTGGTTAGGGTTAGAGTTGGGATTTCGTTAGGGGTGTGGTGGGATTAGGGTTGTGGTTAGGGTTATGATTAGGGTTGGGATTAGGTTTAGGGGTGTGTTGGGGTTAGGGTTGGAGATAGAATTGAGGGGTTTCCACTGTTTAGGCACATCATGGGGTCTCCAAACGCGACATGGAGCCACCATTTATTCCAGCCAATTTTGCGTTCAAAAAGTCAAACGGTGCTCCCTCCATTTCGAGCCCCGACGTGTGCCCAAACAGTGGTGTACCCCCTCTTTTGTTGTATCAGCGTACGCAGGAAAAATTGCACAACAACTTTGGGGGTCTAATTTCTCCTGTTACCCTTGGGAAAATAAAAAATGGGGGCTAAAATAATTATTTTTGTGGAAAAAAAATGATTTTTTATTTTCACGGTTCTGCGTTATAAACTTCTGTGAAGCACTTGGGGGTTCAACGTGCTCACCACATATCTAGAAAAGTTCCTTGGGGGGTCTAGTTTCCAAAATGGGGTCACTTGAGGGGGATTTCCACTGTGTAGGTACATCAGGGGCTCTGCAAACCTAACATGACGCCCACAGACCATTCCATCAAGTCGGCATTTCAAAACGTCACTACTTCCATTCCGAGCCTCAACGTGTCCCCGAACAGTGGTCCCCCCACATATGGGGTACCAGCGTACTCAGGACAAACTGGACAACAACTTTTGGGGTCCAATTTATCCTGTTACCCTTGTGAAAATAAAAAATAGTGGGCTAAAAATAATTTTGTTAGGAAAAAAAATTTTTTTTATTTTCACGGCTCTGCGTTATAAACTTCTGTGAAGCACTTGGGGGTTCAAAGTGCTCACCTCACATCTAGATTAGTTCCTTGGGTGATCTAGTTTCCAAAATGGGGTCATTTGTGGGGGGTTTGCACTGTTTAGGTACATCAGGGGCTCTGTAAACGTAACATGACGCTCACAGACCATTCCATCAAGTTGGCATTTCAAAGCATCACTACTTCCCTTCCGAGCCCCAACGTGTGCCCAAACAGTGGTCCCCCCCACATATGGGGTACCAGCGTACTCAGGACAAGCTGGACAACAACTTTTGGGGTCCAACTTATCCTGTTACCCTTGTGAAAATAAAAAATAGCAGGCTAAAAAATTATTTTTTGAGGAAAAAAAAATATTTTTATTTTAAAGGCTCTGCATTACAAACTTCTGTGAAGCACCTGGGGGTTCAAAGTGCTCACTATGCATCTAGATAAGTTCCTTAGGGGGTCTAGTTTCCAAAATGGGGCTATTTGTGGGGGAGCTCCAAAGTTTACGCACACAGGGGCTCTGCAAACACGACATGGTGTCCGCTAACGATTGGAGCTAATTTTCCATTCAAAAAGTCAAATGACGCTCCTTCCCTTCTGAGCCATTCCGTGCGCTCAAACAGTGGTTTCCCCCCACATATGGGGTACCAGCATACTCAGGACAAACTGAACAACAACTTTTGGGGTCCAATTTATCCTGTTACCCTTGGGAAAATAAAAAATGGGCTAAAAAATCATTTTTGAGGAAAAAAAGTATTATTTTATTTTCATGGCTCTGCGTTTATAAACTTCTGTGAAGCACTTGGGGGTTCAGAGTGCTCACTACACATCTAGATAAGCTCCTTGGGGGTTCTAGTTTCCAAAATGGGGTCACTTGTGGGGGTTTCTACTGTTTAGGCACACAGGGGCTCTGCAAACGCAACATGACGCCCGCAGAACATTCCATCAAAGTCTGCATTCCAAAATGGCGCTCCTTCTCTTCTGAGCTCTCCCGTGCTCCCAAACAGTGGTTCCCCCCACATATGGGGTATCGGTGTACTCAGGACAAATTGCACAACAACTTTTGTGGTTCAATTTCTCCTGTTAGCCTTGTGAAAATAAAAAATAGCGGGCTAAAAAATCATTTTTGAGCAAAAAAAATGATTTTTTATTTTCACTGCTCTGCATTATAAACTTCTGTGAAGCACTTGGGGGTTCAAAGTGCTCACCACACATCTAGATAAGTTCCTTAGGGGGTCTAGTTTCCAAAATGGGGTCACTTGTGGGGGAGCTCCAATGTTTAGGCACACAGGGGCTCTCCAAATGCGACATGGTGTCCGCTAACGATTGGAGCTAATTTTCCAATCAAAAAGTCACATGGCGCTCCTTCCCTTCCAGGCCCTGCCGTGCGCCCAAACAGTGGTTTATGACCACATATGAGGTATCGATGTACTCAGGAGAAATTGCCCAACAAATTTTAGGATCCATTTTATCCTGTTGCCCATGTGAAAATGAAAAAACTGAGGCTAAATAAAATTTTTGTGAAAAAAAAAGTACTTTTTTTTTTTACGGATCAATTTGTGAAGCACCTGGGGGTTCAAAGTGACCACTATGCATCTAGATAAGTTCCTTGGAGGGTCTAGTTTCCAAAATGGGGTCACTTGTGGGGGAGCTCCAATGTTTAGGCACACAGGGGCTCTCCAAACGCAAAATGGCAACCACTAAATATTCAAGCATATTTTCCATTCAAAAAATCAAACGGCGCTCCTTGCCTTCTGAGCCCTGCCGTGCGCTCAAACAGTGGTTTATGACCACATATGAGGTATCAGTGAGAAATCACTCAGGAGAAATTGCCCAACAAACTTTAGGATACATTTTATCCTGTTACCCATGTGAAAATGAAAAAACTGATGCTAAAAGAAAATATTGGTTGGAAAAATTAAAATGTCCATTTTTTCATTCCATGTTGCTTTAGTTCCTGTGAAGCACCTGAAGGGTTAATAATCTTCTTGAATGTAGTTTTGAGTAGCTTGAGGTGTGCAGTTTTTAGAATTGTGTCACTTTTGGGTATTTTCTGCCATATAGACCCCTTAAAGTGACTTCAAATGTGAGGCGGTCCCTAAAAAAAATGGTTTTGTAAATTTTGTTGTAAAAATGAGAAATCGCTGGTCAACTTTTAACCCTTATAACTTCCTAACGAAAAAAAATGTTGTTTCCAAAATTGTGCTGATGTAAAGTAGACATGTGGGAAATGTTATTTATTAACTATTTTGTGTCACATAACTCTCTGGTTTAACAGAATAAAAATTCAAAATTTGAAAATTGCAAAATTTTCAAACTTTTCGCCAAATTTCCATTTTTTTCCACAAATAAATGCAAAAATTATCGACCTAAATTTACCACTAACATGAAGCCCAATATGTCACGAAAAAACAATCTCGGAATTGCTAGGTTGCATTGAAGCGTTCCTGAGTTATTACCTCATAAAGGGACATTGGTCAGAATTGCAAAAAATGGCCAGGTCATTAAGGTCAAAATAGGCTGGGTCATGAAGGAGTTAAGAGTAGACAGCTCCACCATGCCACCCCCAGTTGCCAAAAACAAATAATTGCTTTAGTTCAGTCCCTGAAATGTATATAAGTGAGGATGAAACTCCATGTATGCACATATAAGTTATATTTTACAACCAAGGTATTCAACAGGTTGATACTGGAAAATCTCCCATCATAAGGTCAGATATAGTCAATGATGGGCAATGTTATATTATATGCTGCAACAATAAATGAGAAGCCGCCTGCTCCTCTACAACAGTTATCGACAGACACGGCTCTCAAATCACCAGCTGCACATAAATAGTAAGAAATATAATATGTAGCTCTAGTATAAGCTGTCTGCAGCCATAGGAGTATGTACAGCAGACTGCAAGTTCTGTATCCCAATTAGTCACGCAGCGTACATACAGTACAATAGACGAGAGACAGGGCTGAAAACTGGGCCCATGATATGTCCTCCAGAGCAAGGTGCAGCATCACACTAAGAGTGCCCAATGAATGCCCTGCCATGTGCGGAGTTATTAGTGCCCACTCACCGCCCCGCCATGTGCTGAGTTTAAGTGCCCACTCACCGCCTCGCCATGTGCTGAGTTATTAGTGCCCACTCACTGCCCGCCATGTGCTGTGTTATTAGTGCCCCACTTACCATACTGCCCTGTGCGGAGTTACTCCCCAAATATTTATTTTATATATGATGAAAAATATATATTAAAGCTCCAGGTAATCCACTCAGGCATGTGCTATCCACCATCTTGGGTAATCTAAAATAAAAACTGGGTCGGTATACACTGATCCTGTAAAATATGAGGGGGACAATATACAGAAACAGGATAGATATATAAGAGTACTAAAAGCTGCCATAACTACAGAAAGAAAGAACAAAGCTAGAAGTCAGGTCCAGATTATATGTGTAAGGGGGTGAGATTTGCTGTCTTTCTTGCTTCTCTTCCCTCTGATTGTCTTCGGTTGTTAATGTTTGCAAATATGTCTATGATGAATGCCTGCACTATTGCTATATATCAATTATGTATTATCGTTCATCTGAAATGGTATTGCTACATGTACGTGTTACCATTTTGTAGAAAGCTGTAATATATTGTCCTGTCTTTCTGTATTATACTATTGCATAATATAGTGTGTCTGTTGTACATGTACAGTTAGGGAAAGTTAGTGCATCCTTTTGGGGACATTAGAGGAGGGGACTTTAGTATATAGTTTACATAGTCATGGGTAAGTATAGTTCTGTTATGGGCCACTAGATAGGGGCATACTAGTGGACTCTATAGGTAAAGCTGATAGCACGTTCATAGAGGGTTAAGTGTAGGAGTGACTGCCTGGTAGTAAGAGGATGGTTGGTTAGGAAGTTAGGTCAGAAGGGGCCAGGGTGCCCTAGTGTCCACATGGGCTATAGGCCCGGACAACTTGGCAGTCCTGTAATGTTTAATTGTTGTGGCCCACATTACCCAGAGCCAGTGTGTGTCATAGCAGTGGGCCAGTACAGAAACGGAAAGATGTAGCAACTTGTCCCCTGGGCCGATGCTTTTAGGGCAGGAGTCGGCAGACAGCTGAAGTGAAGGAAGCTGGAGCTTCGACTAGTTCGGTACAGATGGGCCGGATGCTTTACCAGAGACAACCAAACCTTGTGGCTGATAATTTGGAGTCTAGGGCGAAACAGTCAGAAGGAATTATCATCATGGCAACTTTAGGCCAGGAAGAAACTGGAGAGCAGTCTAGGATGTTTCGGTCCGTGCGTGTACAGCACAAAAGTGACAGCCAGAAAGGGAAAGATGAAGAAACAAGCAAATGTCACAATGTACCAACTATGGATGTAACGTGTGAAGTACTCAGTAAAGAAAGTGTTAAAGTTAATCTGGACTGTGTCTCCATTGATGGGGGTCACCTGAGAGAGACCGTCGTTGCCTGGGAAGTACCCAGAGGAAGCTGAATCTCGAGATGCAGGTATGCCAGAAAGAAGAGTACAGTTTTCTATAGGGGAAGGCAGGACCTCAATATTGCGGTTATCTGGGTCACGACTTCAGTCCTGTCCCTCCCTTACATACAGTATGTACAGCCAGGAAAAACCTGTATACACAGTATCTTTATACACAGCATGATTCGTATATAGCAGAGTGAGAAGTGATAACATGTACCTCAGGTATGTATCCATGATAAGTATACAGCACATTTGGACGGAGCCTTTACACAGATACCACATATATAGTGAAAGCAACCTGGTTGCACTGAATCTGTACACACAAGAAGATCAGCATAGAGCAAAGATGAGGTCACATACAGATCACAAGACTCCATAAATGGGAAGGGGAGAGGAGAGGAAATAATCAGCACAGCAAGGCCAATACACAGCACTGCCATGAAATGTAGCCACCCTTCATCAAACACACACCATCCCCCAACTCTTCCCCTCTCACCCTTATCTCCAGCTCATGTGCCCACAGAACTAATGACAGACAATGTATGTGTCCCTGCTCTGTCCTCTCATACATATGTGGGGAAGGTGACTTGACGGACAGACTTGACTGGAAGTAGGAAGGGACGGTTTGTGCACTATAGACGGAGATTGGCAATGACAGAAGGGTAACAGCTGGGAAAGATAGAAAAGGGAGTGCAGTACCTAGAATTGACCACAAGATGGCAGGGGGGAGTGTAGTTCAGGACTTGACATCAGCTTAGGGCTTAGAAAACCGCTTAGTCATGGTGGGCAGGGAGATAGGAACCCAGGAGGGAAATTCCCAGTGAGAGAGGGGATAAATAGGACAGGTTAGGGTTCCAGTAGAGGCTAGTCCCGGGAGGAGCTCAGGAGGAGAAGACTCAGGACAGAAGACTGAGAAAGGTGGAAGAGCTCGACCAGGGGACTGACAGGAAGAGACAGTCAGGGGGGTGGCCCTGACACAACGGACCGCAGGACAGACGTGGCCCTGGGGGTACCGATTGGACGCGACCTCGGGCAGGTGAAGCGCTGGCGGTAGATTGGTCTAGGACAGCCCCAGCAAAAGATCCGCGAGGGACGTCACTTCAATAGAAGGAAAGGTGAAGGTACCCGGGCCTGGAAACGGAGAACTGTAAAGGAACTGCAGTGCATGGTTATGGTCGTCAGGATGACGGCCAATAAACCCGGATCTGTTACAACTGAAATCTGCCTCCGTCTCGTCTTTGCATGGTCTAGTGTCTGTGTCATCTGGACGTGGTAAGCAGTGGACCACCCCCCAATCTGGCCCCTACCACACATATACCATCTCCCAACTGGTCTCCTCTCACCAGTGTCCATTAAACCCAGCTCCACCTTGTTAATGACAGACCCTGTGAACCTGTAGCAGTCACACGAGTGAACATGGTTTCCACATGAATTTCTGAGGTAATATTAATCCCTTATATGATGTAGGAGCTGATACTACACTAATACATGATGTCTGAGAAGAATGTGCTCCTATCATCTGTAATGTGAAGTGATAACCCCAGTATTACTCTCCCTAACACTGCCGAGATGAAGGAACATGGCAGATACATGAATTCTGAGGTAATATTGATCCCATACATGATGTAGGAGCTGAAACTACCCAATGTCTGAGGTGAATGTACTCCTATCATCTGTAATGTGAAGTGATGACCCCAGTATTACTCTCCTTGACAACTGCAGCCATGAGGGAACTTGGTGGCTACATGAATTTTCTGAGGTAATATTAATCCCATACATGATGTAGGAGCCAGCTATAATGTGAAGTGATAAACCCCCAGTATTATACTTCTCTGAAACTGCAGTGATGTCTTCTCCATTTCATCTGGTGAAAGAAAGAGGTAGAAAGACAAATTTACCTCCTCTATACAAACCCCCACCCCCCCTCACAGAGAGAGACCAACCTCCACCATCCTCACAAAAAGAGACAGTTACCTCACCTAAGTAAGTCCCACCCTCCTCACAGTGGAGCACCAGGCACAAACATATCCTTTAGTCTTAAAGCAACATCACTCTTTCTTAAAATCTACACAGCTATACACACAAAACTGCAGGAGTTAAAAGATCCGCCCATCCCAAAGTCATGCACTCCTCCACCTATTGCTCAGGTGGTTTCTTTACAGGTGTTTCTCACAAAATTAGAATATCATCAAAAAGTTAATTTATTTCATTTCTTCAATACAAAAAGTGAATTTCATATATTATACAGTCATTACAAACAGAGTGATCTATTTCAAGTGTTTATTTATGTTAATGTTGATGATTATGGCTTACAGCCAATGAAAACCCAAAAGTAATTATCTCAGTAAATTTGAATAATTAACAAAAAACACCTGCAAAGGCTTCCTAAGCATTTAAGAAGGTCCCTTAGTCTGTTTCAGTAGGCTCCACAATCATGGGAATGACTGCTGACTTGACAGATGTGCAGTGTGTCAATGACTGCCTTCTGGGCAAGGAGGGTAAGTCACAAAAGGTCATTGCTAAAGAAGCTGGCTGTTCACAGCGTGCTGTATCCAAGCATATTAATAGAAGGTTGAGTGGAAGGAAAAAGAGTGGTAGAAAAAGGTGCACAAACAACCGGAATAACCTCAGCCTTAAAAGGATTGTTAAGAAAAGGCCATTCAAAAATTTGAGGGAGATTCACAAGGAGTGGACTGCTGATGGAGTCATTGCTTCAAGAGCCACCACACACAGACGTATCCAGGACATGCCCTACAAGTGTTGAATTCCTTGTGTCAAGCCACTCATGACCAATAGACAATGGCAAAAGCGTCTTTCTGATGCAAGTCACTGTAGTCAATATTAGTCCCAGAAGTGGAGAGAAAGACTACAAAAACAGATAGTAATAATATATACTACTTACTGGATAAGTAAAGGGAGATGAAACAATCCGAGCTCAGGTCCAGGAAATGGCGCAGTACAACTAGGGGTAATCAGAGACGAAATCCAGTTCATGAGCAGAGGTCAGGAAAACCAAAAAGACAAGACAGTTTACAGGGAGCAGACACAAGAGTAGTCAGGTCACAGGCAAAGAGTCTAAGTCTGGGAAGGGAATAAAGTCAGGCTGGGTCAGGCATAGAGCACAGAGGGATCAGTCTTACACAGGCAGCAGCAAGTGAACGATTGACACTAGATGGAGGAGCTAGCATGCTTAAGTAGAGGACTAATCAAGGGAAGTGAGCATAGATGATTGCAGCACTGACCCAGCACAACCAAAACAGACTGACAGCCTCCACACAACAGTAACATAGCAGAAAAGAACATTGTAGAGACTGTGACAGTTTTGCCTGGGTCAAGGAGAAAAAGAACTGGATTGTTGCTCAGTGGTCTAATGTCTTGTTTTCAGATTAAAGTAAATTTTGCATTTCATTTGGAAGTCAAGGTCCCAGAGTCTGGAGGAAGAGTGCAGAGTAGAGATGGGTAGACCCCTGGATAATCAGGTCCAGTGAGTTCGGCCCAACAGTTACAAAAAGTTCTGATTCGAGTACCAGAACATTACCTGGACCTGAACCCAAACCCGAACCCCAGTCACTTGAATGGGGGGTCCGAACATCCAGTGTTTGCCATGCTGTCATGTGCATGACAATGCGGCAAATATTGCTTCTGACCGGCAGAGAAATCATCCCCACCGATCAAAAAGTGGTGGTTCCCTCACTGTCAAAAGACAGCATGAGCGCTCAGCTGTGATCGGAGGTATAAAGTTTACCTCCGGTCACTGTTGTCCGCTGATGGTACAACTGATCCCATCATACGATACCTACTGCCGCTAAATACTGTGAGAACAGGAGTGGCAGATGGGAGTATTCATCAGCCACTCCTGCACTGTAAATAAATAATTAAAAAAAAAAAAAGGCATGGGTTCCCCTGTATTTTTCCTAACCAGCCAGGCAAAACTCACAGCTGGGGGCTGCAACCCTCAGCTGTCATCTTCAGAAAGGCTTGTTATCAAGAATAGAGGGGTCCCCACACAGTTTTTTTTAATTATTTAAATAAATAATTAAAAAAACGGCATAGGGCCCCCCATTTTTGACAACCAGCCTTGCTAAAGATCACAGCTAGGGGCTGGTATTTTAAGGCTGGTAAGGGGCCATGGATATTGGCCCCTCCAGCCTAAAAATAGCAGCCGCCCAAAAAAGGCACATCTATTAGATGCGCCAATTCTGGCACTTTGCCCAGCTGTTCCCACTTGCTCTGTAGCGGTGGCAAGTGGGTTCATATTTGTGGGGTTGATGTCACCTTTGTATTGTCAAGTGACTTCAAGCCCAAAGGTTAGCAATGCAGAGGCATCAATAAGACATCTATCCATTACTAATCTGATAGTCACATTGTAAGAAAACACAGCCAGCCAGAAAAAAAGTCCTTTAATTGAAAAAAGGACACAGACTTCTTTAATAATCTTAATTAAACCATACTTATGATCTCAACTAATTCCACAGAAGCCCTCGATCTCCTGTAATAAAACTAAACTAAAAAACAACAATATATCATACCTGTCCATCGTTCTGTCCTACGTCTGAAGGATTAATAGTTTTCAACCTTGACAGTGCCAAAATGCGACCATCCAGGCTGAGAACCACTGGTGACTGAGTGGCTGCGAGCGCGGCCTCAGTGACTAGCGCTGATGTCATCGAGGTTACATCTGGACACTGAGGCTCCGTTTCCAGCCGGGCGGTGAGATCCCCGCTAGCACAGTGATAAAAACTCAGCTTTTATGCACACATACTGATTACAAGCAAACAAGTCATAGGTAGGGATGTTACCTTTAGTACCACTGAAACCCATTTGTGTCAACTTCTGTGCATGTTATCAAGCCAAAATCACCAGGGTATGTGAACTTTTGACCAGGGTCATTTGGATGTTTTGGGTTGTCATTATGACATTATGTCATTATGTCATTTATGTACATTTAATCAAAGTACATTTGATCAAAGTACTGGCAGTTATAACATGGCTGAATCTAACACGCATCTCTGTTCTCTTCATACAGGTATTTAACTAATTCAAGCACCTGCCCTGAATCCTGTATGTGTCCTACCAATGTTATTCATCTTAGCAGCATATATAATGGTTTTAAACTAATTCAAGCAACTGCACTGAGTCCTGCATGTGTCCTACCAATGCTATTCATCTTAGCAGCATATGTAGGTACCGTATATACTTGTGTATAAGCCGACCCGTGTATAAGCCGACCCCCCTAATTTTGCCACAAAAAACTGGGAAAACTTATTGACTCGCGTATAAGCCTAGGGTGGAAAATGCAGCAGCTACTGGTAAATTTCAAAAATAAAAATAGATACCAATAAAAGTAAAATTAATTGAGACATCAGTAGGTTAAATGTTTTTGAATATTAATTACACCGCGCTATACTGGGAAAGACAAGGGTTAATATTAGACTACTCACTTGATAATGTATAGAAAAAACAAGATGTCCTGGAGGCTGGATGTCCTGCCTCCAGGACATCTTGTTTTTTCTATACATTATCAAGTGAGTAGTCTAATATTAACCCTTGTCTTTCCCAGTATAGCGCGGTGTAATTACTATTTTAAGCTTGTCTCTTTTTAGCAGGTATTAGCACAGAACCTGTCAATCACCAGCAGCATCTGGGAACACCCAATTTTTTCTTCTGGGCCAAGTGGACTAGCGCCAGTGTGTCACTCTATTGTTTTTGAATATCCATATTGAATCAGGAGCCCAATATAATGCTCCATACAGTTCATGATGGGCCCCATAAGATGCTCCATACAAAATACACCCCATATAATGCTGCACAAAGGTTAATAATGTCCCCATAAGATGCTCCATAGAATAATATGCCCCATATAATGCTCCATAAAGGTTATGGCCCCATAAGATGCTCCATAGATTATGCCCCAATAAAATGCTCCATAGATTATGCCCCCGTAAGATGCTCCAAAGATTATGCCCAAATAAGATGCTCCATAGGTTATGCCCCTATAAAATGCTCCATAGATTATGCCCTTATATTCTGCTCCGTAGAATATGCCCCCATATGCTGCTCCAAAGATTATGCCCCCATATGCTGCCCCATAGAATATGCCCCCATGTGTTGCCCCATAGAATATGCCCCATATGCTGCTCCATAGACTCTGCCTCCATATGCTGCCCCATAGACTATGCCCCCATATGCTGCCCCATAGGATATGCCCCATATGCTGCCCCATAGGATATGCCCTCATATGCTGCTCCATAGACTATGCCCCCATATGCTGCTCCATAGAATATGCCCCCTTATGCTGCCCCCATATGCTGCTCCATAGAATATTCCCCCATATGCTGCTCCATAGGATATGCCCCCATATGCTGCCCCATAGGATATGCCCCCATATGCTGCCCAATAGGATATGCCCCCATATGCTGCTCCATACAAGATGCCCCCATATGCTGCCCCATAGAATATGCCCCATATGCAGCTCCATTGAATATGCCACCATATGCTGCCCCCATAAGATGCTCCACATATTATGCCCCCATATGCTGCTGCTGCAAAAGAAAAATGCCATACTCACCTCTCCTGCTCAGGACACAGCACCTGAGATATTCACCTGTTCGGGGTCCATCGCTGCTCACCGCTGTCTGCTGCTTCCTGTGTCAGTGACTGTTCAGCCAGCAGAGGGTGCAGCGTGCACTAACCATGCCATCGCACCCTCTGCTACCTAAACATCACAGACAGAGGACGCAGCAAACAGCGGTGAGCAGCGATGGACCCGGGACAGGTGAATATCACTATACTTACCCCATCTTTGGGCGGTCTCTGCAGTCTCACTTCTCCACGGTCTCCCTTCCTGCCTTCAGGGGTCACGTGGTACCGCTCATTACACTCATGAATATGCACATATGCTGAAGGCAGGAAGGGAGACCGTAAAGAAGTGGGGGGACTGCAGAGACCACGCCAGGGGGGTAAGTATGATCTCTGACACCCCCGCTCCCCCACCCCCAGGTATATGACTCATGTATAAGCCGAGGGGGGCTTTCAGCCCAAAAAAATGGGCTGAAAATCTCGGCTTATGCACAAGTATATACGGTATATAGTTATTTCAGCTTACTCTGCTTGTCCCCTTATGCTATGAGGTCAAGTAACTTTTAAAAGTGGTTTTTGATCCATGCAGGCCTGGACACTTGTTTATCTGTTCTCTACATTTATTGTGTCCTGCTGTCTCAACTTAGTTTGATTGCTAACGAGAGAAAAAAAGTAAGAGATCTTAGAACTTGCTTCCTATAAATTCAGACATAGTCTGGGGAAGCATTTATGCAGGGGTGCATTTATGTACATTTAATCAAAGTACATTTGATCAAAGCTCTGGCAGTTATAACATGGCAATTGGGCAGGAGACAGGTAAGACCAATAAATCTATTCCCTGTTGTGAGGTAGCGCTGTCATTCACAAAGGGGATTCTCAATTCGCCGCCACAAAACTAGATCCGGCACGGCTTTTCCTTAAAACCATATCAGTCCCTGAAGTTTATTATGCAGCATAAACCAAAGCAAGCAACATAAAGTTCATATCAGCAAAGCGTCCTTGACAGAGCTTCACACAGTGATCACACAGGTTGGCATACACAGGTTCTTCAGCCTCATCATTATTTCACCCACGTCAGGGTTTCCTCATGGCTGTTTCTCCACGCTGCAGACATCCACTCTCTCCTCTGGGACTCTCAGATGCTGGCAGCCATGACACACAGCCACTCCACAGGCTGTTAGCCAGGAGATACTTCTCCCAGCGGTACCTTCCACACTAGACCAACCAGGTCCCTGCATTCACCTCATGTGACCTACCCTGGCCACCATATATGGTCCGTAGCCACGCCCACCAGGTCACATGGCTATGACCTCATCACACGTCTTTCACACCCTCACAGTCTTTTACTATAGTGTAATAAGCACACCCCCTGGGTGGGTTTGTAGATAACTAGGACCGCCCGTCTCCCTAGTTACCTGTAGACTTCTCCCTGACACATTGACACAGCACCTCGCAGTATCACTGCTGCTCAAAACACGCATCAGTCTCCATCTCAAGGCCACCCACCTTGAGATACATGACGGTCCTTCCATATTCTGCCACTCATCCTCTCTCTTGGGACATCCACACAGCGCCCCCTAGCGGACACAGTGGTCATTACACCACACTGTACATTTGTATTACCACAAATATATACCATATGCATTTGTATAATTTATATCCTGCCTGCTGCATTCACTCACATCCACTGCCCTTGCATTAACTCTTTACACTCCATCCATATCGGCCCCTCTGTCCTTTTTTCTCCAATGTATAGCACTCAAGCTCTTTTCACATTGCTAAACAGCACAGATCCATACATTTGCACCATCCAGCACACGAGCCGCTCTAACAAATCACTTAACCATCTGCTCACTTTTTCTATCCTCCTTCTATCTGTTTTTGTAGTCTTTCTCTCCTTGTCGCAGGAGACATCTCTCCCAACACAAGCACCCCATGTCATAGTAAGCTGAACCCCTCAACTGCTACACTCAGAAGCCCCTCTAATCTTAATAATATTCCCTGCATGACTTCTGTCTCTTTTAATTGTGCCCTTTGGAATTCTCACTCAGTGTGTAATAAACTCGCCTTCATCCATGACTTCTTCCTTTCTGATTCTCTTAACCTTCTGGCTCTTACTGAAACCTGGATCCAGCAGTCAGACACCACCGCTGCTGCTGCTCTTTCATATGGTGGACTACACTTCTCACATACCCCAAGATCGGGCAACAGAGCAGGTGGAGGCCTTGGTCTGCTCCTATACCCTAAATGTACCTTTTAGGCTATCCCTCAAGTACCCTCACTTGTCTTCCTTTCTTTCGAGGTCCATACTGTCAGACTCTACAGCCCCTTCTCCATGCGAGTGGCGGTGGTGTATCGTCCTCTGGGCCCCTCCCATCATTTCCTGGATCACTTTGCCACCTGGCTTCCACACTATCTCTCCTGTGACATCCCCACCCTCATCATGGGAGACTTCAACATCTCCATTGCTCTTCCCCTCTCACAATCTGCTTCTCACCTTTTATCTCTAACCTCCTCTTTTGGAGTCTTGCAGCATACTAACTCCCCCACGCATGAAGGTGGAAACTCCCTCGACTTGGTCTTCTCCCGCCTTTGCTCAGTGGATGATTTCACAAATTCCCCTCTCCCGTTCTCTGACCACAACCTTCTGTCATTCTCTATCAAGAACTGCCAACCCGCCCAGATTACCCACACTTTGCACACTTTTAGAAACATACAGGCCATTAACACCCAGAAACTTCTGAAGAACTTGCAGTCATTATTGGCCCCTATCTCCTCCCTCTCATGCCCTGATTCTGCACTGAAGCAATACAATGAAACACTGCAAAGTGCCTTGGATCAATCTGCACCTCCTATACAAAGAACAACTAGATACAGATGGCGACAGCCCTGGCACACACTGAAAACACGCTTCCTACAGTGGTGCTCCAGGTGCGCTGAACGTCTGTGGAGAAAATTCAATCTACCCGAAGATTTCATCTATTATAAGTTTATGCTTAAAACATACAACACTGCCCTTCACCTCTCAAAGCAAACCTATTTTAACACCCTCATCACCACACCATCCAATAACCCGAAACGTCTTTTTGACACTTTTCATTCCTTACTCCACCCAAGAGTGCAGGCCTCAAACATGGATCTCCATGCTGAAAATCTGGCCAATTATTTCTAAGAAAAAATTTACCATATCCGACAGGAAATTATCTCCCAATCACCTCATAACATGCACTGTCCTCCCTCCCCCACTGCATCTAGCTCACTCTTTGATTTTGAACCAGTAACAGAAGAAGTAATCAGGCTCCTTGCATCTTCTCACTCTACTACTTGCACCAGTGTCCCCATTCCATCACATCTCCTCCAGTCCCTTTCCCCTGCTGTCACCACTCACCTAACAAAAATATTCAACCTCTCTCTCTTCAAGTATCTTTCCTTCCTCATTTAAGCATGCCATCATACAACCATTACATAAAAAAGCATCCCTCGACCAAAGCTGTGCCACTAACTATAGACCTGTCTCTAATTATTCCTTCATCTCTAAACTCCTGGAAAGGCTTGTCCATGCCCAACTTATCCGCTATCTCTCAGATAACTCTCTCTGCAAAAACTCTTACTGTTTCTCTTATTCATTCTTGTTTGGACTATTGTCTAAATTCTCCCCTCTCCAATCTGTCCTGAATGCTGCAGTAATCATATTCCTCACCAATCATTATACCGATGCCTCTACATTGTGCCAGTCCTTACACTGGTTACCCATTCACTCCAGAATTCAGTATAAACCTATTACCCTCACCCACAAAGCACTCCATGGCTCAGCACCACGCTGCATCTCCTCCCTTGTCTCAGCCTACCACCCTGCCTGTGCCCTCTGTTCTGTAAATGACCTGAGGTTAACGTCCTCAATAATCAGAACCTCCCGCTCCCATCTCCAATACTTTTCATGTGCTGCGCCCTTTTTCCTTATAGATTGTAAGCTTTTGAGGCCTTCATTCCTCTTGGTATCTGTTTTGATTTATGTGTTTATTGGTATGCAGTAATGTCTATTATCTGTACAAGTCCCCTCTATAATGTAAACTGCTGCGGAATATGTTGGCGCTATAGAATTAAATTTATTATTATTATTATTATGATTTAAAAAGAGAAAACAGTAGTTTGACAATAAATGGCTTCACCGAATCACAATCCATGAGAGGAGAAAAAGTTTTGGTGTTATCATTCATATTCTGTGAAAAAAGCCATAAAAGCAAAAATTCTGCTGGGGTATGTAAACTTTTGAGCACAGTTGTATATAGCCACACACAATAAATAGTCTCCTTTATTATATACTGCTGTCCGTAATTGCAAAGTGCCCCTATTAAGAAAAATAACAAGAATACAATATGTAAGGGACAACACTGTACATACCAGCAGAGGAAGCTATAATAATAAAGAAGGGCACCATACATAACTAGAGAGGATGGTACGTAATAAGGGACGGTGTTATATATAATAAAAGAGGAAACTATGAAACTAAGGATGGCACTATACATAATAAGTGAGTACACTATTTAGTAAGGTACTGTGCTATACATAAGTGAGTACACTATATACTAAGGGACTGTGCTATACATAATTAGTGAGTGTGATGAATTGCAGGGGTGATATATTTAGTTATCCCACCGCTGCAACCAAATGTGAAGAATTGCAGGGGGGATATATTTGGTTATCCCACCGCTGCCACCAAATGTGATGAATTGTGGGGGGAAAAATATTTGGTTATCCCTCCGCTGCCACCAAATGTGATGAACTGCAGGAGTGCTTGGTTGCCCCCAGTTCTTCAGCAGGTATTTTTGTATATCCCACTTTCCAATTCCCGTTTGGAACTTGTGGCTCTTCAGTGCCTCCCTTACCCTCAGGTCAGTCAGGGAACTGCACCCAGGATAAGTAGTCGCCAGATGGGCCGCCTCACTGTGTACGGGCTAGTGGGAAGGCTGCAGTGAGGGAAATGACTGATCTCGGTCCTAGGAGGGATGTACACTTATCGAACTCCGTCCGTCACTGCCAGGGTCTCCCCCAAAAGACCAGAACACACAACAATGCCACCAGCACCTCCCCTTTTGGACTGCGCTAGAGGCAGGACCTGTCGGTACTCCTCCATGCGCACCTCGGCAGGTTCGCCCCAGTGGGACAACCCGTCAGCATTGCCATGGTTGCTGCCCTTTCTGTGTTTCACAGCAAAGTCGTACTGTTGGAGGGCAAGGCTCTAGTGTAGCAACCTTCCGTTAGTACCAGATACGGATTGCAGCCAGCTCAGGGGGTTGTGGTCGGTTACCACAGTCAAGGTGCGACAGTACAGATAGGGCTGTAAACGTTGCAGGGCCCAAACCTTGGCCAGGCACTCCTCTATGGTGGAATAGGTCACTTCCCTCGTTAGAAGCTTCTAGCTCAGTTACAACGCAGGGAGCTCTTGGTTCCCTGAGTCGACCTGGCTAAGCACAGCACCGAGGCCAAACTCGCTGATGTCGGTCTGTACCAGGAACTGTTGACTGCTTTTAACATGGGAGAGCTGCTCAGGACTGTTTTCAAAGCCCGGAAGGCCACTTCACAGTCGTCTGTCCAGTCAACTGTTTGGGATAGCATCTTACTGGTGAGGTCCGTCAAGGGCTTTGTAAGGCTGCTATAGTTCTGAGCAAAGTGCCTATAGTACCCTGCAGTGCCCAGGACGGACATCACCTGTTTCTTGGTCCTGGGGGTGGGCCAGGACATGATAGCTTCCACATTCCCAGGCTCTGGCCTCATAGAACACCCGCCTACCCGGTGCCCCAGGTAGTGGACTTCGCTCATGCCCATCTGGCACTTTCCCAGCTTGATGGTCAGGCCTGCTTGGTGAATACGCTTGAGCACCTCCTGGAGATGCTGAAGGTGTTCTTCCCAGGTGGAACTGAAGAAGGCAATGACATCCAGGTACACCACTGCGTTCTTCTCCAGTCCCTGAAGCAGGTGGTTGACCATCCCCTGGAAAGTGGCATGGGCATTCTTCATGCCCAAGGGCATGACCGTGGACTCGTACAGTCCGAATTGGGTGATAAAGGCGGATTTCTACTGCGCCTCGGGGCTCAGGGGAATCTGCCAGTATCCTCGACTCAAATCCATGATGGATAGGTATTTTGCATTGGTAACCGCTCAAGCTGCTCCTCGATGCGTGGCATTGGGTGCGTATCAGAGGTAGTGATGGCGTTGAGCCCCATGTAGTCCACGCAGAATAGGCTGGTCCCATCCTTCTTTGGTACCAGGACTACAGGTGAGGCCCACACGCTCTTGGACCGTTGAATCAACCCCAGCTGCAGCATGTCATCGATCTCTTGACGCATAACATGCTGCACCTCGTCAGAGATCTGATAGAGTGTCCGGCAAAGTGGGGCATGATTCCTGGTGTCCACTTCGTGGACCGCTATCTCCGTCCTTCCGGGTCGGTTGGTAAACACGGCCGGGAAGTGTCCCAGCATGGTTCGCATCAGCGACCGCTGGGACTCGGAAAGCAAGGCACTTACCTCCATGACTTCGATGGACCCACTGGCCTTGGTTTGGGCCAGCATGTCCAGGAGGGGGTCTTCCTTCCCATCCTCGGGCAGGTTGCAGACCGGTAGGACACAGGCTTCATGTTCTTGATGAGCCTTCATCATATTGACGTGAAAGGCCTTACGCCTACCCTGAGCGTGGTCAAGAGTGAACACGTAGGTGACTGGGTTGATCTGTTGGTGTATAATGTACGGGCCTTCCCAGGCAGTCTGAAGCTTATCCTTTGGAACAGGGACCAGCACCCACACCTTCTGACCCACCTGGTAGGTCCGCTCCCGGGCGTTCTTGTCATACCAGTGCTTCTGGTCAGCCTGAGCCTGCATCATGTTGTCATGCATTAACTGCGTCAAGGTCTGCATTTGGTCATGGGGCAAAGAATTCCAGAGAATGGGGGCTATTCGGGAGAAGTCTTGGAGGCAGTTGGGTGAGGAGCAAATAAGTGTGGAGGAGAGAAGGAGGTCATGGGATGACCGTAGATTATGTGAGGGAAGGTATCGGAGATTAGTTCATTAGTTAAATAATTAAGTTACAAAATGCCTCAAAAATGATAAAGGAACACCTTTAGCTAGGGACATCTTTAAACACACCAAAAACAACAATAGAACAATATGCTTGTTCATAGGTTTAAGATAAAGCTCTATTGAATATGCTGAGAAGGCGCTATTCAGACCAGACTAAAAGATGCTAATGATTGTCACCTCTCATATAATAGCCTCAGCTAAATTACTTTCCATCCAGATTAGTACATGTAAACAAAGCGCCCCAATAATAAAGTGCATGAAATTATAGCAGCATAAAAAAACTTACAAGGTGTGTGATGTCCGAGCAGTGTTCCTCCACCCTGACACTCATTTTGTCCACACTTCTTCAAGGGGGGCATCCTCATGAAAATATTTGGAGAACACCCGAGCATGCTTGGGAAAACCTGAGCAACAAGTATACTCGCTCATCACTACCCTCTCCATATAAATAGTGGACATCTTGTTTTAGCGCCATTTTGACACTGTAACAGGGCAGATAGGCTGCTCCTGATGCTGGCACTGTTAGCAGCAAGATGATAGCTAGTTAGGTAGGCGGTTGTATATCAGTCAGATAGTGTAGCTAGCTAGTGTCCAGTGTGGCTGTTAAATTTACCTTCCAGAACTCTTTTGGGGGGGCCATTAGACAAAAAGCCAGCAGGGCACATGTCCTACAAGTGTATTGTGCACTGCTTCTATTGTGCTCCATGCACAAGTATAGCATTCTAATTAATATTTTTTCAGTAGTTAAATGTGAAAAAACCTGCTGTATCCTAGATTCTAGCTAGTTAGCTAGGTGGTTGTATATCAGTCAGATAGTGTAGCTAGCTAGTGTCCAGTGTGACTGTTAAATTTACCTTCTAGCACTTATTTTTGGGCCATTTCTGAGGTCCAGAGACAAAGCCAGCAGGGCACATGTCCTACAAGTGTGTTGTGCACTATTTCTATTGTGCTCCTTGCACAAGTATAGCATTCTAAATAATATTTTTTCACTAACTAAATGTAAAACAGACTGCTGTATCCCACCTTTTTATTTAGTGCTGTGGTGATATGAAACTGTCTACAGACCTAAGGCACATAAAAAAAATTATAATTTTTCACTTGCGAAAAGTTAGACAACCCGCCGTATCACACTTTGTCATATTGTTGGGTTGAATTTAAGCTCTAGAGGCTTGCTCTAGAGGCTTGATCCAGAGGCCACAAAAAATTCTTCTGTTCCTAGTGTCATACAGTAGGATACCTGACTTTCAAATAGTTTGCAGCAACTAGTGTGTTATAGAGGCCTGATACAGAGGCCACCAAAAAATCTTTCTGTTCCTAGCGTCATACAATAGGGGACATTACTTTAAAATAGTATGTAGCATCTAGTGTGTTATAGAGGCCTGATCCATAGGCCACAAAACATTCTTCTGTTCCTAGTGTCATACAGTGGGGACCTAACTTTAAAATAGTTTGTAGCATCTAGTGTGTTATAGAGGCCTGATCCATAGGCCACGAAAAAATTGTTCTGTTCCTAGTGTCATACAGTAGGGGACCTGACTTTTAAATTGTTTGTAGCATCACTTCTTTGTCATACAGGCCTCACCCACACTCAAACAATTGTTTTTCCTATAACTAACACGATACAGCACACCATGTTTCAACTTGGATTTACTGTCGCTGAAATTCAGCTGGCGCAGAGTTTAAAATCTATTTTTTGTTGCTAATACTGTGCTCCTACCACACTATCTGAGCAACATGACTGGGAAAAAGTGAGGCTGTGGTGGATGGGGAATTAGGCTTGGTGTTCAAGGTGAACATGGGGTAAGTGGTAATGTTTGTGAAAGCACTAGTGAAGCAATGTCACATCCTATGCAAAGACAACTGTCAATTTCTGTTACTGGACAGGCTATACCATTACCTTTCTTTGGCAGATGCACAGCAATATGCCTTGTCGATAATGCCCAGAAAGATCAAGTACTCGGGTGGATGGCAAGTGCAGCTTTAATTAGCCTCTCCTCCTCTTCCTCCACCTCAACATCAGACCCAGTACAGTCCACAGAGGTGGCAACCAAATTCCCCTTGCTTCCTCCCGTGTCCCAACTCTTCAATCTTACAACTGACTGTACAGAACCACAGATGGGTGAGTCTGAAGAGCTGTTCACACATTCTATGCCATGGTCATCAGAAGTGTACTCAAAAGCTTTGCAGAGTCAAGAGAAGGAAATCTGCACCGATGCTTAAAATTCTTTTAGCTTGGATCCGGGGTAGGATGAAGTAGGGTCCGAACAGCATCCTGACCCTCGTCAGCAGATGATAACCCCAGAGGCGGGGTGATCCTGATGAGACTCAGATGTCTGATTCTCACGCAGGCTGTACTGTGCTGTCAGGGCAAGAGGAGGAGAGTGATTCCAAGGGCGAGGAATTTGATAACACAAAGGATGATGAGGTGTTAGATCCCAGGTGGCGTGAACATAGAGGCACACAGCTGTGCAGGTCATCTGAGGAGAAAGACGATGAGGTTACGTTGCGGCGTACGTTGCAGACCCGTAGTGATGCAGCCATGATGAGCAATGCATCCTCAGCCATAACTGTGCCTGTGACCATCAGCATCCGTGGGTCTGCAGCTCACACGGCTGGCAAGGGTTGCCTAGCCTGGGCCTTTTTTGACACTACACAGGATGAGCCAACTCACGTAATCTGCAAACTTTGAAAAAAAACTGAGTTGAGGTAAAAAGTGCAATAATTTGACTACTCTATGTATGAACCTTCACATGCGCAATCAACATGCTTTACTGTGGGAATCTCACTGTGCAAGAATGCGGACCGGCAGACCTCAACAACCATCAGCTGCTCCATCAATCACATCTGCTGCTTCTTCCTCCTCCTCTGTTACCGTGCTAACTATTGAGACGCAGCTGAAGAGTTGTGGACAGCTCTCCAGGCCAAGTTTGATCAATGGCTGTCTCCGCTGAACCTGCATCCAGGGAAGGCCATGTCCGATAACGGTGCGCACCTGGTGGCGGCCCTATGGCGAGGCAAGCTCACACACGTGCCTTGCATGGCTCACGTCCTCAATCTAGTGGTACAGGGTTTTCTCTGCCACTATCCTGGCCTGGGTGAGCTGCCTCAGAAAGTACGTTAGCTTTGTGCTCATTTCCGCTGCTCGCACCCCTCTGGTCATCAACTTGCTTTGATACAGAGGTCTTTGTCCATGCCAGTTAACAGGTTGTTATTTGATGTGCCGACACGTTGGAATTCCACTCTGCACATGTTGCAGTGACTGTGGCAAAAGCAGGGAGCTCTGACGCAGTATGTCATGTCGTATAGCCTGAGCCAATGCAGTCCGGACATGGCGCATATCACGTTTCGAATGGCTACTAAGATGGTTAGCGCTGACGACACCATCATCAGCATCACTATTCTGGTCATCTATATGCTGGAGTAGACTTTGAATAGCCTGCGGGAAGAGATGGTGGTCACAGAAGAAGAGGAGGAAGCAGAGAAGGATGTGGAAGGGATAATATTGTCTCTAAGTTCAAGACTGTCGTCACACAGGCGGGTGTCAAGGGAGGGTGGATTACTGTGATCGAGGGGGGCTGGTGATAACAGACAAACTGTTATCAAATGTGCAAGGTCCGAGGAACAAATGGAGGAGGAAGAGGTGATGGGCGAGCAACTGTCAGAAGAAGAGGATAATCCTCCCCTCTCTGTTGTTCATGGTTGTCGGAAGGGGACGGAGGAAATGAGCTTTATTATTACGCAGCCACCAACACATCATGGGCTTGGACCTCATGGTAGAGCCCGACATATGACTGCCTTCTTGCTGCACTATATGCAACATGATCCCCGTATAGTTATGATTAGGAATACTGCTGACTACTGGGTTTCCACTCTGTTAGATCCACGTTATAAAACCAAAGTTTGCCAGATGATTCCCTTCCTGGAAAGAGACCCATGAATGCCGGAGTATCGAAACATGCTTTTACACAACCTTAAGAAAGCTTTTCACCAAGACAACAGTGAAGCACACAGTTCGCATCACAGCTCTAGACTTCCAACCTCCGGCATATCAATTCGTCAATGCCAAATCATTAGCAGCAGCAGTGGGGGAAGTGGAAGAAGCAATTTCTGTGAGTCCTTTGACACTTTTTTTTAGAGCAACTTGTGCACCAGCACAACAGAGTCCAAGTCTTACACGTGGTGAACGAATGGAGAGGATGGTGCAGGAGTATCTAGAACTGAATATCAATACCATCAGGGAGGGTTTGGTCTCTTTCTCATTTTGGTCTTCCAAAATGGATGAGTGGCCTGAGCTCGCCTCACAAAACTTGGAGGTTTTATCTTGCATGGCAGCCAGTGTTCTCTCAGAACCTGTCTTCAGCGCTGTTGGTGGTATCCTGACGGATAAGCACTGCCGGCTGTCCCCTGAAAGTCATGGATCTCCAAGGACTTTTGCACCTGAATTGAAGACTGCACAGACTAGGTGATATTGCATTTTTTTAGTGTGATGCATTAATGTCATGTAGCTGCACTCTGTGATATCTTTAGTGTGACTTCTGTGCCTGCTGTGGCTGCTGCTGCTGATGTTAACACAAATTTGTGGAAATGTGAACAGTAGAGTTGAGCGATACCGTCCGATACTTCAAAGTATCGGATCGGAATGGATCGGCCGATCTTAAAAAAAAGTATCGGTATCGCCGATTCCGATACCGGAAGTCCCATTCAAGTCTATGGGACTTCCGGTATCGGAATAAGAAAAATCCTGTTTTTCCCTTGTACAGCCTCTCTGGGGTCTGTACGGGCCTTTCGGGGGGCTGTGCCGTCCTGCCAGGGGGTCTGTGCAGGCTCCGGTGGTCTGTGCCGGCCTGCCGGGGGGCTGTGCAGGCTCCGGTGGTCTATGCCGGCCTGCCGGGGGGCTGTGCCGGCCTGCCGGGGGGCTGTGCAGGCTCCGGGGGGCTGTGCCGGCCTGCCGGGGGGCTGTGCAGGCTTCGGGGGGCTGTGCAGGCATCGTCCGATGGGACTACAAGTCCCATCGGGCGATGCCTGCTACCATGACAGTGATTGACACATTAGCCAATGATGGGACAGTAGTAGTCCCATCATCCGGCTAATGTGTTGAATGTAAAAAAAAAAAAAAAATTACATGCTACATACATGCTACATACATACAACATGCATACTACATACATGCTACATTCATACTACATACTACATACATGCTACATTCATACTACATATATACTACATGCAACATACATACTACATGTATACTACATGCATGCAACATGCATACTACATATATACTACATGCAACATACATACTACATATATACTACATGCATGCAACATGCATACTACATATATACTACATGCTACATACATACTACATATATACTACATACATACTGCATGCTACATACATACTACATGCTACATACATACCACATACATACTACATACATACTACATGCTACATATATACTACATATATACTACATGCTACATACATACTACATATATGCTACATACATACTACATATATACTACATGCATGCTACATACATACTACATGCTACATACATACTACATATATACTACATACATACTACATACATACTACATGCATGCTACATACATACTACATACATACTACATACATACTACATGCTACATACATACTACATATATACTACATGCATGCTACATACATACTGCATGCTACATGCATGCTACATACATACTACATACAGTGGGGAAAAAAAGTATTTAGTCAGTCAGCAATAGTGCAAGTTCCACCACTTAAAAAGATGAGAGGCGTCTGTAATTTACATCATAGGTAGACCTCAACTATGGGAGACAAACTGAGAAAAAAAAATCCAGAAAATCACATTGTCTGTTTTTTTTTCATTTTATTTGCATATTATGGTGGAAAATAAGTATTTGGTCAGAAACAAGCAATCAAGATTTCTGAGTCTCACAGACCTGTAACTTCTTCTTTAAGAGTCTCCTCTTTCCTCCACTCATTACCTGTAGTAATGGCACCTGTTTAAACTTGTTATCAGTATAAAAAGACACCTGTGCACACCCTCAAACAGTCTGACTCCAAACTCCACTATGGTGAAGACCAAAGAGCTGTCAAAGGACACCAGAAACAAAATTGTAGCCCTGCACCAGGCTGGGAAGACTGAATCTGCAATAGCCAACCAGCTTGAAGTGAAGAAATCAACTGTGGGAGCAATAATTAGAAAATGGAAGACATACAAGACCACTGATAATCTCCCTCGATCTGGTGCTCCACGCAAAATCCCACCCCGTGGGGTCAGAATGATCACAAGAACGGTGAGCAAAAATCCCAGAACCACGCGGGGGGACCTAGTGAATGAACTGCAGAGAGCTGGGACCAATGTAACAAGGCCTACCATAAGTAACACACTACGCCACCATGGACTCAGATCCTGCAGTGCCTGACGTGTCCCACTGCTTAAGCCTGTACATGTCCGGGCCCGTCTGAAGTTTGCTAGAGAGCATTTGGATGATCCAGAGGAGTTTTGGGAGAATGTCCTATGGTCTGATGAAACCAAACTGGAACTGTTTGGTAGAAACACAACTTGTCGTGTTTGGAGGAAAAGGAATACTGAGTTGCATCCATCAAACACCATACCTACTGTAAAGCATGGTGGTGGAAACATCATGCTTTGGGGCTGTTTCTCTGCAAAGGGGCCAGGACGACTGATCCGGGTACATGAAAGAATGAATGGGGCCATGTATCGTGAGATTTTGAGTGCAAACCTCCTTCCATCAGCAAGGGCATTGAAGATGAAACGTGGCTGGGTCTTTCAACATGACAATGATCCAAAGCACACCGCCAGGGCAACGAAGGAGTGGCTTCGTAAGAAGCATTTCAAGGTCCTGGAGTGGCCTAGCCAGTCTCCAGATCTCAACCCTATAGAAAACCTTTGGAGGGAGTTGAAAGTCCGTGTTGCCAAGCGAAAAGCCAAAAACATCACTGCTCTAGAGGAGATCTGCATGGAGGAATGGGCCAACATACCAACAACAGTGTGTGGCAACCTTGTGAAGACTTACAGAAAACGTTTGACCTCTGTCTTTGCCAACAAAGGATATATCACAAAGTATTGAGATGAAATTTTGTTTCTGACCAAATACTTATTTTCCACCATAATATGCAAATAAAATGAAAAAAAAAACAGACAATGTGATTTTCTGGATTTTTTTTTCTCAGTTTGTCTCCCATAGTTGAGGTCTACCTATGATGTAAATTACAGACGCCTCTCATCTTTTTAAGTGGTGGAACTTGCACTATTGCTGACTGACTAAATACTTTTTTTCCCCACTGTACATACTACATGCTACATACATACCACATATATACTACATACATACTACATACAATACATTCATACAATACATACATAGACATACAGTACATATAACATAGAGTAACATACTTACCAATACTTGTCACATTGTTCCCCGAAGCCATTGTCTTTTACGGAATAAATATTAACATAACAAACCACAAAAATACTCACCCACGATCCGAAGCAGTCCACGAGTGTGTCCCACGACGATCTTGGGTAGAGAACTGCAGCATCAGCTGTTGCTGCCGTTCTCTACGGGCTGCAGGAATCCAATGACGGAAGGTAGGTATCCTTCCGCACTGTATTCCTCCGCCACTTAAAAAAAAAAAAGTCCCTAGTCTCACTTTATGCCATTGCTGCGTGGGAAATTCCCACACAGCAATGGAATAAAGTGAGACTAGGGACTTTTTTTTAAGTGGTGGAGGAATACAGTGCGGAAGGATACCTACCTTCCGTCATTGGATTCCTGCAGCCCGTAGAGAACGGCAGCAACAGCTGATGCTGCAGTTCTCTACCCAAGATCGTCGTGGGACACACTCGTGGACTGCTTCGGATCGTGGGTGAGTATTTTTGTGGTTTGTTATGTTAATATTTATTCCGTAAAAGACAATGGCTTCGGGGAACAATGTGACAAGTATTGGTAAGTATGTTACTCTATGTTATATGTACTGTATGTCTATGTATGCATTGTATGAATGTATTGTATGTAGTATGTATGTAGTATATATGTGGTATGTATGTAGCATGTAGTATGTATGTAGTATGTATGTAGCATGCATGTAGCATGCAGTATGTATGCAGCATGCATGTAGTATATATGTAGTATGTATGTAGCATGTAGTATGTATGTAGTATGTATGTGGTATGTATGTAGCATGTAGTATGTATGTAGCATGCATGTAGTATGTATGTAGTATGTATGTAGTATATATGTAGTATGTATGTAGCATGTAGTATGTATGTAGCATGCATGTAGTATATATGTAGTATGTATGTAGCATGTAGTATGTATGTAGCATGCATGTAGTATATATGTAGTATGTATGTAGCATGTAGTATGTATGTAGCATGCATGTAGTATATATGTAGTATGTATGTAGCATGTAGTATGTATGTAGCATGCATGTAGTATGTATGTAGTATGTATGTGGTATGTATGTAGCATGTAGTATGTATGTAGCATGCATGTAGTATGTATGTAGTATGCATGTAGTATATATGTAGTATGTATGTAGCATGTAGTATGTATGTAGCATGCATGTAGTATATATGTAGTATGTAGTATGTATGTAGTATATATGTAGCATGTAGTATGTATGTAGCATGCATGTAGTATATATGTGTTATGTATGTAGTATGTATGTAGTATGTATGTAGTATGTATGTGGTATATATGTGGTATGTATGTGGTATGTATGTAGTATGTATGTAGTATGTATGTAGTATGTATGTGGTATGTATGTAGTATGTATGTAGCATGTAGTATGTATGTAGCATGTAGTATGTATGTAGCATGCATGTAGTATGTATGTAGTATTTTTTTTTTTTTTTACATTTAACACATTAGCCGGATGATGGGACTACTACTGTCCCATCATTGGCTAATGTGTCAATCACTGTCATGGTAGCAGGCATCGCCAGATGGGACTTGTAGTCCCATCGGACGATGCTTGCACAGACCCCCGGACATCAGCACAGCCCCCCGGCAGGCCGGCACAGCCCCCCGGCAGGCGGTACAGACCCCCACAGGGTGCACAGACCACCGGCAGGCCGGCACAGCCCCCCGGCAGGCCGGTACAGACCCCGGGCAGTCCACACAGCCCCCCGGCAGGCCGGCAGAGACCCCCGGAAGGCCCGAAATGACGGCGCATCATGATGCGCACACACCGCGCATCATGATGACGTCAGGCTGTCAATCAACTTTGAACTTCCGATTCTGATGCCGACTTCCGATATTGAAAAAATATCGGAAGTCGGTATCGGAATTCCGATACAGCAAGTATCGGCCGATACCCGATACTTGCGGTATCGGAATGCTCAACACTAGTGAACAGTCATGGTTGGCCTACATCTGATGGGCTAATTGTCTCGGTCCCAATTATACTATTTCTATTCCCGTGACAATTATTCCACTTTGGTGGTGTCAGGCCCTCATTTTTTAAAATGTGAACACTCTTGGTTGGGTGTCCATCTGTTGGATTGAGTATAGTGGAAGATCTATCAGTCCCTATTATACTATTTCTACTGTGGTGAAATTAATGCCACATTGATGGTGTCTGCCAATAATTTTTGGAAATGCGAACACCCCTGATTGGGTTTCCTTCATGTGTGTTACCTGTAGCAGTAGGTCTCCGAGACCTTCAGGCTTCCACTTACTTGGACTCAATTACCCTTTCTACTATCCTTAAATTTTTCAGACAATGGTAGTCTACAAAAGTGATATTTGTGCCACCTGAGTGTGGTTCAGCATGAAAGCAGGTAGAGGTGTTGCATGTGGTATCAGGGCTCCCAGCAAAGAAGGCCTTCAAGGATCCCTCACCCACCTCATCTTACTGTGACATTCGATTGAAAGCTATAAATGCTATCCCAGACCCCGATACCTCATGCTTGGCTGATTGCTGCAGTGCCATGCTGCAATTTGTACTGTGGGTGAATTGAGGCCACTTTCCTGGTGTCTGTCCCTCATTTGATGTGTTTTGGTAGCATTTGGGACCGTTATAAGGTGTTGGGAATGTGTTTGTTTTTGTCTTCCATTGAGATGAGTGGCTTTTGGTTAGGTTCGGCAAATATTCAACGAATTAATCAGCGAATATTGCAAATTTGGCGATAAACTGTGATTATACCAAGAGAGCACTAAGACCCAGTGGTGTTTGCCTGCTGCAGCTAAGAGCAGGTGCTGCGAGTGCCTGGGAAACTGTGTGTGCTGGGGTGGGGCCTGGTGTCGGCTGTCTAGAGCTGTAAGGATAGCTTCAGAAAAGAGGAGAGTCTGTCCTGAGAAACACTGTGTGTGCAGCAGCTTGTAAGAAGAAAAGAGATTGGACCTTGTTAGAGACTGTTCACTGCCAGCGTGTGTGGAGAGTGCTAACCCCTTCATCTTGGGAGCCTGAGGCATTGCTGTGGAACAGAGACAGAACATTCCTGAGAGCTGTGTGACTGTGGAGCTTTGTGAAATCCCTGTTGTGGTGAGCTGAGAAGCAATATTAGACAGATATTTTATACAGAATCAGGCGGATTGCTTCTAGGCAAATTTGAGGACTACAGGAGGAGACGGCATCTTGAGGCTACATAACTATAAGTCCCCAGTGTTTGGGCTCGGCATCCACCGACTGGACGAGGAACCTTGTGTTGCTGCAACTGATTGGCGCCGAAGATTTGGGACTCTATATGCCTGAGAGGAGACTCAACTCAGGTTAACTGTACCATAGACATAGATACCCGGGTTTTCCTAGATAAAGAGCTTCAGAACCTTGTATTATATTATTATGTATTATTATTGTAGGATTGTGTAGGTTATACTCAGTGTGTCATTCCAGGGGATCGCTTGGTATCACTTTATACGATTACACCTGTTCTCTGAGTACCTGAATTGACCTTTTTGACAGGTAAATTTATTTTAAATCCCAGCGTAATACACTTTTTCAAGGAACCTTGGATTGGCATAGTGATTTCAGCTCCGGCTGAGTGAGTGTACTATATTAGGGTATTTCAATCTGTTTCCTCCACAAAATAAGCTCTACTTTATCTGCTATTTGACTAAAGACAATTCTGGGATTTCTGCCTCAGTCTCGGTTTGTAACCCACTGGATCTTATTCAGACTTCTGGTCATTACATTTTTGGTGTAGTTGGCAGGATCCAATGTTTGTCATGGACGGAGGCGAGGAAAGAAATGACCTAGCTGCACCAGCATCCCCCTCGGGGGTTGAGGGTCCCCTGGCAGCCGCGGCAACTCCGGGAGGGTATATGCCTGTAGGAGCTTTACTTCAGCACATGCCGAAGTATGATGGGCGCAACATAGCGTTGCAGGATTTGACCGAGAGGGTCCGGAGTATTCTGCCTATGTGTAATCTGGCCCCCCTGTGTTACTCACAGAGCAGGCATTAAATGCACTAGAGGGCAATACTAGGTGGATGGTAATGGTGTAAAGGGGTGCTATATGTGCTTTGTGCCTTCCCCTTTATTTGCTGTGTATATATATAACATGCTTTATTGTAATGCTAAAGTAAGGTAGGGACAGCATAGATATGTAGTTAGGACACTAGGGGGTACTGTAGAGTTAGGGAGATTAGATGCTAGATAGGATAGCAATAGTTAGCTGGTTTTAGCCAGAATAGAAACAGTTAAGTAGCTGTACCAATGGGATTGTTGGTGGGAGGAGTTACCAAGAGGAGACAGAATTGTTCTAGAAAAGTTAGTCAGAGTGTGTGAGCAGCGAACAGCAGTGCAGGCTGGAGTTACAGTCGCAGTGGAGTGTGAGAACAGGCAAGACATGGTACAGTGGTCTGAAGAAAGTTTGAAGTTTGGCTTCTGGGGAGCACTCTCTGCGAGAGGCCAGGAAGAGAATCTTGGGTTGGAGTCTGGGGACACCCTCTGGAACTGTCAGGGACCTAAGGTCCAGTTGAGGCTGCGAACGGCAGTCTGGTTCTTTTGCCAAAGATGGGCAATGTAGACGGGGAACGTCCAGTGACTGCTAACAGGAGGATTCTGCAGGCCTTTGTCTCAGAGAACGTGCAGGACAAGAAGTGGCAGGGCCAGACCAGGGACTGTACAGAAGGTGTCATATTTACGTTTTACTGGAATGGAAGGACTGTAACTGTGCTGCTAGAACATGTTTCAAATAAAACCTTAAAGAACAAGGATTCTGCGGACACTTGTTTGTGCTCGGATCCCCATGGGACACTATATCCTGATCAGGCTCCGGTCCCGCAGGTGGGTGAAGAATTGCACACATACCGCACCAACACCAAGACACACTCCAAAGTGGTAGTTTCGGGGCGCCCGGGTGCTGAAGAGTTAAAGCCTCTCATCACAGCTGGCACCTGGGCCCCCGTTACAATGGTGCGCCGTGAATCAGATAGGGATTTGTTAGAGAAGATTTTGGAACTGTTAGAGGGGAGTTTGGGAGGCCGAGCTTGTGTGGCCCTGCTTCGGTCCCTATTCTTTAATCGCCCCCAAAAGGAATGTGAGTCTTTGATGCAGTTCTCTAATATCTTGCAAGAGACGTTGAATGAGGTGCAGCGACTAGACCCAGGGGCTATGGGGGCATTTCGAGAGGTAGACCGCTTGCTCTGGGATCAATTCATTACCGGGTTAGCCAGTAGACTTCTCCGAGACAAACTGATGGAGATGGCCCTGACTGCACCCGAATTCTCTTTCTGGCAGATTTATCAAGCTGTGGTGGAAAGGGAGGAGGTGTCTGTCTTCGTGCCCGAGGGGTAAGTGAACAATGCCCAGCAGGAGGGAAACCGGTTTCAGGAGGGTAAGGGCTGGTAAGCGTGGTACAAGCTCTGCGTGCAGAGTTGAAGGAGCTGAAACTAGAAGTGTCTAAACTTAGAGCTGAGCGGGCCTCTACCCCCGCAGGGGGACCATCTGCCACACCCCTGAAATGGTGGCCCCACAGGCAGCCAGGTCGCCCTCCCCAATGAGTCCAGTCCTCATCCACGAGGAGCAGGCACCTGCTGGAAGTATGGACGCTGGGGACACATCTCTTGCTATTGCTGGATGCCTCCAGCCCCAGAGGCCCCATCGCCAGCTTTATACTCCTGGCCGCTGCCATGAGAGGGCAAGCAGCAGCGGCTCCACCCTCACAAAGCCCTCGAAGGAATGAACAAGATTTGTTTGCATGCAGTCCAGTGATGGAAGCAGAGTTTGAAGGGCGGAAGATGAGGTGCTTAGTTGACAGGGGATCCGAATGTACTATAATGCCTTTAGAAGTGTATGAGAGATACTTCAGTCAACTAGTGGTTCCAGAAGATGGGCAAGTGATATGACTTACCGCCACCAATAATGGCCATAATGGCCAACTGTCAGTTAAGGGGATCGTGTGGATGCAGCTGAAAATGTTTGGTCAAGAGCTGGGACAGAAAGGGATAGTGCTAGTGAATCCCCCCAGAAGAGGAATGGAGGTGACACTCGGAATGAATGTGCTGCGAGATTTGAAACACCAGATGTACGCCAGTGAGGGACCCCGATACTGGACCAGTGCTACGAGCCACTGACCCACACAGAGAATGTTACACCATCTAGTGCTGAGCTGAGACTTGCTGAAAAGAGCAATTCCAGGGGGGCGGGCAGGCCTGGTCTGAGTGCCATCGCGGACCCCGATCCTGTTGGCACCCAGACAAGAGGAACTCTTAATGCTGCTGGTGGGAGCTGCACAGAGATTGAATGGGCTTGAAGTGCTGCTCAAGCCAGCCCAAGAGAAGTCCTCACTTGCCAAGGTACACGTGACCCGATCTCTGGCAATTGTCAAGAATAGACAGGTGCCGGTCTGATGCATCAATGTTTTAGATGAGGCTGTTACAATTCCCGCTGGGACTATTCTGGCTGAACTGTTTGTGCCGGCAAAGAAGGTGCCTGCCAAGGTAGGATTCGAACTGTGCCAAGATCAACAGTCATCCTGGACATTGGCGGTCGAGGTAGGCCAGACTGGACCCCCTACCAAAGAATGGAGTGGTCGTGTGATCATGGAACAAATGGGAGTGGATCGGGAGAAACTGGCCTCTGTGCACTTGGAGCAGTTGGAGAGAGTTTTGTGGGAGTATCAGGAGACCTTTTCATGACATGGGGAGGACTTCGGATATGTCCGGACGATTGAGCAGGAGATCCCCACAGGGGATACTCCTCCCATTAGGGAAAGATATCGTCAAATCCCTCCAGCGCTGTATCAAGAGGTGAAGAGCATGGTGACCAGTATGCTGAACAATCAAGTGATCTGAGAGAGCCGAAGTCCCTGGGCGACTCCTGTAGTTTCGGTCCAGAAGAAGGATGGGACCCTTCGATTTTGTGTGGACTATCGAAAATTGAATGCTCACACAGTACGGGATGCATATCCTTTATCCCGTATTGAAGAAATCCTGTCGGCACTGGGTCGGGCCAAGTATTTCTCGACACTGGATTTGGCAAGTGATTACTAGCAGGTCCCTATGGCCAAAAAAGATCGGGCCAAGACGTTGTTTGTCTTGCCAATGGCGCTCTATGAGTTCAACCGGATGCCCTTCGGCCTCGCTACCACCCCGGGGACCTTCCAATGTCTGATGGAACATTGCTTAGGCGATCTGAATTTTGAATCAGTCCTGATATAGCTAGATGACATTGTGGTGTTCGGAACCTCATTTGAAGATCCTCTTGAGAAGCTGCGACAAGTTCTCCGGTGGCTCATTAGCTACGGCCTGAAAATAAAAAGTCAACTGTTCCGGAGCCAGATTGAGTATTTAGGCCACCTGGTGACCCGGGATGGGGTGCTACCTATGGCCAGTAAGGTTAAGGCGGTAAAGGAGTGGCCGCCTCCTCACAATCTGCGAGAAGTGCGGGCCTTCCTGGGCTTAGCGGGATACTTTCGGCGATTTGTGCCCAAATCCTCACAAGTTGTGTGTCCCCTGAACAAACTTTAAAGAGGGACACCACTGGGTCCTCGAAACCGCCCCATTCAGTGAGGGCCCCATCAGGAAAAGGTGTTTGATGAAGTGAAAACCTCCCTAACGAGTGCCCCGTTGTTGGCGTATGCCCGGTTTGACACCCCTTTTCTGTTGTACACAGACGGTAGCCTTCATGGATTGGGGGTGGTACTAGCACAGGTGCAGGATGGCCGAGAGCGAGTGATTACCTATGGCAGCAGGTCTTTAAGAGACTCCAAGCGAAATCCGGATAACTACAGCTCATTTTGGCTGGAATTGCTTGCTCTGGTGTGGGCGATGACAGAACACTTTGCCAAGTACCTAACGAGCTGAGGTGCTAGTCATGACAGATAACAACCCACTGGCTCACTTAATGAATGCAAAACTGGGAGCGTTGGAGCAGCGGTGGGTCGCCCGTCTTATCAAGTTCAATTATCGCATTAAATTCCACTCTGGCTGAGAAAATGGAAATGCAGATGCATTGTCAAGGGTATCCCTTGGGTCTTCGGGGGAAGATGTTGATGATCAACTTGAGGACACTGAAACTCCGGCCTTGGGGTAGGTACCTATCTTCCGAAGTGTGGTAAACTGACGTGGGGTGTCCATTGGAATGCCCTGTGTCCTGGGTAAAAGCGGTCTCAGATTGGGCAAAAGTCCAGGATGAGTGCCTGGACATTGCAATTGTGCGCCTTTGGGTACAAAACGAGGTCTGGCCCAGTGCAGAGGACAAGGCTCAACTGTCCACAGAAGGAGTGAAACTACTGCGACAGTGGGATAAGCTTTGTGTGGAACAGGGCCTTTTGTAATGCAAGGTGTACCTACCATCTGAGCTGCAGCACCGGTACCAACTGATAATCCCTGTGTGGATGGATCTGATGGTTGCTCACAAGGCACATGAGAAGGGGGCTCACTTTGGAAGTGAAAAGACACTTCAGTGGTTGCAGCAAGTCCTCTATTGCCCTGAGTTGGGAGGGAAGGTGGCAGATGCGTGTCGGCAGTGTCGGGTCTGTGGGCTCAGCAAAAGCCCTGAGCAGCAGTCTCCCACACAGTCTATTAAGACTTCCGCTCCATTAGAGCTATTCATGATTGACTATGTTTTGATAGGGTACTCTATGTCTGGGTACTCCTATTTCCTGGTAATGACAGATCACTTTACCAAGTATGCTGTAGCGGTGCCAACAAGAAATCAATCGGCAAAGTCAGCGGCTGAGGCCGTGTGTTGCCATTTTCTCCAAGTGTTCAGATGTCCACAAAGAATACACTCGGATCAGGGGGCATGCTTCCAGGGAACGCTGATGAAGGAGCTGCACCAGCTGTATGGTATCGAACAGTCGAGAACAACTCCTTATCACCCTCAAGGTAACGGGGCATATGAACACTTTAATCGGACCATGTTGCAGATGTTGAGGACATTAGAGAGTCAACAGCAGGTACGCTGCCCTGAGTATCTCCCCGAATTGATGTGAGCCTACAATAATAGAGTGCACAGCACTACTGGCTATTCACCACATATGTTGATGTTTGGGAGGCCCGGCAGGGACATTGAGGATTTGAGCATGCCGGATCCCTCCTCCAATCCCCCTCGGACTGCTTTTGAATAGGTACAAGAACACCGGCGGCGGTTGAGGGTGGTGCATCAGGTGGTGGGTGATCGCCTTCGTCATGTGGCCTATAGGGACACGCGACCCATTCAAACAGAGCTGTTTTTTCCTGGGGATAGAGTGTTGGTGAGAGCCAAAAGACAGTCAGGGAAGTTGAGTGACCAGTGGGAGGAGACCTGTACTTGATAAATAAGCAGGTGAACCCTGAGATTCCAGTCTACGAGGTTGAGCTGATGTGGACAGTGGGGCCAACCCATAATCTGCACCATAACATTCTACAACGGTGCTGGTTTGAAGATTCAGTTTCCATTCCCACAGACCCAGAGGCCGTGTCACAAGGGATGGGTACTTGATGATCTTGAATTTGATGGTGTGCCTTCTCCCGCGTCTGCCTACTTGCCCCCTGTGACCAATTTGTCCCCGTGTGACAATAGTGTTGAGAATATGGTGAATACTGCTGAGGAGAGGGCATCAAGCAAGCTGCTTGGTCCTAACGCTGTGCCACAGGGCACCGTGCTGCAGGAGGAGGCCACCTAATTCGCTCCCCCTCGGAATACCACAGAAGAGGCTTCCGCTACCTCTGGGGCTGCGCCTGTTGGAGCAGGCCTCAGGAGAACTACCCGATCTACGACAGGAATACCGCCTCAGTGATATGCTCAGGATGACTTTGAGTGGGGAGGTATGTCGGGGATGCCAATCTTTAGTGGGGTGGCATTTAAGAAGGTGAACTGTGATTATACCAGGAGAGCACTAGGACCCTGTGGTGTTTGCCTGCTGCAGCTAAGAGCAGGTGCTGCGAGTGCCAGGGAAACTGTGTGCTAGGGGTTGGTACCTAGTGTCTGCTGTCTAGGGCTCTAAGGAAAGCTTCAGAAAAGAGGAGAGACTGTCCTGAGAAACACTGTGTGTGTAGCAGCTTGTGAGAAGAAAAGAGATTGGACCCTGTTAGAGACTGTTCACTGCCAGCATGTGTGGAGAGTGTTAACCCCTTCATCTTGGGAGCCTGACGCCTTGCTGTGGAACAGAGACAGCGCATTCCTGAGAGCTGTGTGACTGTGGAGCTCTGTGGAGTCCCTGTTGTGGTGAGCTGAGAAGCAATATTGGACAGATATTTTATACAGAATCAGGCGGATTGCTTCAAGGAGAATTTGTGAGGATTACAAGAGGAGAGCATCTTGATGCTACATAACTATTAGTCCCTGGCGTTTAGGCCCAGCATCCGCTGACAAGACTAGGAACCCTGTGTTGCTGCAACTGATTGGCGCTGAAGATTTGGGACTGGCTGCAGCCAATGCAATCTATATGCCTGAGAGGAGACTCACCTCAGGTTAACGGTACCATAGTCATAGATACCCGGGTATTCCTAGTTAAAGCACATAAGAACCTTGTATTATATTATTATGTATTATTGTAGGATTGTGCAGGTTATACTCAGTGTGCCATTCCAGGGGGTCCCTTGGTATCACTTCGTTCGATTACACCTGTTCTCTGAGTACCTGAATTGACAGGTAAATTTATTTTAAATCCCAGTGTAATACACTTTTTCGGGGAAACTTGGATTGGCATAGTGATTTCATCTCCGGCTGAGTGAGTGTGTACTGTATTAGGGTGTTTTAATCTGTTTCCTCCACATAATAAGTTCTACTTTACCTACCATTTGAGTAAAGACAATTCTGGGATTTCTGCCTCAGTCTCGGTTTGTGACCCACTGGATCTTATTCGAATCTCTGGTCATTACACGTTTGTTTTTGTCTTCCATTGAGATGAATGGCTTTCGGTTATGTTCGGCGAATATTCAACTAATTAATCGGCAAATATTGTAAATTCGGCGATTGTAATACGAACCAAACATTGAAATATACGTTCATCTCTAGTTATGTGGCTCTTGTCACTGATGGCATTGCGCAGTGCACACCTTATTTGGTCTGCAACATGTATGTGAGGGGCAGGGATGGTCCGCTTGGAAAAGAAGGGACAACTGGAACAACGTACTGCGGGACAACCTCTGCCATCAATTTTTTAAAACTGTCCATCTCTACCAGCTGGAATAGAAATATTTCAAAGGCCAGAAATTTAGAAATGCTCTCATTAAGGACCAATTCTCATGGGAGGGTATGGGAGGTATTTCCTCTTTCTCTTGAGGGTTGGGGGATGGAGAGTTGAACACTTCTATGGGACGGTGTGGAGATGCTCGGTGACACTGGAGAGAGAAACATCCAGCAATCTTTGATGTTGGTAGGACATGAGCTGGAACAACACCTTCCGCCTTTGTCCCAGCAGCCACTTCATTTACCCAGTGGCCAGTTAGGTAGATGTAATGTCCTGGCTGTGCTTACTCGTCCATGTATCGGTGGTTATGTGGACCTTGCCACTGATGACGTTAGACTGTGCACACCTGATTTGGTCCTTAACATGTGTGTACAGGGCAAGGATGGCCAGTTCGGAAAAATAGTGATGGCTAGGAACAACATACTGCGGGACAGCCATCAGTTTTTTAAAACTGTCCATCTCCAACGGCCAGAATGGCAACATTTGAAAGGCCAGGAATTTTGGAAATGCTGTCACTCAGGACCATGTCTCGTGTGTGGGTAGGTGGTAGAAAATGCAAAGGAACTGAAGCCACTCTTAGGGTACATACCCATATGCGAGAAAAAAATGGTCCGATTTCCGGACTGAAAAAATGGACGAGTGTCATGCAATTTCTGTGTGATTTTTAAACAGAACATCCGTATGACATGCACATGCATTCCATATGCAATGCGATTTTAACATGAGCTTCTACATACAGCAGTTCTCTGTCCTTTACACATCGTTTTAAAATGAAATTTTCTTACACACACACACATATATATACAGTCATATGTAAAAGTTTGGGCACCCCTATTAATGTTAACCTTTTTTCTTTATAGCAATTTTGGTTTTTGCAACAGCTATTTCAGTTTCATATATCTAATAACTGATGGACTCAGTTATATTTCTGGATTCAAATGAGGTTTATTTTACTAACAGAAAATGTGCAATCTGCATTTAAACAAAATTTGACCGGTGCAAAAGTATGGGCACCCTTATCATTTTCTTGATTTGAACACTACCAACTATTTTTTACTGACTTCCTGAAGCACTAAATTGGTTTTGTAACCTCATTGAGCTTTGAACTTCATAGCCAGGTGTATCAAATCATGAGAAAAGGTATTTCAAGTGGCCACTTGCAAGTAGTTCTCCTATTTGATTCTCCTATGAAGAGTGGCATCATGGGCTCCTCAAAACAACTCTCAAATGATCTGAAAACAAAGATTATTCAACATAGCTTTTCAGGGGAAGGATACAAAAAGTTGTCTCAGAGATTTAACCTGTCAGTTTCCACTGTGAGGAACATAGTAAGGAAATGGAAGAACACAGGTACAGTTCTTGTTAAGCCCAGAAGTGGCAGGCCAAGAAAAATATCAGAAAGGCAGAGAAGAAGAATGGTGAGAACAGTCAAGGACAATCCACAGACCATCTCCAAAGACCTGCAGCATCATCTTGCTGCAGATGGTGTCACTGTGCATCGGTCAACAATACAGCGCATGCATAACGCCTTTTTGTATGACCAAACAACTCAATCTTTGTTTCATCAGTCCACAGGACCTTCTTCCAAAATGTAACTGGCTTGTCCAAATGTGCTTTTGCATACCTCAGGTGACTCTGTTTGTGGCGTGCTTGCAGAAACGGCTTCTTTCGCATCACTCTCCCATACAGCTTCTCCTTGTGCAAAGTGCGCTGTATTGTTGACCGATGCACAGTGACACCATCTGCAGCAAGATGATGCTGCAGGTCTTTGGAGGTGGTCTGTGGATTGTCCTTGACTGTTCCCACCATTCTTCTTCTCTGTCTTTCTGATATTTTTCTTGGCCTGCCACTTCTGGGCTTAACAAGAACTGTACCTGTGTTCTTCCATTTCCTTACTATGTTCCTCACAGTGGAAACTGACAGGTTAAATCTCTGAGACAACTTTTTGTATCCTTCCCCTGAAAAGCTATGTTGTTTTCAGATCATTTGAGAGTTGTTTTGAGGAGCCCATGATGCCACTCTTCATAGGAGAATCAAATAGGAGAACTACTTGCAAGTGGCCACTTGAAATACCTTTTCTCATGATTTGATACACCTGGCTATGAAGTTCAAAGCTCAATGAGGTTACAAAACCAATTTAGTGCTTCAGGAAGTCAGTAAAAAGTAGTTAGGAGTGTTCAAATCAAGAAAATGATAAGGGTGCCCATACTTTTGCACCGGTCAAATTTTGTTTAAATGCAGATTGCACATTTTCTGTTAGTACAATAAACCTCATTTGAATCCAGAAATATAACTGAGTCCATCAGTTATTAGATATATGAAACTGAAATAGTTGTTGCAAAAACCAAAATTGTTATAAAGAAAAAAGGTTAACATTAATAGGGGTGCCCAAACTTTTACATATGACTGTATATATTGTGATGCAGTGACCGCTGTGACAGCTAGGGGGCGCTGACTGGGTCATGCACACAGGCATCTCCAGTATTGTAATAGGGAAAATGGTGATCGGCAGGGTTGATATGTATCATAGGGGTGGGTGCCCTGTGATGGAAGCCGAATCATGTTGTGATTAGCAGATCTACTGCTAATGGTTTTTTTTTGTTTTATATGGGGTGGCTTTCAGGTGACTTGGTGAGATGGGTGGGACCAGTCACCTACAAACCCACCCAGGGGTGTGGGTCTGAACGCCCAGGATAAAGCCTGCGTGTATCTGTGGGAAAAAGGACCTGTTATGAGGTCATAGTCATGTGATCCACCGGTCAGCGTGGCTCTGGACCATATAAGGTGACCAGGGTAGGTCACATGGGAGAATGCCTGGACCTGATTGGTCCGTATGGAAGGTCTCGGCAGGCCGACTGCTGGAAGATGTGGCTGCCATCCTGAAGAGCACGTTTGGAGGCTGTGTATAATGGCTGCATGTGTTTGACAGTTCCCAGGAGAGCGAATGAATGTCTGAAGTGTGAAGCAGCTAAATGGTAACCCGGCCTCGGGGAGAGTAACTGAGAGACTGTATAGCCTGATGCCTGGATAAAGCACAGCCTGTGTGACCACAGGGCTAAGGGGAGCAGAGCTCCACTATGAAGATTCCTTGTTGTCTGCTGTAAGACTGTTGCATGCTGCTATGGTTTATGCTGTACAATAAACCGTATGGACTATGTTTATGTTGAAAAGCCTGTGCCGGACCTGGTTTTTCTGCAGCCAAGCGAGTATCCCCAACCTGAGTAACAAGCGCTACCTTACATATGGTGGAGAATGCTAAGGGCACTGCTGTAGTATTGTTGCTAGGGGCAACGGATGAGGACTACAAAATCAGTTGCTAGGGGCAACGATTTCAAGAAGCACATGTTGCAGTGCTGGCGACGCTGAGCCAGGTAACAGACAGGAGTCTGTGGTATACTGACCGGGGTCAGAGAAAAGACTGTTTGAGAAGTCGCTATAGGGTGCCTCTGTGCATATGAGGTACCCAGGAACCTGTGTGGCCGACACCAGCAGGTAATGGACAGGAGTCTGTGTTGTACTGACTGGGGTCAGTGAGAAAGACGGTGTACCTGAATGGTTAACGGTGCCAGGTCCTGGAGGGTCAGTGTTGGGAAATTCTGAGAGAAGAATCTGATCCCTGGAGCACGTGCTGAGACTTTGGACCTGGTGAGGTCGGTGTGTTGGGAGTCCCTGGGAGTAGGGACGGATCCCTGAATAGCACCTGGTGAGGCATGAGTGTTGGACGGTCTCAGGTGGAGACGGACGTCCTAAATAGCATCTGCTGAGGCCCTGGACCTGGTGATCGGTGTGTTGGGAGACCCTGGGAGGAGGGTTGGATCCCTGAATAGCACCCGGTGAGGCCTGTGTGTTGGACGGTTCCACGTGGGGACGAACGTCCTGAATAGCACACGGACAGGCCACGTGTATTTTTGTGTTGTGTTTTTTTTTCTCCCTCTCAAGTCAGCTTGCCGTGGCTCAGTGGGGTCACGAAGGTGACAAGCGGCTTGCTGTAACTCGGCGGGGTTACGATGGTGACAAGCGGCTGGCTGCTGTAACTCGGCGGGGTTACGAAGATTGCTGTGGATCAGTGGGTCCACGAATACAGTGCAGCAGGAGCTGCAGTGACGCCAGCAGCTGTTTGTGAGCGGCAGCCGGAGGCACCGGTGATTTGCGGCTACAGCAGGAGCTGTGGCAGTGCCAGCAGAAGCTGGTGGGGTATCGTAAGAGGACATCAGAGTATTCATCTTCTTAAAGGGCCAGTATTAAGCCCAAAAGACATAAACGGTACCGTGTGAACTCTGGCCCAAGAAGGCCTGTAGAGGGGTCATGGGGAAATCCCAAAAGGGGTCCGTGGCCCAAATCAAGGTGGTGACCCAAAAGGGGGTGAAGCCCCAAAGGGAAGCGGTGGCCCAAATCGGGGTGGTGACCCAAAAAGGGGTGGAGTCCCAGAGGGAGGCGGAGTCCCAAAAGGGGATAGTGGCCCAAAAGGGGAGGAGCATCCCAATGGAAAAGGGGTGGTGCAGACGAACTGTTGCCAGCGGCAAATGCACTATTGGTGTCCAGTATGCCTGGTGAACTACCCACCCGGCAAGAGGCTATGGGGGTGTGCCCTGCAGGTGAATGAGGAGGAAATGTACGGACTGGTCAATTCTGGGACCCCGGTGACTCTAGTGAGGGTGGCGCCCCAGGGATTTGTAATACCCAATAGGAAGGTCGGGGTCACTTGCATTCATGGGAGCACTAGGGACTATCCAGTGGTCAGGGTGATCCTTGAGACGATCTGGGACAGTACCGGACAGGATGTCGCTATAGTCCGAATTTATGTTGTCCGATAGTCATAGGGCAGGACTCTGGGCTGTTCTCTAACTTGTGGGAGAGGGGAGCGGCTCTACAGCAGGAGGATGGAGGGCTCTTTGCTGCGGGGACTGCATACATAAAGGCAATAACATCTTCCAACTGTGACAGGTCAGACGTTGGGGTGACCAGAGAGAAGGATACCTTTGCCCCACTTACGGACATGATGACACCTGACGGGTACCACAGTGTGAATGATTGTGACAGCGCTCAACAAGGTGAAGACAGGTTGACGCTGGTAGGCAAACCAGAATGTGTGAACGTTGATGGCGGGGAAGCTCCGGGAGTGGGGTCCAACATCAGTAGAAATGGGGACTGCTACATACTGGATGATCGATCAGGTGGTAGTGGCTCCCATTACGACGGTGACGACAGTGACAAGGAGTGCAGTAAGACTGACTCCGGGCTAAGTGTCCAGATGTCCTCCCATCACCGGAGGGGTAAAAGCCGGAAAGGGGCTGAACTAACAGCATCCTTGGAGAAGTTGGAGCAGGAGGAGAAGATCTCTAATTTGACCGCCATCACCCAATGACTAGAGGGTCAAGTTAACAAACTGACCCAGGAGATGGACACTTGGGAAGAGCGAGTTGACAGTTTTTGCCGGGTAGAGGCGCACCTATGAGACTTGGAGCAAGGGCGCAAAGAGATGTGTCAACAGCTGGCAAAGGAATGTCTAAAGATGGCGAGTATGGAAGTTGCCAACTCCGTGCAGTTGAAGCGGCTGCGCCACCTAGAGTCCGAGCTCTCGGCAGTCAAGGCCCTGAGACAAATGGCCAAGCACAGAGTGGAGGAGCTGGAGAAGGAAGTCTCTGAGCTCAGAGGTCACCTGACAACGTGGCAAGGTGTGAATAAGACCCTAAGGGAAGAGGTGGAAGTGCTCAGAGGGGCAGTAAGAGATCTCCTGCAGGAGGAGAAGTTGGTGGTCAAAGACGTACAGCAGCCGTGCCCAAGTGATATCAAGGTGGAGCTGCAAATGCCCATCTTGGCAAGGGGTACGGAAGAGGGTAAATCTCAGGAAGAGTGTGAGATAAGAGCTGAAAAAGACAGTCACCCGGTCGTGGCAGATGTTTTGAGGGAAGTGTCCGAGGTAAACCAGGAGCCCTCGGCCCATGAAGAGAGTGAACCCTCGATCTTCAAATGCGTGATTAACGTACCCGAAGATGTGCAAGAAGTCTGTACCGGTGAGGGTGTGCATAAGGCTTTTAAAAAGGCGGTCAAAGCGTGTGGGGTGCACTGGGCATTTGAGACTCGGAAGTTGGTGGTACTGTAAACCAGAGAAGACACAGTAAAGCGGGTGGCTGATCTGGCGGATATGCATCTGCAATGTCTCCATGCTAAACAGATGATCAGGCAGAGTAATGTGAAAGCTGCTCGACGTCTAGAGCTTGCAAGGGAAGCTAAGAATCGTCTGTTCTTGGTGGAAGATGTAATTCCGGTACCCAAACATTTGGTGGGGAGAGTCATTGGAAGGCTCGGTAAAGTGATGCAGGCCCTTGTGGATATCTCCGGTGTGGTGAGGGTGAGGATCCCTCCTGATGGTGAAGTCCAGGTATCGGGTGAAGATGGCATGATTGCCATCATTGTGGTTGGCTCCATGGAAAGCCTTAGAAACTTCTGGAATACCGAGTAATGTACCTGCAGGAAATAGAGTAGTTGAGACTGGACAGACTGCAGATTAATAAAGAGATGCGGAACATCAGATGGTGGCAGCCTTCATCCTGGGGTATAAGGGCCAGAAGGTACACTCCAATTAATGAGATGGCGGTAGCCAAAGACCTTCAGCGAAACGTGAACGTCGCAAATCTGCAAGTGGCAGTTCTTCTCACAGTGTGAGACTGAGAGACCTGGACAGTAGCTCCTTCGTTGTACTAGATGGGTCAGACTCAGACCAGACAGTGGGCTCGACTCTAAGAAGGACTCATGACCGCACCAACCAGGAGAGCCGGTCGTGGAGAGAAAAGTCGGGTGACAGAGCAGACGGGGAAAGTATGGAGACTAAAAAGGGTCTGGTGACACAGACGGACTTTGACTGGAAGGCCAAACACCAAGGCCGATATACTGACCGCTGGGGGCGAGGGAGGCCTAACATAAATAGGATGCCGTATGATGCCCAAAACGGACTGAGACGGTCCTCTCGACTTGTAGGGCAAGGTGACAGTGGGTACCCGGTCTCGAGGCACCTAGTATGTGACAAGTGTTCAACCCTACAAGTTTGAACAGGGGGGGGTATGTGATGCAGTGACCACTGTGACAGCTAGGGGGAGCTGTCTGGGTCATGCACACAGACATCTCCAGTATTGTAATAGGGAAAATAGTGACCGGCAGGGTTGATATGTATCACAGGGGTGAGTGCCCTGTGATGGAAGCCGAATCATGTTGTGATTAGCAGATCTACTGCTAACGGTTTTTTTTTGTTTTATATGGGGCAGCTTTCAGGTGACTTGGTGAGATGGGTGGGACCAGTCACCTACAAACCCATCCAGGGGTGTGGGTCTGAACGCCCAGGATAAAGCCTGCGTGTGTCTGTGGGAAATAGGACCTGCTATGAGGTCATAGTCATGTGATCCACCGGTCGGCGTGGCTCCGGACCATATAAGGTGACCAGGGTAGGTCACATGGGAGAATGCCTGGACCTGATTGGTCCATATGGAAGGTCTCGGCAGGCTGACTGCTGGAAGATGTGGCTGCCTTCCGGAAGAGCACGTTTGGAGGCTGTGTATAATGGCTGCATGTGTCTGACAGTTCCAAGGAGAGGGAATGTACGTCAGTAGTGTGAAGCAGCTAAATAGTAACCCGGCCTCGGGGAGAGTAACAGAGAGACTATATAGCCTGATGGCTGGATAAAGCACAGCCTGTGTGACCACAGGGCTAAGGGGAGCAGAGCTCCACTATGAAGATTCCTTGTTGTCTGCTGTAAGACTGTTGCATGCTGCTATGGTTTATGCTGTACAATAAACCGTATGGACTATGTTTATGTTGAAAAGCCTGTGCCGGACCTGTTTTTTCTGCAGCCAAGCGAGTATCCCCAACCTGAGTAAAAAGCGCTACCTTACAATACACAGTATATATATACACTGCTCAAAAAAATAAAGGGAAAACTCAAATAACATCCTAGATCTGAATGAATGAAATATTCTCATTTAATACTTTGTTCTGTACAAAGTTGAATGTGCTGACAATAAAATCACACAAAAAACATCATTGGAAATCAAATTTATTAACCAATGGAGGCCTGGATTTGGAGTCACACACAAAATTAAAGTGGAATATAATGTCCTTAAAGCAAGTTAAAATGATACTCAGTATTGTGTGTGGCCTCCACCTGCCTGTGTGGCATCCACGTGCCTGCATGACCTCCCTACAACGCCTGGGCATGCTCCTGATGAGGCGGCAGATGGTCTCCTGAGGGATCTCCTCCCAGACCTGGACTAAAGCATCCGCCAACTCCTGGACAGTCTGTGGTGCAAGGTGACGTCGGTGGATGGTGCAAGACATGATGTCCCAGATGTGTTCAATCGGATTCAGGTCTGGGGAACGGGTGGGCCAGTCCATAGCTTCAATGCCTTCATCTTGCAGGAACTGCTGACACACTCCAGCCACATGAGGTCTGGCATTTTCCTGCATTAGGAGGAAGCCAGGGCCAACTGCACCAGCATATGGTCTCACAAGGGGTCTGAGGATCTCATCTCGGTACCTAATGGCAGTCAGGCTACCTCTGGCGAGCAAATGTAGGGCTGTGAGGTCCTCCAAAGAAATGCCACGCCACACCATTACTGACCCACTGCCAAACCGATCATACTGAAGGATGTTGCAGGCAGCAGATCGCTCTCCACAGCATCTCCAGACTCTGTCACGTCTGTCACATGTGTTCAATGTGAACCTGCTTTCATCTGTGAAGAGCACAAGGCGCCAGTGGTGCATTTGCCAATCCTGGTGTTCTGTGGCAAATGCCAAGGGTCCTGCATGGTGTTGGGCAGTGAGCACAACCCCAATCTGTGGACGTCGGGCACTCAGACCATCCTCATGGAATCTGTTTCTAACCGTTTGTGCAGACACATGCACATTTGTGGCCTGCTGGAGGTCATTTTGCAGGGCTCTGGCAGTGCTCCTCCTGTTCCTCCTTGCACAAAGGCTGAGGTAGCAGTCCTGCTGCTGGGTTGTTGCCCTCCTATGGCCCCCTACACATCTCCTGGTGTACTGGCTTGTCTCCTGGTAGCGCCTCCAGCCTTTGGACACTACGCTGACAGACACAGCAAACCTTCTTGCCATAGCTTGCATTGATGGGCCATCCTGGATGAGTTGCACTACCTGAGCCACTTGTATGGGTTGTATAGTCCGTCTCATGCCACCACGAGTGTGAAAGCACAACCGACATTCAAAAGTGACCAAAACATCAGCCAGAAAGCATTGGTACCAAGATGTGGTCTGTGGTCCCCTCCTGCAGAACCACTCCTTTACTGACTGTGTCTTGATAATTGCCAGTAATTTCCATCTGTTGCCTATTCCATTTGCACAACAGCATGTGAAATTGATTCTCAAGCAGTGTTGCTTCCTAAGTTGACAGTTTTATTTCACAGAAGTTTGATTTACTTGGAGTTACATTCTGTTGTTTAAGAGTTCCCTATATTTTTTTGAGCAGTGTATATATATATATATATATATATATAGTATATATATATATATATATATATATATTAAAAGCCGGCAAATGATCTGCTGCTTACAGTATAATCAAAGAGTGACAGGTTAGAATAGAATAGATAGAATAGATATATACACATAGAATAGATGTGACGAAGGGACGAAACGCACGTTGGGGCACTTGTGGAGGAAAGCATTAGCAGACCACATTTATATGTACCGTATATACTCGAGTATAAGCCGACCCGAGTATAAGCCGACCCCCTAATTTTGCCACAAAAAACTGGGAAAACTTATTGACTCGAGTATAAGCCTAGGGTGGGAAATGCTCCATAGATTATTCCCCCTTATGGTGTCCCCAGAAGAAGCTCCATAGATTGTTCCCCCATATACTGCCCCCATTAGAAGCTCCATAGATTGTTCCCCCATGTGCTGCCGCTGCTGCTGCATGTAAAAATAAAAAAAATGACATACTCACCTCTCCATCGCTGGGTGTCAGATACTCACCTGTCCTGCGTCCATGGCTGCTCACCGCTATCTGCCACGTCATCAGTCAGTGACGTTCAGACTGCAGGGGGCGAGGCGCGCACTAATCGCGTCACCGCGCCCTCTGCTGTCTCAAGTCACTGACCGATGACAGACAGCAGCAAGCAGCCATGGACGCAGGACAGGTATCGCTATCCTTACCCGTCCTGACACTGTCGCTTGAGCCCCCATCTTCTCTGCGCTCTCTCTTCCTGCGTTCAGCGGTCATGTGATACCGCTCATTAAAACTCATGAATATGCGCATATTCATGAGTTTTAATGAGCGGTACCACGTGACCGCTGAAGGCAGGAACAGAGAGCGTGGAAAAGCTGGGGGCTCAAGAGACAGCGTCAGGACGGGTAAGTATGACCTGACACCCCCGCCCCCTCTCCCCCTCCGACCCCCCGGTGTATATGACTCGAATATAAGCCGAGAGGGGGACTTTCAGCCCAAAAAAAGGGCTGAAAATCTCGGCTTATATTCGAGTATATACGGTAAGTGCTTTGAAAATATTTTTCTGATCACAGCAACCGGCTTTAGTCTACATAACAGCAGTCTTTGTACTGCTAACCATTACATTGTTAACAAAGATGGCGGTAGTGTCTGTGAATCTTTGTGTGCACTGATTTGCATATCCAGTAGGTCAGGCTTCTGGCGTTGGTTTCTCCTATGACACATTGTGTAGTAGCCTTGAAATTGTGTTTTTGCATGTTATCTTGTAACATTGATTGATTTTGAATAAAGTTATATATCTATTTTGTTGGCATGGTATACTGATTTTTTGTTCTTTTGTGGTTCATTATCTAAGTGAGTTGTGCCATTTTATTTTATGGGTTTTTGTGCTATACATATATATAAATAATATTAGAAGAACAGCACAGTCAGAGGCAGGGTGCAAAGCCTCACAGTCACATACCAGTCCTTATAAATACAATAAAAAAAGATTGAGGCAGCACACCATATTTCAGTTACAAAAAAAGTGCTCTTTAATGGCCCATATGGTGACGCTTCGGTCCTATGTGGACCTTTCTCAAGCTTGAGAAAGGTCCACACCTAGGACCAAAACATCGCCATATGGGCCATTAAAGAGCATTTTTTTGTAACTGAAATATGGTGTGCTGCCTCAATCTTTTTTGATTATATATATATACTCTGTGTATATATACGTGTATTTATATTGCAAAGAGAGATAGATAGAATAGCCATATATATGTGTGTAACTGACATATATATATACATATACACACACTATATATACTCGTGTATAAGCCAACCCGAGTATAATCCAATGCCCTATTTTTGCCACAAAAAGCTGGGAAAACTTATTGACTCGCGTATAAGCCTAGGGTGGAAAATGCAGCAGCTACTGGTAAATTTCAAAAATAAAAATAGATACCAATAAAAGTAAAATTAATTGAGACATCAGTAGGTTAAATGTTTTTGAATATCCATATTGAATCAGGAGCCCCATATAATGCTTCATAAAGTTCATGACGGGCCCCATAAGATGCTCCATACAAAATACATCCCATATAATGCTGCACAAAGGTTAATAATGGCCCCATAAGATGCTCCATAGAATATGCCCCATAAGATGCTCCATAGATTATGCCCCATAAGATGCTCCATAGAATATGCCCCATAAGATACTCCATAGAATAGGCTCCCATATGCTTCCTCATAAGATACTCCATAGATTATGCTCCATAGAGTATGCCCCATAGGATGCTCCATACATTATTCCCTATAAGATTCTCCATAGACTATGCCACATAAGATGCTCCATAGAATAGGCCCCATAAGATGCTCCATAGCATAGGCCCCATAAGATGCTACATAGAATATGCCCCATAAGATGCTCCATAGATTATGCCCCATAAGATTCTCCATAGAATATGCCCCATAAGATGCTCCATAGAATAGCCCCCATAAGATGCTCCATAGAATAGGCACCATAAAATGCTCCATAGTATAGGCCCCATAAGGTGCTGCATAGAATATGCCCCATAAGATGCTCCATAGAATGTGCCCCATAAGATGCTCCATAGATTATGCCCCATAAGATGCTCCATAGAATATGCCCCATAAGATGCTCCATAGATTATGCCACATAAGATGCTCCATAGAATAGGCTCCATAAGATGCTCCATAGAATATGCCCCATAAGATGCTCCATAGAATAGGCCCCATAAGATGCTCCATAGAATAGGCCCCATAAGATGCTCCATAGAATATGCCCCATAAGATGCTCTATAGACTATGCCCCATAAGATGCTCCATAGATTATGCCCCATAAGATGCTCCATAGATTATGCCCCATAAGATATTCCATAGAATATGCCCCATAAGATGCTCCATAGATTATGCTCCATAAGGTGCTCCATAGAGTATGCCCGATAATATACCTCATATGCTGCCCCATAAAACGCTCCATAGAATGTGCCCCATAAGATGCTCCATAGATTATGCCCCCATATGCTGCTGCCGCTGCTGCTGCAAATAAAAAAATGGCATACTCACCTCTCGTTGCTGAGGGCCAGGTGCCAGTGTGCTGAGCAGGCGGGACACCGGAGTTCTAGGGGGACAGGTGCAGGTGTCACCGCTGGCTCAGGACCCAGCACCTGAGATATTCATCTGTCCCCGGTCCAACGCTGCTCGCTGCTGTCTGCCGGGTCCCTCTGTCAGTGACTGTTCACACAGAGAGCGTACACTAACTATGTCATTGCACCCTCTGCTGCCTGAACGTCACTGACAGAGGTGAGCAGCATTGAAACGGGGACAGGTGAATACTGCATATACTTACCCCCTCCTGGCGTAGTCTCTGCATGCAGCCCCGCTTCTCCCACGGTCTCCTTTCCTTGCTTCAGCAGTCATGTGGTACCGCTCATTAAAGTCATGAATATGCGCATATTCATGACTTTAATGAGCGATACCACATGACTGCTGAAGGAAGGGAGACCGTGGGAAAAGCGGGGGGGCTGCAGAGACGTGCCAGGGGGGTAAATCTGATCTGACACCCCCTCCCCTGCCGACCCCCGGTATATGACTCACATATAAGCTGAGAGGGGGACTTTCAGCCCCAAAAAACCAGGCTGAAAATCTGAGCTTATACGCGAGTATATACGGTATGTATTCTATGTGTATATATCTATTTTTTCTAACCTGTCAATGTGATTTTATTGTAGCTGCACATGAATTGCCGGCTTTTCAAAGGACACCGGTGCATAAAATCGGACAGCTCTCGCATGGTGTGAGTGCTGTGTGATTTTTTACATTTTTTTCTCGCCCCATTGCCTTGCATTGGCGAGTCTCGTCCGAGATACACAGCAAATCGCTGCGATTTTTTTCTCAGTCCGATTTCAGCTGAGAAAAAAATCGCAGATGAGATGTAATCCATTGAATAACATTGGTCCTGGTGCAATCCGATTTTTTTTAATCGGATTGCACTCGTCCGTTTAACTTGCAAATGAGTATGAGCCTTTAGCCATCCACTCTAACACTGCCTCAACATGTTCTGGCCTCACCATGTGTGTATTGATACTCGGCCCTACAAAATGATGCAGGATGTCTTGTCACCTGCCTGCACAAGAGAAAGGTGTTTCATTTTGGCACGTAACAAGCACAGAATGGTCACATCCTTTCCGGGCAGCAGCTATACTAACGCAAGCAGCAGTACCACATCCCCTATTTGAAGCTCTCTACATTTTGTGAAGTAGTTTTTATGCACACTACTCCCATGCGAGCTGAGTAGAACAAATTTATTTTTGCACACAGTACTCTCACAGACACAGGTGCAGTGTAGAAAAAATTGGTTAGGTACACTACTCCCACACACGTGTTCAGAGAATAAAAAATTGTTTTTACAAACACTACTCCCACAGACACATGGGCAGAGTGAAAAAATTGGTTAGGCACACTGCTCCCACAGACATGTGCAGAGTAGAAAAAATTGGTTAGGCACACTAGTCCCACAGACACGCATGCAAAGTAGAACAATTTGTTTTTGCGCACACTGCTCCCACAGACACACATGCAGAGTAAAAAAAATTGGTTAGGCACCCTACTCCCACACACATGTATGCAGAGTAGAACAGTTTGTTTTTACGGACACTACTCCCACAGACACAGGAGCATAGTCGAAAAAATTGGTTAGGCATATTATTCCCACACACATGCGTGTGTGGCGCCCCTGAGGGTCCAGTCACCACAGAGGTACTGCACCTCATCCAGAGGTGTGGTACTCCACCCTCAGATAAGGGGGGACCACCACCCAAGACTCCTATCACTTGCACACAACACACGCTAGTTAGTCAGGGCATCTGGGTGTACCCTTTGGGAGGATGGCCTCATCCCAGGCTGGCTAGGAAAGGGTGTTGGAAGGCGAGTGGGAAAGGTAGGTAGAGAGGGAGGAGCTTAGGCAGTGGAGTGATTGAGGACATCCAATCAGGGAGAGAAAGGTGCCAGTTAGTGGGAGGAGCTAGTCCTGAGGTAAATAGATCCTTCCAGAAACTAGTCAGTCAGTGACAGGACCAGTGAGCTGGAGGCTGTAGTGACTGTAGTACGACAGCTAAATCCACAAGCAATCCCCAGAAGGCAGCCGCTGAGATAAAGGACCCCGGGGCCTGACCCATGTCACTCGGCAAGGTCCGAGGCTGCTGGATGAGGGACACTGCTGGTGAAGGCATAGAGCGAGAGAGAGATGGCAAAGAAAGAGGAACATAAAGAGGAGTACTGAAACAGTGTTCCTGATCTACCTGAGAGTTGGCTGGACCCCTCACCCGGAGGACACGGTACCAAGTGGGCACCTGTGCACATAAGACAACAGTGAGTAAAAACTCTGAAACTGCACCCAACTGTGTCCTTTGTGTTATTAACATCTCGCCTGCTTTACACCGCATTCACCATCACCATCACCGGCTCAACTGCCCTGGGACACAACTCTGCCTGTGGAGAGCTTCACCATCTCTGCTGCCCTAACGCCATCCCAGTGGAACTGCATTGCAGCGTCGGCTACCATTGCCGAATACCACAGGTGGCGTCATGATTTCCCTTTTCCCATTTAATTATCCCACCATCTTCCCCCTCATTGAACTTCCATCTTCCTTATTGGACACCCAGGGCCACGGACTGGGTCACCATCACCACCGTGACACTTTCCCCCTTAAAAGAGCCTGAAAGGCCCGGTACCGAGTTCCCCCGGCCCTGCTGGGCGTTCCATTTTGGCGTCACGACGAACAGGATCATCGAGCTCAGCAAAGCTGGGTACTTGGAGCGTGGCAAAGCTGGGTACCTAGAGCCTGGCAAAGCTGGGTACTGTGTTCCAGAGACTGCAACATAGTGAGTGCCAGAAGCTTTAATGTATAGTGTGCAAGAAATTTACTATACTGTGCAAAAGAGATTTTGTAGTATTGCTAAAAGGATTATCTGTATTGAGTAAAGGGCATGTCACACTAAGAGATATCGCTAGCAATATCGCTATAACTAGTGACGTTATAGCGATATTGCTAGCGATATCGCTGTGTCTGATACTTACCTACGACCGGCTCCCCCGGTGGTTATCGCTGTTCGCGCGAGAACGTCCAGGACTGTTTCTCGTCGTCAGCTTCCTGCGGCGCTTACTGCTGTGAGGACGAGCGACGCGTGGAGCCGGGTGGGAGGACGCAGGATCGCCTGGTGTGACAGGTAAGTAGCGACCCCCGTCCCCAGCGATGTCGCTGGTGAGATCTGCCTATGTGGCAGCTCACTAGCGACCACTTAGCAATGTACCAGCGATCCTGACCGCATCATATCGCTGGTCGGGATCGCTGGTACATCGCTAAGTGTGACAGTACCTTAACAGTGAATCTGTAAGGCTGTTAAATCATCGCCTCACTGTGCCATTGTTTACTGCGTCACTGTTACTGAGTGCTCGTTAAATAGCTGCGTCACAGGCTGTGTGGGCTTGTCTAATTACAGCCAACAGGAGCTCGCTGAGAGGAATGAGCTGCGGTGGGCAGGGTCAGAGAGTGAGTGCAGAAATGATGCCCGCCCACCACCAGCATCATCATGTGATGCAAAGGTGTCTGTAAGGAGGAAAGACCCACCTCCTGTATTGCTTTGATAGGCATAAAGAGCTGAGGAAAGCCAGCCCCCTGGAAGATGTCAGGGGTGAGCAGGAAGAACACAGGAGACAGAGCAATAAACATGGCGGCAGCATGGTATGCAGAAGGAGGCAATAGCCTGAGTGCAGAGAATAAAACCATCTATGCAGAGGAGCTGAGTAGCCAGCTCCAGGATCTGTCTCTGACCATGGTAGGAGGATGGGAGTCAGAGCAGGTCAAACCACCAAATACTGCAGCTGTGGCTAACCCAGTCATTGGGTCTGAGGATACCCTGATAGGTCCCCTTCCTGTCCCCGCAGCTCCTACACCTGGATGGGCACATTATAATATAGTGTGTGATAGGGCTACCCAAACCTCAGTGGTACACCCAGAACAGCTAGTGATCACTGGTGTAGTTCTCCATACAGAACTGTCCCAGCCAGGGAGTAGTGAATGTCAGGGGCTACCCTGGAAGAAGTCAGAGTAAAAATGTGAAATAAATGCTTAAAGTTTACCTGGTTAGGTCTGTTTTATAGTTTTTAATAAAGACTGTGAGGTTATGAACGGTGAATAATCCACAACTTTTAATTGTGCATAGTTAGCACTTCTTAAGGTGCTTCATCTTGGTTTTACGTCAAACCCTAGGAAAGTGTTTTTACACGACCACAGAACTAAACCCGTTTGGCGTGGCCGAAAAACTTGGTACAAAGTACAGATCAACTATGCCTTGTAGCCTGCCCAAAGCCTGCATTGGGGGTTTACAGACGGGTCCCCGCATCGCACCAAAGGAAAATACCCCGGTCAGGGATGGACTGAACTTTGAGAGAAAAATGTTTTATTCAAATGAATCACATAAATGTTTATTTTAATGTTGAATCTCTGACGTTTGATACGAGTATTTAAATTGAAAAGATGGTATTTTATTAATTCAAGTCTATAAGGTATATATTTAAGAGAGAATAGTCATTTGCAACGTTTAAGAAAAAGCGCCTCCCATAAAGGGAAGAAAGTTACTTACTGACTGTTAAACCTGTTGAAATGCAGTTCAGAAAAATGTTGTAAGTTTCTCTTTAACACCTGTTTTGCTCTTTTTCAGCCCACGGACGTGCTGTATTTAACGGGGGGAATGTGGCACCCCTGAGGGTCCAGTCGCCACAGAGGTACTGCACCTCATCCAGAGGTGTGGTACCCCACCCTCAGGTAAGGGGTAGCACATCCCAGGACTCCTATCACTCGCACACAACACACACTAGTTAGTCAGGGCATCTGGGTGTACTCTTTGGGAGGATGGCCTCATCCCAGGCTGGCTAGGAAAGGGGTTGGAAGGCAAGTGGGAAAGGTAGGTAGAGGGGGAGGAGCTTAGGCAGTGGAGTGATTGAGGACATCCAATCAGGGAGAGAAAGGTGCCAGTTGGTATGAGGAGCTAGTCCTGAGGTAAATAGATCCTTCCAGAAACTAGTCAGTCAGTGACAGGACCAGGGAGAGATCAGGACTGACGTGAGGAGAGTTAGAGAAATGGAGACACCGCTAATAAGAAGAAGCTCCAAGGAGAATAGAACGGGTCCTAGGGGCACGGGTAGTGCGACTGGCCACCCGTGGGGCCTGCATCCTGAAAAGAAAGGACCAGGCCGCAGTAAGGGAGCCAGCCCCTAAGTCTAGTGGAGAATACTCATCAAGGCTCAACTAGTAAGCTGGAGGGTGTAGTGACTGTAGTATGACAGCTAAATCCACAAGCAATCCCCCAGAAGGCAGCCACTGAGATAAAGGACCCCGGGGCCTGACCCACGTCGCTCGGCAAGGTCCGAGGCTGCTGGATGAGGGACACTGCTGATGAGGGCATAGAGTGAGAGAGAGACGGCCAAGAAAGAGGAACATAAAGAGGAGTACTGAAACGGTGTTCCTGATCTACCTGGGAGTTGGCTGGACCCCTCACCCGGAGGACACGGTACCAAGTGGGCACCTGTGCACATAAGACAACAGTGAGTAAAAACTCTGAAACTGCACCCAACTGTGTCCTTCGTGTTATTAACATCTCGCCTGCTTTACACCGCATTCACCGTCACCGGCTCAACTGCCCTGGGACACAGCTCTGCCTGTGGAGAGCTTCACCATCTCTGCTGCCGTAACACCATCCCAATGGAACGGCATTGCAGCGTCGGCTACCCTTGCCAAATACCACAGGTGGCGTCACGATTCCCCTTTTCCCTATAATTATCCTACCATCTTTCCCCCTGCTCATTGAACTTCCATCTTCCCTGGACGCCCAGGGCCACGGACCGGGTCACTATCACCACCGTGACACACTTCCCCTTTAAAAGAGCCTAGCGGGCCCGGTACCGAGTAACCCCCGGCCCTGCTGGGTGCGCCACGTGCAAACTAGAAAAAATTGTTTAGACATACTTCTTCCATATACATGCCTGCAGAGTAGAACAATTTGTTTTTATGCACACTACTCCCAGAGACACATGTGCAGAGTAGAAAACATTGGTTTAACACAATACTATCAGTAACACATGCAGGGTAGAACAATTTGTTTTTACGCACACTACTCCCATAGACAAAGGTGCAGAGTAGAAAAAATTGGTCAGGCACACTACTCTCACACACAGGTGTGCAGAGGATACACTGAGAGCCTATTTTGAAACTGGGCACAAGCAAAACCTAATACTGTCCCTCACTCCAGCTGTGTCCTGTCCCTACACTAAGCAGAGTAGAATGGCTGTGTTACCAATGATCTGGCATTTATACAGTCTTGGTAATGTGGTGCGCCAGCCAATCACAACCATGCCAATACTTGACATGGCTATGATGGCTCTGGAAGTGCCCACATCTCTGTGTTTAGGGTTCATTATTAGGTGTCCAGTACGAACCCCGAGCTTTACAGTTCAGGCTCACTCATCCCTAGTAATGAGGACTACATCTTGATTAATGTTTACAGTAGAGGAAAACACTATTTACAGATTGCTGAGTATTTTAGTTCAAGGACAAAATATTCAATATTTCCAAAAATGTTTTCAAAAGTCCTCTTTTCTTTTCATGTCAAACTTTTAAACTGCTTTCTTATATTAAGTTAGTGTATATCATACAGATGATAACAATATATCCTTACATACATAAGTATGCTGTGAAATATTACTATTAACTTTTTTATTTTCTCAATGGCAAATTTGTTGAAAACTTTTTTTTTGACCTTTTTGCCTTAAAAAAAGAGGTGCGGCTCATGTGTTATACAGCAGGCATACAGTAAGGTAATATAAATAAGGACGTAGTCAGATGGCCTTATAAGGCCTGTTTCACACATCAGTTTTTTAAAATCAGTCAAAATCCGCCAAAAAGTGAAAATGACGGATCCGCTAAAATGTGTAAAAACGGATGCAAGCGGATGGTACGGATCCGGTTTTTTTACGGATCTGCTAGACTGATTTTTGTACGGTCAAAAACCGGATCCGTTCCATTTGCTGGCATCCGTTTTTCCCATCCGTTGGTTCCGTTTTCTGACGGATCTGTTTTTCCACACCTCCAAAATGGTATGCTCCCAAATATGATTGGCTCTTGGAAAATGCTCCCAAATGTGATTGTATACTGGAAACTAGGGAAAACTATATCTATGGTGTTGTAAAACAATATCTTTGAAAGGTTGTAGAGCTAGTGGCAGCGATGGAAGGAGTTATTGCGAGTATTAACAGCTTCTGTGTGGAATTTGATTTTCACTGCAATCGGTTGCTCTCCAGAGGGAGAAAAGAAGACTGCAAATCCTGCGTTGGAGAAGGAAGAGATGACGGCAGTGGATTCATCGGTAAATGCACAGAGGTTTACCCTTGGCGTGTTTTCTACACTGTATCTTGAATTGAGGGATAATCCGGACAAGTTCTTCAACTATGTGCGCATGAGACAGGACCTGTTCGAGATATTGGTGGAGCGTGTTGGAGCGCAAATCCAGAGACGGGATACCTACATGCGCTTTTCTATTTCTCCGGCGGAGCGTTTGATGGTGACCCTTCGGTAAGTAATCTATTTTTTAAAATGTTTCAGATTCTGCAGACTTTTATTGTTATGTTATGGCTTGTAGTTTGCATAAATTTTACTTTTTTCCCTTTTTTTTTACCACATTCCTGGCAACTGGAGAATCCTTCACCTCCCTCCATTACCAGTTCCGGCTTGGGATTTCAACAATATCTGGAATTGTCCAACAGACCTGCCGGGCGTTGTGGGATTGTCTACACGAGGAATACATCCCACAGCCAACACAGGAGAGGTGGCTGGAGATTGCGGACAACTTTGTACAAATCTGCCAGTTTCCAAGTTGCGTTGGTGCTGTGGATGGGAAGCATATTAGGATTGTGAAACCCATTGGATCTGGATCAGAATTTTTCAACTTCAAGAAATTGTTTTCAATTGTACTTATGGCCATTGCAGACGCCAAATGCAAATTTATTGCCGTGGACATGGATGCGTATGGTCGTTCAAATGATTCTCAGGTCTTCAAGATGTCCGCAATGGGCCGTCGTTTGTATGGAGACAATTTTGATTTCCCACCTCCAAGACCACTCCCTGGAACAACAGGCCCACCAATGCCATTTGTGTGTGTTGGTGATGACGCATTTCAGCTGTCCAAACATCTTCTCAAGCCATATGGTAGTCGTGGATTGACACACAGCAAAAAAATATTTAACTATCGACTGACCAGAGCGTGAAGAGTGGTGGAGTGCGCTTTTGGGATTTTAACTGCAAAATGGAGAGTGCTGTTGACGGCCATAAAAATTAAAACTGACACTGTGGATGAGGTTGTGAAGGCATGTGTCATCCTGCACAACTTTGTACTTTCAAAGGAACCTGTTTCCATGGAAGAAAATGTTTGTGAAACCACCTTGTGGGATTATCAGCAGACAACTGTTCGGAGTACTGGGTCAGTGTCAAGAATGAATGACACATTTGCGGATTATTTTCTGTCACCAGAAGGAAGATTGGAGTGGCAAGATGACAAGGTATGTATATATTTTTTTTTTTACCAAGGTTCCTTTTTTGGATAAGAAAAACCTTAGTAATTTTTCCTTTTTTAGTTTTGATACCTTTACACAAATTTTTTTCCTTTTGATACCTTTACACAAACTTTTTCCTTTTTTAGTTTTGATACCTTTACAAAAAATTTAGGTAATAACAGTGTTGTGTTTTATTACCTGTACACCACCAGTGTTATTTACCAAGTGTTGTGTATTTGTATCTGTACACCACCGGTGTACTTTGAAATGTTACCATGTGTTGTGTATTTGTATCTGTACACCACCGGTGTACTTTGAAATGTTACCATGTGTTGTGTATTTGTACCTGTACACCACCGGTGTACTTTGAAATGTTACGATGTGTTGTGTATTTGTATCTGTCCACCACCGGTGTACTTTGAAATTTTACCATGTGTTGTGTATTTGTATCTGTACACCACCGGTGTACTTTGAAATGTTACAATGTGTTGTGTATTTGTATTTGTACCGTCATGGCCAAAAGTTTTGAGAATGACACAAATATTAATTTTTACAAAGTCTACTGCTTCAATTTTTCTAATGGCAATTTGCATATACTCCAGAATGTTATAAAGAGTGATCAGCTTAACAGCAATTACTTGCAAAGTCAATATTTGCCTAGAAAATGAACTTTATCCCCCAAAACACATTTCAACATCATTGCAGCCCTGCCTTAAAAGGACCAGCTAACATCGTTTCAGTGATTGCTCCATTAACACAGGTGTGGGTGTTGATGAGGACAGGGCTGGAGATCAATCTGTCATGATTAAGTAAGAATGACACCACTGGACACTTTAAAAGGAGGCTGGTGCTTGGCATCATTGTTTCTCTTCTGTTAACCATGGTTATCTCTAAAGAAACACGTGCAGTCATCATTGCACTGCACAAAAATGGCCTAACAGGGAAGAGTATCGCAGCTAGAAAGATTGCACCTCAGTCAACAATCTATCGCATCATCAAGAACTTCAAGGAGAGAGGTTCCCTTGTTGCCAAAAAGGATCCAGGGGGCCCAAGAAAGACCAGCAAGCGCCAGGACCGCCTCTTAAAAGTGTTTCAGCTGCAGGATCGGGTACCAGCAGTGCAGAGCTTGCTCAGGAATGGCAGCAGGCAGGTGTGAGTGCATCTGCACGCACTGTGAGGCGGAGACTCTTGGAGCAAGGCCTGGTCTCAAGGAGGGCAGCAAAGAAGCCACTTCTCGACAGGAAAAACATCATGGACAGACTGATATTCTGCAAGAGGTACAGGGAGTGGACTGCTGAGGACTGGGGTAAAGTCATTTTCTCTGATGAATCCCCTTTTCGATTGTTTGGGACATCTGGAAAATGACTTATTCGGAGAAGACCAGGTGAGCGCTACCACCAGTCTTGTCTCATGCCAACTGTCAAGCATCCTGAAACCATTCATGTGTGGGGTTGCTTCTCAGCCAAGGGAATGGGCTCTCTCTCAGTCTTGCCTAAAAACACAGCCATGAATAAAGAATGGTACCAGAATGTCCTCCAAGAGCAACTTCTCCCAACCGTCCAAGAGCAGTTTGGCGATCAACAATGCCTTTTTCAACATGATGGAGCACCTTGCCATAAAGCAAAGGTGATAACTAAATGGCTCAGGGAACAAAACATAGAGATTTTGGGACCATGGCCTGGAAACTTCCCAGATCTTAATCCCATTGAGAACTTGTGGTCAATCATCAAGAGACGGGTGGACAAACAAAAACCTTCAAATTCAGACAAAATAAAAGCATTGATTTTGCAAGAATGGACTGCTATCAGTCAGGATTTGATCCAGAAGTTGATTGAGAGCATGCCAGGGAGAATTGCAGAGGTCCTGAAGAAGAAGGGTCAACACTGCAAATATTGACTTGCTGCATTAACTCATTCTAACTGTCAATATAACCTTTTGCTACTCATAATATGATTGCAATTATATTTCTGTATGTGATAAAAACATCTGACAAACACACATAAAAACCAGAGGCCAGCAGATCATGTGAAAATATAATATTTGTGTCATTCTCAAAACTTTTGGCCATGACTGTACACCACCGGTGTACTTTCAACCTTTTTCCAAGAACTTAAGAAAAAAAGGAAAATACACAATAAAATTCTTTTGAAACAGAAAAATGTTTATTGTGCAATTTTTTTTCAAAATTATAAACTGTTTTATTATTTTTGAGAAACCTGTTTTTTTTTCAGAAAACTGTTTATTTTTTTAAATAAAATTAAATATATAACAGATTACAGATGCCGATATTGTTGGGTGGAGATATCAGCGGAGGGGTTAACAGGGTTGACCACATCGAGGGGCAGTGTGGAGGACTGGGAAGGGAGTTGCTGAGGATCAGAAGTGGAAGGGGGGTTGAAAACATGAGGTTGGGATGGGAGTTGATGGACAGAGGAGGTTTGTGGGAACATTGAAGGTGTGTGTGGGGGTGGGTATGGTGAGGGCATTGGGGTACAATGCAATGGGGAAGGAAGGTACTGGGAAGAATGGAATGGGGAACTAGAGAAAGGAGAGGGAGTGGTAGGAGGATGGATGGTGGTAGGATGATGGATGGTGGTGGAAGGATGGACGGGGGAAGGATGGACAGAGGGAGGATGGACAGAGGGAGGATGTGATGGAATAGGTGCATGGGTAGAATGGGATGCTTCGGAGAGTACAGCCACTAGAGCATTGTGACAGGCTTGCATCACATGCATCTGCTGGTGAGTACTTAAACCTTCCATTTGCCGGACAACTGACTGAAAAAAAATATGTCTCGGTGTCTGGTTTGACTCTGCATTCATCCGTTCCATGTAGCTTCTGAGTTCCATGATACTTTGATTTATCATGTTCAACTCAGAAGCTAACTGTTGTCCATAAGTGTGGAAACCATTCTGGACGGATGAGTTCAGACTCAAACAGTCAGACAAGGTCATCCTTTCCTGACCTCTCAGACGCTGCCGGCCAGAACCAAAAGTTGGTAGAGATGTTGCAGCAGTGTCAGAGGGGTGGGGTAAAGGGTACTGTAAGTTGTCACCAGCAGCTTCATGTGATGAAGTCTGCCCTGCTGCTGCAGTGCTGGTGGAGGTGATAGAGGGACGAGACAAGAGGGAAGGTAGAGAGGGGTCGGATACCTCGATGTGGTCACCGGTGGCGGTCTCCGAAGGGATCCCTCCAGAGGGAGGCAACTCAGAAGCGGGCTCCCGAGTGCTGCAGACGGTGCTAAAAAAAGAGAAAAAAATATATATTAATATATTTATATTTCATTTAACATTGCTGAAAAAAAAAATAGGTTAAACATGTAAACATTTGTACTACAGAAATGGTGTGTGGAATATTTACCTTTTGCTCACCATCGTTGACCGGAGGAACGACAGGGCTCTGTAATGTTTATACGGGGTGCTCCTGTGTCCTCCCCATCCACTCGGGGCCTGCATCTCCTTGTTGAAGTCCCTCTTGAAGCGATCCCTGAGCGACCACCACCGTATGATAATCCTGTCACCTGTCAAGGAAAAAAAGAAAAGTGGTTAGTATTCAACACTTCACATGCTGGAATATAAGTTACTGAAATTGGAATACTTACACACAAAATCCCTGGCCCTTGCATCGAGCTCCTCCCAGTTCTCTACAACCTCCGAACACACCTCATCCCATAGCCGTCGGGTGGTTGGTTGGTTGGCATGTAAGCGGTTTGCCATGTTCCACAGCGGCTCCCGTGGTTGAACAACCTCAATGAGGAGGTCGACATTAATAACAAGAGCCTCTTCCACATGTCGTTGGGGAGCACGCTGTGAAACCTGTGAAGAAAGAAAAATAAACAAAAAAAAATGATTACATTCAAACACATGAGGTTCATTAATCAATCACCCAAATAAAGTGTTACTTACCGCTCGCCGACCACCAGATGCAGCACCTCGACGACGCTGGGATGTCCTGGGAGTCGCTCTAGTGTGGCCACCGGATTCTGAAGACTGTAAAAAAAAAAAAGTTAGGGTTGTATGGATGCGTAGTTATTGTGTGTGCTGTGATGAATGTTTGTGTTGGGTGTAGCATTATGTATGCATGTGTTTTTTAATCTCCTAAACTTACACTCTGCACACCCCCTCCTTGCATTTCTCCACCCTGCATGTCTCCTCCTGGAAGCTCCTCAGATTCAGCTTCCTGTGAAAAAATAATACATGCATGTAGGGTTAAAAAAAAAAATGAAAGAGTAAAAAAAAATACAATTTCTACCTCAGTTCACCGATGCTGTGAGGGGGAGCTCCCAGAAGAAGACATATTAAACTGCTCCGGTTTTGCTGGCGGGTCTGTTGCGGAATTGCTGGCGGTTCTGCTGCAACCTTGCTGGCGGGTCTGCTGCGGAATTGCTAGCGGTTCTGCTGCAACCTTGCTGGCTGGATCTGTAAGTATAAAGACACTTGTTTAGCTACTATACAAAGGATTAAATAAGCTTTCAGGCCTTTATACTTACTTGGAAAACTGAAGTGTTTTCCTAGGATGCGCTGCTGCAACCTTGTTGGCAGTTCTGCTGCAACCTTGCTGGCTGGATCTGTAAGCATAAAGACACTTGTTTTAGCTACTATACAGTCATGGCCAAAAGTTTTGAGAATGACACAAATATTATATTTTCACATGATCTGCTGGCCTCTGGTTTTTATGTGTGTTTGTCAGATGTTTTTATCACATACAGAAATATAATTGCAATCATATTATGAGTAGCAAAAGGTTTTATTGACAGTTAGAATGAGTTAATGCAGCAAGTCAATATTTGCAGTGTTGACCCTTCTTCTTCAGGACCTCTGCAATTCTCCCTGGCATGCTCTCAATCAACTTCTGGATCAAATCCTGACTGATAGCAGTCCATTCTTGCAAAATCAATGCTTTTATTTTGTCTGAATTTGAAGGTTTTTGTTTGTCCACCCGTCTCTTGATGATTGACCACAAGTTCTCAATGGGATTAAGATCTGGGGAGTTTCCAGGCCATGGTCCCAAAATCTCTATGTTTTGTTCCCTGAGCCATTTAGTTATCACCTTTGCTTTATGGCAAGGTGCTCCATCATGTTGAAAAAGGCATTGTTGATCGCCAAACTGCTCTTGGACTGTTGGGAGAAGTTGCTCTTGGAGGACATTCTGGTACCATTCTTTATTCATGGCTGTGTTTTTAGGCAAGACTGAGAGAGAGCCCATTCCCTTGGCTGAGAAGCAACCACACACATGAATGGTTTCAGGATGCTTGACAGTTGGCATGAGACAAGACTGGTGGTAGCGCTCACCTGGTCTTCTCCGAATAAGCCGTTTTCCAGATGTCCCAAACAATCGAAAAGGGGATTCATCAGAGAAAATGACTTTACCCCAGTCCTCAGCAGTCCGCTCCCTGTACCTCTTGCAGAATATCAGTCTGTCCATGATGTTTTTCCTGGAGAGAAGTGGCTTCTTTGCTGCCCTCCTTGAGACCAGGCCTTGCTTCAAGAGTCTCCGCCTCACAGTGCGTGCAGATGCACTCACACCTGCCTGCTGCCATTCCTGAGCAAGCTCTGCACTGCTGGTAGCCCGATCCCGCAGCTGAAACACTTTTAAGAGACTGTCCTGGCGCTTGCTTGTCTTTCTTGGGCCCCCTGGATCCTTTTTGGCAACAAGGGAACCTCTCTCCTTGAAGTTCTTGATGATGCGATAGATTGTTGACTGAGGTGCAATCTTTCTAGCTGCGATACTCTTCCCTGTTAGGCCATTTTTGTGCAGTGCAATGATGACTGCACGTGTTTCTTTAGAGATAACCATGGTTAACAGAAGAGAAACAATGATGCCAAGCACCAGCCTCCTTTTAAAGTGTCCAGTGGTGTCATTCTTACTTAATCATGACAGATTGATCTCCAGCCCTGTCCTCATCAACACCCACACCTGTGTTAATGGAGCAATCACTGAAAAGATGTTAACTGATCCTTTTAAGGCAGGGCTGCAATGATGTTGAAATGTGTTTTGGGGGATAAAGTTCATTTTCTAGGCAAATATTGACTTTGCAAGTAATTGCTGTTAAGCTGATCACTCTTTATAACATTCTGGAGTATATGCAAATTGCCATTAGAAAAAATGAAGCAGTAGACTTTGTAAAAATTAATATTTGTGTCATTCTCAAAACTTTTGGCCATGACTGTACAAAGGATTAAATAAGCTTTCAGGCCTTTATACTTGGAAAACTGAAGTGTTTTCCTAGGATGCTCTGCTGCAACCTTGCTGGCGGGTCTGCTACAACCTTGCTGGTGGTTCTGCTGCAACCTTGCTGGCTGGATCTGTAAGTATAAAGACACTTGTTTAGCTACTATGCAAAGGATTAAATAAGCTTTCAGGCCTTTATACTTACTTGGAAAACTGAAGTGTTTTCCTAGGATGCTCTGCTGCAACCTTGCTGGCGGGTCTGCTGCGGAATTGCTAGCGGTTCTGCTGCAACCTTGCTGGCTGGATCTGTAAGTATAAAGACACTTGTTTAGCTACTATACAAACGATTAAATAAGCTTTCAGGCCTTTATACTTACTTGGAAAACTGAAGTGTTTTCCTAGGATGCTCTACTGCAATCTTGCTGTCGGGTCTGCTGCAACCTTGCTGGCTGGATCTGCAAGTATAAAGAGATTTTTAGTAACATAACAAAAACAATTCTTCATTGGTATTAATATGTGTAATTCCCTGAAACTCTCATTGAGAGTATACCCAAGTGTTTGCCCTGAAACTCTCACTGAGAGTGTACCCAAGTGTTTGCATGTGTGTAATTCACTGAAACTCTCTCTGAGAGTATACCCAAATGTGTTTGCATGTGTGTAATTCCCTGAAACTCTCACTGAGAGTATACCCAAGTGTTTGCATGTGTGTAATTCCCTGAAACTCTCACTGAGAGTATACCCAAGTGTTTGCCCTGAAACTCTCAGAGAGTATACCCAAGTGTTTGCATGTATGTAATTCACTGAAACTCTCACTGAGAGTATACCCAAATGTGTTTGCATGTGTGTAATTCCCTGAAACTCTCACTGAGAGTATACCCAAGTGTTTGCATATGTGTAATTCCCTGAAACTCTCACTGAGAGTATACCCAAGTGTTTGCATGTGTGTAATTCCCTGAAACTCTCACTGAGAGTATACCCAAGTGTTTGCATGTGTGTAATTCCGTGAAACTCTCACCGAGAGTATACCCAAGTGTTTGCCCTGAAACTCTCACTGAGAGTATACCCAAGTGTTTGCATGTGTAAATTCCCTTACAATCTCTCACTTGAGAGTATAATCACACTTGTATACCAAAGACCAACACTTAATGTAACCTTTTTTACACGTATACCCATACTTAGTTTTACCTGGTTTTAAAATAATACAACGGACAGTTTTTGAAAACAGTTTTTATTAAATTTTTTTATATTTTTTTCACAAGTAGGAGCTACTCTGCTCTTTATTTTAAATACCACAATAAATGAAAAATAAAAAAACAGTAATATACAACAGAAACACCACATACAACACCACAGTTACACCACATACAATACACAGCACAATTGCAAATATGGAAATAAAATTACAGTACTATAAAAATAAAATTCAGTACACATGCAACAGAAAAACAATTAAAGTATGAAAAAAAGGCATAATAAAAAAACACACACACAGACATGCAACACTGGGAGGCCACGAACATACATGCAGGAAGGCAGACCACACACACACAGGCCACACAACACAATCACAGCACAATTGCAAATATGGAAATAAAATTACAGTACTATGAAAATAAAATTCAGTACACATGCAACAGAAAAACAAATAAAGTTTGAGAAAAAGACATAATAAAAATACACACACAGACATGAAACACTGGGAGGCCACGAACATACATGCAGGAAAGCAGACCACACACACAAACACACAGGCAACACACACACAAAGACAGACCACACACACACAGGCAGACAAGCCACAGACACACAGACATGCCCCACACAAATAGTTTAATACTCACACAATTGCAGGCTTTGGTAGCAGGCCTCTCCGTCCTGGCTTGGTGCTTGGTGCTGGGCAGCTGCTGTCAGGCCTCTTGCTCCAGGAGTCTTGCAGCTGGGGGTCTTGCTGCTGGGCAGGTTTTATAGCTCAGCTGGGGGTCTTGCTGCTGGGCAGGTGCTGTCTGTCTGGCTCTGTCTCTTCAGTGTGGCTGGTGCCGGATGTCTGGGCCCAATGATTAATTAGCCCACCTTATATAGTTTTTGGACTGTCTGGAAAAGTATCTTTTTTCTGAGCATGCTCAGTGCGATTTAGCGGATTCCACCTGTGGATTCCGCAAAATAGCAGATCCCGGCGGATCCGCCACCCATAGGCATCCATTCTACCGCATGGCGCCATTTTGACGGCGCCAAAAAACATTGCAAAGTCCGTTCACCTCAGACAGAATCCGCCAGGAATCTGGCGGATCCGCCGAATAGCGGACGTAACGGACGACCATCCGCCAAAATCTGCCACTAATGTATCTCTATGGGAAAAAATGGTGGATCCACGACAAGAAAAGCGGATCCGCCATTTTCAAATTTTGGCGGATTTTGACTGATTTGAAAAAACTGATGTGTGAAACAGGCCTAAATCGGAGAGAGTTAGGAACACAGTGCATGAAGCACTCGGGTTGGTAAAGCGACTGGCTATTCTGTGCACTGTGTTCTGATCTCAGTCTGATATATACGACCGTCTGACTGTGCCTGAAAAGTAAACTATTTACTAGCAAGTTGCACCAAATTTATCCTGCTTGCATCCCTTTGATAAGTTTGGTTCTGTTTGTGCTTTCCCATAAAATGATGCAGTTTATGACATTATGGATATTTCTACCTCTCTGTTTACCATGAAAACTTGGCATGAAAACAACCAGTGATGGACAAGGGAGGTGGTCAGGTCACCATAATCCACAGCCAGGACTGGTAGAGTTTTTATTTTATATTATTGTTAATATTTACAGATTTAATTTTATTAAAATAAAAGTAATGTTCTCATTCTACAGTCAGTTTGAACTTAAATCACGATAATGTCTAATACCCGATTCGTCACTGCTTAATATCCATTAAATGCCATCACATAGAAAAAAAGGAGTACAATTTAAAACGTTTTAAAACATATTAAACGTTTTTCTAGGAGCAAGTGTTCAAGAGAAAGAAGACCTTTAATTTTTCTAGACACCGATTCATGATACTTTTACAGCTGGAAACCTAGATGTCACCGGTAGCAAATGAGCTGTCAGACTTAATAACACTAGGTGGTACAAGAATGCCTATTGTTTTACTAGCGAGAAATCAAGAGATTATACAATGCAGCTGCTTTATCTGAAAGATAAGAAAAAATTAATTAGAAACATTCACGGCATATCCTAGCTGGATATATAACATTTACTACTTCCCAGCAATTCCCAGCTAATTATGAATTGCAGAAATGTGAATGATTATTATACATGGCATTATTTTCCCATTGCACTCAAGACATTTTTAGTGTAGCTATATACAGTATCTGAGTTTTACATATTCATGCAAAACATAATATCCCAAAAATATGAGTAATCTGTTTTAAATTTAAAGAGACAAAACCCAAGAAGAAAACAAAATAAGCAAATACCATACCTTTTAGTTAGTAAATAATTAAATAGTAATAGTAAATGTAAATAATATAGGGTACTTAGTTAACACTAGTTTGATAAAAAAAGTGTAAAAGTTATCCCCCAGAGACCAGGTGTATCCAATAGGGACGTATTACAGGTTATATGCTCATTTTTTTTTATCTTGGGTTTTGTCTGTGAAATGGCCAAAGTGGGAATGTGCTCTTATACTTTGCATGCTTACCAATTTAAGATCCAGCTCATTTATTTGGTTTTGCTGTAGTTTCTTGTACCTTGTATAAACAGAGGTGTGGCCACACTTTTTTAGTTAGCATTTCATCTCTACAGCTTCCTTTGGACAAGTGTTTTAACATTTGGGCCTGTGTCCTGCTCTGTCCTTATCTATATTAAGGTTGGCTGCCAAAATGGGAGGTTTTAATACCAGAGCAAGGATATGACCATCCTGATTGGGTATCTTCTTGAGGTGGGATGGCTTTTGCACTTTTTCCATCAAAATAGTGTTAACTAAGTACTGTAGGGATTCACGTTCTCAGGTAGGCAATATGTAGCGTTTGCAATGAATTGGTTCAAACAGGTCTAGTTTTATTTCTTTCATAAAACCTCAAGGAATTAAAATCCAAAAACAGCTTCTTCTGTGCACAAAGGTATCACAGCAAATAAACAGTTCTTTTAGCAGATCAAATATGTTAATACGGGCTCACCCGAACAGGTTACAGTCCTTTCTCCAAAAGCAAATTTTATACACAGAAGTGGCACAATTCTACCATGTCTCAGGATTCTCTTCAGCTTGAGCTCCAGTAGCTTCCAGTGCTTCCGGGCATAGTTCACACTGAAAAGGCTGCAGCTTCCACGCATTTGGTCCAACACACTAAATTGCTCAGTTATCCTTGTTGACCTGTGTAGTCTTCATTCAGGGAGAAAACCCGACATGTCCCTCTTTTAGCTGAAGCTCATATTTTGGCTGGTCACTCACCAGCAGCACACTCGATTCTACTTCATCCAGCAGACTGACACACCTCGTGAACACAGACCCTGGTTCTAATAAAAAGCTATGCAAGTGCATATAATCAAATTGGGCAGAACTAGGACTTAACCCTGTCCTAACTAGCTCTGCTACAGTTCCCACATGTATTATTACTATTTACTTATTTACTTACTACAGGATATATGCTCAGTTTGCTTTTTTTCTCTTTGGTTTTATCTGTAAAATGGCCACAGTTTGAATGTGCTGTTACACATTATGCATACACCAACTTATGCTCTGGCCCATTTCTTTGGTTTTGCTGTAGTTTCTTGTACTTTGTATAAACAGCGGCATGGCCTCCCTTTTTGATATAGGCATGTCATCTATATAGCTTCCTATGGACAGGTGTCTGAACAGTCAAGTCGATGTCCTGCTCTGTCCTTATCTATATTGAGGTCGGATGACACAAGGTGAGGTTTTAATACTAGAGACAAGGTAGGACCTGAATGGGTATACCTTGTCATGGTAGAATGGCTTTTACACTTTTTTATATCAAAATAGTGTTAACTAAGTACCCTTTGTTTTTTTTATGGACTATTACAATTTACTTATTTACTTACTACAAGGTATATGCTCATTTTGTTTTTCTTGGATTTTGTCTGTGAAATAGCCAGTGTCAATGTGCTCTGACACGTTGCATGTATATGGACTTATGCTCTAGTTCATTTATTTGGTTTTGCTGTTTTTAATTTCATAAGTTAAATAGAACCTGTCTGGTCCCGATGCCACCAGAACCACCAGAAGTTAAATCTGCATATATAAATTTACTGCCTAAAAGTTCCTGTGCTACATTATATACCTAAACAGATCTTTAGAAAAAGTATTTCGAAAATCTGTTTATGATATGTAAATGAGGGCTTTGACTAGTCGAGCAGGCGTTAGTGTCCCCAGACTAGTTGACCCACTTTGCATGATGTCACGCCCCTGTGGGCGTGATAGCATAACGTATAAGCGTCGGCATCAACGCAAGTGCTATACTTACCTAGCGACTGCATGCAACTTCTTCCCCTCATCATTGATCCTCGTAAGTCGGTTGTACGCGTGCCGGCTTCAGAGAGGCGCATTGTGCATGATTGGAAGTCTCTGTAAACACAAATGCTGGTGGTTCTAGGGGCACAGGGGACCTAACAGGTTCTCTTTAAAGTGCACCTGTCGTACGTGAAAAGTAGTCAGTTTTTACTCATATTTTGTTCATGCTGCTCCGCTGCGTATCCTTTTTCAATTTTGTTTTATTAATTCTCCATCTGATTCCAGAGATATGGGTCTTTTTATTTAGTGCTCTCAATATCCTAATTTTTTGTCTTTATTATGCTAATTTTACTTGTTAATTCTACAATATTAAGCTAATATTTATTATCTTTATGAACATATTCAATATTTGCAAATTGTGCATGCAAAATAAAAAGGCCTATATCTCTGGAACCATATGGTGACTTAATATTCAAGGAAGCAGCGTATTAAAACAAAAACTGTCAATTTTTCACTTGGTGACAGGTCCTCTTTGTGACAGGTCATCATGGAGTGGGTTGAGGGGTTTGTGGAGCACATGCCAGTTGAAGCATAAATTACTGTGGTTTTGCAGTATACACAATTAAAACAGTTAAAAAAAAATATAAAAACAGATCATAATTTAAAAAAATAAAAAATACATGTTTGGTATCGTTTTCAAAAAAGTTTGCTCTATTAAAGTATAAAATTAATGAAATCATACTGTAAACCCCGTAAAGAGAAGAAAAATTGAGACTCGAGAATTGCAATTTCTTTTCAGTGCCACACTTCACTAAAATACATTGCAATAAGAAGAGATAAAATGTGGTATCTACTCCAAAATAATATCAATAAAATTAGCTTGCCAATCAAAAAATAAGCCCACACACAGCTCCATCTACAGAAACGTAAAAATAATATAGGTCTTGAAAATGACAACAAAAAGCATTATTTTTTTATTGCAAACTTTGGATTTTTGTTTCACCCCTTCACGACAGTTGACATATATACTGTATACGTCATGGTCAGATAGGGGTTCCTGACCGATGACGTGAAGGCATGTCATGACAATCATTCATGGCACCGCAGTCAACGGGTCTGCCAGTAATGCTGGTCTGCTTAACATGCCAGGATCATGGTTTTAAGAGGATTCTGTCAGTGTAGCACTGACAGGTATAATGCATTGCAACGCTGGTGCATTGCAATCCACGATACCAGAGATCAGAGTAGTAAAACTTAAAGTCAGTCTCATAGAGGGACTAAGTAAAGAAAATATATAAAAATATAAAAATAAATAAATCACAAAGTACAAAAAAATGGAAAACAATAATTTATACCCATAAATACGTATCTTTATGTAAAAACAAAAATGAACAAATAAAGTGCACTAATTTGGTATTGCCGTGTCTGAAACGACCTGATCCATAAAGCTGTCACAATTAGGGATGAACTTTCCGATACTGAAATATCGGAAATCGGCCCGATATTTGCGATATCGGAATTTCGATTTCCAATTCCGATATTTTTTTCACATCGGAAATCGGAAATAGGAAATCCCATAATCCTTCAGCCTCTGAGCCTCTTACCCTAACCCTAACCCTACCCCTAACTATCCCTAACCCCTAACCCTTACCACTAACCCTAACCCTAGCTAACCCTAACCACTAACCCTAACCCTACTATCCATAAGCATAACCCTAAGCCCTAACCCTACTAACCCTAACCCTACTAACTATAAGCATAACCCTAACCGTAAACCCTGACTCTACTAACCCTAACCCCTAACCCTTACCCTAACCCTACTGTTGTGAGTTCATTTTCCCCTTCACCGTCGATGTCTGATGAACTCCCTCTTCTGGTGAAGGAAGGTAGTGAGGCTGATTACCAAACACCTGATCTGGTAGATGATGACTGGGTAACAGGAAATTCTGACTGGATATAAGGCAGCCGACGCCCTTCTGAGTCGCTGGTGATTTCTCTGCTGGATTCTTGGAGACCAGTCTGATTCCTGTTTCCCAAAGATAAGTTTTTGCTCTGCTAGTGAACTTATTAGTTTTGTTTACCTTGTTTTTTGGAGTTCAGCCATCCCCGGTCGGGGGTGTGCTGAGTTCCATTTTTGTCTCTGATCAGTTTGTCTCTTTGCTCTGTCTTCAGAATTTACCTGAGTGCTGATATAGTCTTTTTGAAGTCCTAGCGACTTCAGGGCCTGTTTTTCCTATCAGACGGTTGGGACATTGTTTGGTAGGGTTTTTTACGGATTGCAGACAGCAGCTTTTCTATCCTGTCCTTTTTAGTTAGCTTGGGCCCCATCGTTTGCTCAACCTATCTTTCTATCTGTGTTAGTGTTTTCATCTTGCTTCACCGTCATTATATGTTGGGGGCTGCCTATTGCTTTGGGGTCTGCTCTGGGGCAGTTTAGATTTCCCCTTTCTTTCTTTAGGCCTATTTAGTTCTCCGGCTGTGATCGAGGGGTCTAGGGCATCGTAGGAACCCCCCATGGCTACTGTTAGTTGTTGTGGATAGGATCAGGGGTCTGCAATCCGATAGCTACCAACCTCTCCGGTTTTCTGGATTTAGCTTGTATTTTTGTTTTTTCCTCCTTTGGTGACTCATTCATAACACCCTACTAACCCTAATCCTAAACCCTAACCCCTAACCCTACTAACCCTAACACCTAACCCAACTAACCATAACCATAACCCCTAACCTCTAACCCTAACCCTATTGACCATAAGCATAACCCTAAACCCTAACCCTACTAACCCTAACCCCTAACCCTACTAACTATAAGCATAACCCTAACTGTAAACTCTGACTCTACTAACCCTAACTAACCCTAACCATAACCCTAACTAACCCTAACCCCTAACCCTAACCCTACTAACCCTAACCCCTAACCCTTACCCTAACCCTTACCCTACTAACCATAAATCCTAACCCTACCCCAACTAATCCTTACCCAAAGAAAAAACACCGCTGTTAAGAAGATGGCGACCAATTTTCCTGCTACAGCTTTCGCTCTGTGCATTTTTCTAGCGATTTTTTTTGCTCCTCTGCCTCTGCAAGCCCCTTCCCCATTATCCTGAGGTGTTTCCCCTCCATTTTATCCATTATATAGCACTGTAGTGGTCATTTTGTAATTCCGATTTTTTTCTCCCATTGACTTGCATTGATATCGGAAATCGGAAATTCCGATATCCGATGTATTCCAATATCGGAAATCGGAATTCCGATACAATATTGGGCAATATCGCTCATCCCTAGTCACAATATTTAACCCCTTCAGTGAACAACATAAAAAAATGTAAAAAACAATGCTTTTTCATCATAGCACCAAAAAAAGTATAATAAAACGCGATCAAAAAGTCAAATATAGACTAACATGGTATCTCTAAAAATGTCATCTTGTACCACAAAAGACAAGCTAAAATACAGCTCTGTTAACAGAGAAATAAAAAGTCTATGGTTCTCAGAATACAGCAAGTCAAAAACATTGAATAAAACTGTATTATCACTATTACCAAATGTTGAATAGCATAAAAAAATCATGAATTGCTGTTTTTTGTGAATTTTGACGCTCATAAATCAGAATAAAAAGCAATCAAAAAAGGTTATGTGCCTGAAAATTGTACCACTTTAACGTCAGCTTTCATATGACTGTTGGCAGAAAGGTTGAAAAATTATAGCTCTCAAAATATGGCGATGTAAAAAAAAAAAGCATCTTTTAGTGTGACAGCAGCCAAACATAAAAAATGAATCTATATAAATCTGTTTTTTCTGTAATCGCACCGACACGAAGAAAAAAGTTTTCTAATCATTTATAGTGCATGAGCAATGATGTAAAAAATAAACAGAACAAATTCTTCACCTTCTGTTGATTTGTTCATTCTTCCTTCCAAAGATGGCAGTAAGGCTCACTTTACACCTATCCTGCACTCTAAGGTGATCGCTTACAATGGAATTTCCATGTAAATCTCTGAAATACATGATTCAGATGGAGCCCCTGATGTAGGATTCCCCATAATGAGGTAGATGGAAACCCTATGGATGCCGTCTGGCCAATGATCTGAGCTATCCATCTATTTAAGCTTGCATAAAAGTGCGATCGGGTCACAGATTTGTGCACTTCTAAAAAGAAGAATAGAGGCCAGACCAAATACAGAGTAACTCTGATGCTTTAAAATAGTGTTTCATCTGAATCACATCATTTGAAAATGTAGATGGAAATCCTTATGTAAGTGCTCAACGTAGCGCACAGGATAAAGGTGATCCAAAATAATATGTAAAATGTTCCCAATAAAGGCGTCAACTCAATCCACAAATAATGCAAGTCCCTACCCAGGTTTGTCAGCTGTTAATAGATATACAGGGGTTTCCATGTTACTGGTACCACAAAAGGCTCTGGCAATGTGCTATGGCTCTTCATCCCCCAAAAGAAAATCTGCAAGTTTTGTGCTCACAAATCAAAGTGCCACCTTCGTTGTGAGTCCTAGTGTGCCTGAACCACATTTAGAGTAAACATGTTTGTCATTTCTGTAGTGATGAGAGCCCAGTTAATTTACGGATGCATGTCTTCAGAAGCACTAGCTGGGCATAACTTTCTGGGCACTGCAAAGTTTGCACACTGCAATGTACAGGCACTACAATGGCAGATTTGCAATTTTCACTTAGCAACATTCATTGCAGCTTGTTTCTGAAAAACATCTATGGAGTCAAAAATCATCACTACACCTGCAGATAAATTCCCAGAGGGGAATAGCTTCCAAAATGGGTTCACTTGAGTGGGGATTCCACTCTTCTGGCACTTAAGGGCTCTGTATATGGAGTCCACAGGAAAATATATGCTACAAGAGTCAAAAAGCGCTTCTTCTCTCCCGAGTCTCGCAATGTGGCTAAATAGTACTATACAGTCACATATGGTTTACTGCCACATTCAATAGAAATTGTCTGTCAAATTTTGGTGCCATTTCTATCCATTTCCCTATTTAAAAATGTACAGTCTGGGGCTAAAATAACATTTTTGTGGTAATTTTTTGTTCTTCACTTTTCAGTGGTGCAAAATTCTGTGACACACCCGAAATATCAATATGATCACTGCACCATTAGATCAATTCATTGAGAGATGTAGTTTGTAAAATGGGGTCACTTATGGGGGGTGTGTTCTGTTCTAGCACCTCAGGGGCTCTTCAGTGGGTCATGACTACTTCAAAACCAAAACAGCAAAATATACACTATTATTTGGTGCTCCTTCCCTTCTGAGCTTTGTATTGTGCCTTAAAACTATTTCCCGATTACATATAAGGTATTAAAAATTTCAAAAACTGACCGTCACATCCAAGCATAAGCATAGTGTGAACAGGTGCTTAACCTAGAGTCACCAACTCATATACATTCAAGCAAAAAAGGAAGCACACTGTAGCGTCAAACCACGCAAACATGAAAAATGAATAATGCATTGCATTACTGCATTAGAAGTATGAAAAATTGAGAAAGTTTAGCGCATAAAATGGCCAAGTTATGTGTACCTGGAAGCCACGTTAAGGCATTTTTTTGTTTTCCATGTCCCTCTTCTATGCCAATCCTCACTAAGACTGTAGTCTCCATCTGAATGGGAACCTATGAAAAATCCTCTGTTAGGACTGAAGTCTATATCTCTGTGGAGGGGAAATGGCCCTGGTTTGATTAAAACCGCCTGCAGCTAACAGGTGGAGTGCTCAGTCAGAAGGCCATTTCCCCTCCACAGAAATATAGACTTCAGTCCTAACAGAGGATTTTTCATAGGTTCCCATTCAGATGGAGACTACAGTCTTAGTGAGGATTGACATAGAATTGGGACCTGGAAAACGAGAAATGCTTTAACGTGGCTTCCAGGTACACATAACTTGGCCATTTTATGCACTAAACTTTCTCAATTTTTCATACTTCTATTGCAGTAATGCAATTCATTATTCATTTTTCATGTTTACATGGTTTGGCGCAACAGTGTGCTTCCTTTTTTGCTTGAATGTATATGAGTTGGTGACTCTAAGTTAAGCACCTGTTCACACTATGCTTATGCTTGGATGTGACGGTCAGTTTTTGAAATTTGTATTCATTTGCCTTCTGACTGAGCACTCCACCTGTTAGCTGCAGGCATTTTTAATCAAATCAGGGCCATTTCCGAAATGAAAGTTAAGTTACGTCTCATGAGCATGCCCAGTATGAGCACAGAGGAACTTACTCTCTTGAGCGGTCTGCTGCAAAGTAATCTTCTCTGCAGTAGATAGACAGCAGGAGACCGCAGAATGTGAGGCTCTGAATTCCTGCAGAGCAGACGCAGAAACCTGACGCCTAACAACACCTTCCAGCACCTAGGCCTGCCGGGACCTTCCACATGGCCCAATCAGGTCCATATACTCTCTCATGTGACCTACCCTGGTCACCTTATATGGTCCGTAGCCACACCCACCGGTGAGGTACGGATCACATGGCTATGACCTCATGGCAGGTCCTTTCCAGACACATAGCCATACACCCACATATACAGCTTTCCTATGGGCGTTCAAACACACGCCCCTGGGTGGCATGGTAGGTGGCTGGTGCCACCTATCTCACCAAGCCATCTAGAAGCTCTCCCTAATATAGAGTAACAAACCCTCAGCAGAATATCTGCTGATTAATACCGGTTCTAGCTTCCATCACAAGGCCACCAACCTTGTGATACATATCGGTCATTTACCATCCTGCCGTTCATCCTTTCTCCATCACAACAATGGACATGACTGTATGCATGTCCTGGGACACCCACACAGCGCCCCCTAGTGGCCACAGCGGTCATTGCACCACATACTTTCCCACTCTGTTCAAACTTGTGGGGTTGATCACATGACATCATCCAGGAGTCTCGAGACTGGGCACCCATGTCACCTTGCCCTACCAGTTGTCTGTGAGCATCAGCTCCCTAGACGTAATCTCTCTTTGTGAGCAATACATTATTGGACCTGGTCCTTTCCTGTTTCAGGGTTAAACTAGTAGGCCTCCCCCACCTCCAGCGGTTCTTATGTCGGCATTGAGTTTTTTGGCCTTAAGTCACCGTCCAACTGTGTCACTAGACCCTGCTTTGCCTCCACATTTCTGCAGTGTGCTCCGTCATCTGACCATATTTTTTGTATTCACATTTAAAATTATATGTTCTTACATTTGGGAATTCTTTTCTGTATAAGTTTTGTTCTATGATGAAAGGAACACCATTCCTACTGTAAAGCACGGAGGTGGATCGCTGATGTTTTGGGGATGTGAGAGCTACAATGGCACAGGAAACTTGATCAAAGTTGAAGGAAAGATGAATGCAGCACTTTAGCAGCAAATACTGAAGGCAAATTTGCAATCATCAACCCGGAAGCTGTGCATGGGACGTACTTGGACGTTCCAACATGACAATGACCCAAAAGGCAAGGCCAAATCGACCTGTCATTGGCTACAGCAGAAAAAACTGAAGACTTTGGAGTGGCCATCTCAGTCTCCTGACCTCAATATCATTGAGCCACTCTGGGGCGATCTCAAGCGCGCAATTCAGCCCAGGAATTTACAGGAACTGGAGGCTTTTTGCCAAAAAGAGTGACCAGCTTTACATCTGAGAAAATAAAGAACCTCATCCACAACTATCACAAAAGACTTCAAGCTGTCATTGATGTTAGAGGGGGCAATACATGGTGTTAAGAAATGAGGTAAGTGAACTTTTGATCAGGGTCATTTGGATGTTTTGGGTTGTCATTATGATTTAAAAAGAGAAAACAGTAGTTTGATATTAAATGGCTTCACCCAACCACTAACCATGAGTGGAGGAAAAGGTTCGTGTTATCATTCATATGCTCTGAAAAAAGGCCAAGAAAGCAAAAATTCTGCTGGGGTATGTAAACTTTTGAGCAAAACTGTATATCAAATTGTTCAGAGAAAGCTGATGAACCTGAATATTTGGGTGGCATGTACACATGTTAACCTCCTAGAAGAAGAATGGCAGCAGATTAGATTTGGAGCCAGCGGAGCTCCTTGCATTGTGTCTGTCTTGTTAACCAGCACTTTGCCCTTAAATTTGGAGTACTTTGACAAAAACCCCACATGAGGATACAAATGGTTAATGACACAGTATTTAAGGTGAAGCTTTGTACCACATCATTTCCACCATTTGTGAACATGGTTAAAAAAATTCTCAGTTATTTAAAATAGGCAATTAACACCATTATTCAATCTGTCTTAATTGTTGTTACTTCCAGTGTTTTACATTTATAAATATTCTAGTATAATATCTTTGTACTAGCTATATGAATTAAGGTTTTTTTTTGGATAGTATATACAAATCTTTGCAGATAGAGAAAACTATGTAGTACTTGAATTTTTTTTTAATCCTGTTTTCTAATACCTTCATTTTTTCTAATATTTTTATTCTCAATTACATAGTTTTAAAAATTTAGTTAAGATGTGTTATAAATTAAATAAGATTCCGTCATTGAATATTTAATTACCATAATGATATAATATACCTATTCGCTTGAGAAGTGCTATTATACACAATGGATTCAAACTATTATTATAGCATTAGATTTTCTGCTATCTTTTATTGTAAACTTGTTATTCTATTGAAAATGGATATCCGAAATGTAACAAAAGAAATATTCTGTAAATGAAGATTTCACAATGGCAAATTGCATGAGTGGAAACAATGGACTGTGAATCTTATAGTAAATGTTTTATTCTCCTGCTCTCAAAGTATTCATTTATAAAAGCAAAGCATACGTTCTCTTGTGTAGGAGTTTTTGAAATTTTCAGATTTAGAAACATGTATATGTCACAATAAATGAAGAATAAAAACAGCAAATTTGAATAAATGGAATTCTTGTGTGCGAAAAATAGAACAGGTGGCCATGTACATTTATGTTTATGAAACATACACCATGTACCTACAGACTTCAACTATATATTGCAACTTTTAGGGTAAAATAATTTAACCCCTTTACCCCCAAGGGTGGTTTGCACGTTAATGACCAGGCCAATTTTTACAATTCTGACAACTGTCCCTTTATGAGGTAATAACTCTGGAATGCTTCATTGGATCCCAAGGATTCTGACATTGTTTTCTCGTGACATATTGTACTTCATGATAGTGATAAAATTTGTGAAAAAAACGGAAATTTGGTGAAAATTTCGCAATTTTCCAACTTTGAATTTTTATGCCTTTAAATCACAGAGATATGTCACACAAAATACTTAATAAGTAACATTTTCCACATGTCTACTTTACATCAGCACAATTTTGGAACCAAATTTTTTTTTTATTAGCAAGTTATAAGGGTTAAAATTTGACCAGCAATTTCTCATTTTTACAACACCATTTTTTTTTAGGGACCACATCACATCTGAAGTCACTTTGAGGGGTCTATATGATAGAAAATACCCAAAAGTGGCACCATTCTAAAAACTGCACCCCTCAAGGTACTCACAGCCACATTCAAGTTTATTAACCCTTCAGGTGCTTCACAGGAATTTTTGGAATGTTTTAAAAAAATGAACATATAACTTTAGTTCACAAAAAATTTACTTCAGATACAATTTGTTTTATTTTACCAAGGGTAACAGGAGAAATTGGACCCCAAAAGTTGTTGTGCAATTTGTCCTGAGTACGCTGATACCCCATATGTGCAGGTAAACCATTGTTTGAGCGCATGGCAGAGCTCTGAAGAGAAGGAGTGCTGTTTGACTTTTCAGTGCAAAATTGTGTGGAATTGAGATCGGACGCCATGTTGCATTTGGAGAGCCCCTGGTATGCCTAAACAGTGGAAACCCCTCACAAGTGACAACATTTTGTAAAGTAAACTCCCTAAGGAACTTATCTAGATGTGTGATGAGCACTTTGAAACCCTAAGTGCTTCACAGAAGTTTATAATGTAGAGCCGTAAAACTAAAAAATCATATTTTTTTCACAAAAATGATCTTTTCGCCCCAATTTTTTTTCCCAAGGATAACATGAAAAATTAAACCCCAAAAGTTGTTGTGCAATTTGTCCTGAGTAGGTTGATACCCCAGATGAGGCAGTGACCCAAGCAAGTTCAAAACAAAACGTGTTTTAATGTCCAACAAACTCACAGAGTGCGCAGCACGCTGTATCCTCCAGATAGCAGCCGGGAAGCAAAAAGAAAAGACAGTCCGTGCTAGTTGTCATGAGCGACCGCACTGCCGTGTATGCAGGGGGTGCTAGACCCTTTGGCCCCGCTTGGCCCTGTGTTACATCACACAGGGAGTGCTTTGGAGACCACCTGCTCTGTCTGCTCCCAGGAAGCAAGACTGACACACCCAAAACTCTTCCTACAGGGTTTTTTTTCCTTCCTCCAATCTGTGGCCATGGGCCACTTATAAGATCTGTGAAATATAATGTGGCACTACTGTGAGGTGCACATACAGGTTACCCAAACCATTGTGAAGTATAAAGAACTTGGCACTCAACTTGTGGGTATCTTTTCAGAAGAATTTTATTTTAGCAGTCTAACATAGACCTTCATCATGAAATCCTCATGGAAAACCACAAAAGACCGTACAAATAGATAGAAAAATTACAAATTTACTGTGTGGAATCTAATAATGGGACTATAAAGGGAAACAATCGCTATTAGGACATAGTAAAAACACAAAAACAACCATCAAAGAAGTCCCAAAACCGTATTAAAACAAAATCGAAACTCATTTTATTAATTACACAACGGGTACAGGAAGTGAGAAGGGAAGGAGACACACTAAAACACATGTACACACGAAAAAAGAGGGCGCACGTGCTACTAAAAGGAAGGGACTTATATAGTGACCATTTTAAAGGTATCAAAAACCCAATGTAGTCCCATGATATTGCACATTCCCAAAATGGCCTAAGACACACAGCCAGTGCTGAAATACAGGCATGAACAAATTAAAGTGGTATTCACCATAATTATACCTGGTAGATGGCCGGGAATAATACGTAGCAGTGAGCCCTCTCCAACACGTGTTTCGGCCCACAGAAGCCTTTGTCAAGGGGTAGGGAAAAGACGAAGAGGAAGGGTATAAGAAAGCGCCCGCCACCAGTGAAAGCACAGCATCTGACGTCACCGTTGACAAGGTAACGTGGACGCTATGGATATTATCTTGCCGCGTCCACTATGTATGACACATGTGCCGTCACAGTACCCAGGATTCCCGATGGCATCGCCATCATGTGATGGGCAACGTCATGGTCACATGACCCGACATTTACGGCAACGAGGAAGAGATGCCGAGAGCCGAAGGACATACAGGGTCCGCAGCGCGCATGCGTGCCAGTGAAAGCACGCAAGTAATACAGACTCTGTGTAGGAGCTTTAAATAAATATGGCACAATCAAGAATGAGCACCATTAATAGAGGTGAGACACAACACAGGACATACAAAGCCATAAATTATCAAATACATCACAAACAAAATATAATATTACACACAGAAAAAAACAGAATAAAGCAAAAAGAAGGGTCAATATGAAAACACATAAAAAAGTCCTGCTATATATGTCCCATAAAATACAACATGACAGCCAAAAAGTAGATATGGTCATAGATATATAGCATGATAAGAAATCAAAACATAGAAAACTTGTATCAATCAATGGAGAAAATATTCTAATAAGAGTGCCAAAAGGAGAAAGCATCTTCAAATTCTTCATCATGGATCATGTCTTGATGGAAGGATAGCAGACAAAGCATGTATCCCACAAAAAATGGCGGACTATATAAAAAAAACAAAAAACAGTAAATAAAAGCAAAGATAAAAAATAAATGTACATGTGAAATCAGCAATTTATATAAAAGGGACAAAACTGATGTCCTCGTTCAGACCCTTGGGATGAACAGTATCAAGTAACCAAATCCATCGGGTTTCGCGTTGGGCCAACCTCTGACTGGTTTTTCCCCAGTGAATAACCGAATTTAACATATCAGTTCCCCTGACCATCAACAAGGAACCATCACAGTTATGATATGTTTTGAAATGTTGAGATAGAGTCCTAAGTGTGGAAATGTCCTCATGCCCGGCCGCAGCCTGAATACCCAAAATGTGCTCCCGAACACTTGCCTTGAGTTAGCCCAACATATATCAGGTTACATGGACATACTGCAAAGTAAATGACACATTTAGGCTACTTTCACACATCAGTTTTTGTGCATCAGGCGCGATGCGGCGAAAAGTGTAAAAACCGGATCCGGTGGCAACAGGTTTTTTTCCCCATAGAGTTTCATTATTGCCGCATTGCGCCGGATGCCTATGCGGCGTATCCGGTTTTTGCTGGATCCGGCAAAAACAGCCGGTCCGGCGTCTGGAAAAAACGTTACATGTAACGTTTTTTGTCTGCGGTAAAAAAACGGATGACGCCGGCTCCGGCGACATGCGTTTTTTTTTATAATGGTAGTCTATGGCCGCCGGATCTGTTTTTTTGCCGGATTCCGGCGCCGGATCCGGTTTTTGCACTGAGCATGCTCCAAAAAGTATCAAATTTGGGGACAAACACCTGCCAATCTCCACCCACCCTATAGGAAAGGTAGAGAGAGGGCATTCATCACCCTGAATGCAGAGGAGAAAGAGCTACTGGAGACACACACAGCCACTGGATTCTGCCACATATACACCAGCCAGCCACACATCCAGCAACCAACTGGATTTTTGACAGCCATCCACTATTGGACCTCCAGCGAGCAGGAGTTTGAGTGTGAGTATAAAAATTTTCTTGCAAGCATAGGTTTTCGTTTTGTCTGTGTGACTGCCGATGCCTGCGCACCCATCCCCGTCACAGCCAGTGACTGTGTCTTGCCACCTTTCCAGCTAAACTTGTCACCACCATGACCCCCACAACCGCCACTGGAACCCTCTGCCGCAGAATCCCCATCACTGCTGTCACTGCTAGCCACCACGCTGGAGTCCCATGCTGTACCTGCTGCTGCCTGCCCAGCATGTATATGTATATATACACACACACACATGTATGTTGTTCATACATTGTACTATTGTTTTTAAAAAGTTTCAGGTGTGGTCATCAGTGTGGGGAGGGATTTTAATTATGAAGGACAGTGTGAAGTAGTTTGCGTGGGTGGGTGTGTGTATTTATGTGTAAATACTGTAGGGGGAGGTACTGTATATACTCGTGTATACGCCAAGATGTTACGCCCATTTTTGGGGCTAAAAGTCCCCCTCTTGGCTTATACACAGGTCATCTCCCTGTGGGTCAGAGGGGGAGCAGGGGTATCACAGATCATCCTGTCATATCTGTAGCCTTGCTTGCTTCTCCACTGTCTCCCTTCCTGTCTTCAGTGGTAACGTTACCATTCCTGAATCTGTGCGTTGCAAGCATAGTGATATCCACCTTTCCTGGGTCCATTGCTGCTCACTGCGGTCTCTGCTGCATCCTCAGTGGGTGCGTTGATGTGATAAGTGCGTGTCCCCCTCTGCTGGATGAACAGTCACTGACACAAGAAGTGGCAGACAGGGGCGATGGACCCACAATAGGTTTTTTTTTTTTGGCATCATATGGGGGCATATTCTATGGAACAGCATATGGGGCCATAGTGTATGGATTACACACTGGGCTTATGTGTTCCCAATTTTTGGGCCGGTGCGGCTTATACACGAGTATATACATAGTAATTTTGCGATGGTTTGTTGTCCAAGCTACATTTTATAGGGTGGTGAGAGTGGAATTCAAAACATCTTATTTTTTACTATTTTTGTTGTTTTGTTTGATTGTAAAAATAAATGTTGCACACAACACAAATCTAAACTACATCGTGCTTTTTTCATGCAGGAACTTGCCCAGGACACTACTGCAAAATCCTAATTTGCAACCCATATTGTAAGTATACAGGCCTGAAAGCTTTGAATATGGTTAGTGTTGTAGGTAACAATTGTTTTCATTACAGAATTTCAGCCAGACATGTCTTCTTCTGGGAGCCCTCCCTCACATCGCCAGCGAAATGAGGTATTTTTTTTTTTTTGCCAGAACATTCTTGGTACACATAACCCTATATATGCATTCTTGTTTAATAGGAAGCTGAACCAGAGGGTCTCTCAGAAGGAGACGGATGTAGCAGAGAAATGCCTGGAGTGGGCTCCCCGCATGTAAGTATCTTTGCATTAATTGCACTAAAACATGTTCTTACACATCACTGGACCTAAAAACAAGATCAACATAACAGCATTTAATTTTCCTTTTCTTCTTTTTTTTTCATTATAGGCTTCTGAATCTGTGGCTCATCCGAGAGTTCCTCAAAGTGCCTCCCAGAGTCGTCGGCAACCACGCCGGGGCGGTCGCCATAGAGTAAGGATTTTTTTTTACAACTTTTATAAGGTTCGTACTTAATGCTGTGATTGTTACGTTTACCTTTTTTGTCTTTAAACAGACTTCACAGCGTGCTCACGATTCCGACAGTGAGGATGTGGCTATTGATGTGGACCTCTTAATTGATATGGTGAGAGATCGTGAGCCGCTCTGGAATATGGTGGACCGCTTCCATGCAGATGCTAGTGTTACTAGACGACTCTGGGAGGAAGTGTGCCATGCTGTGGTATCTAACTGGGAGGAACTCCATTCTCGGGCACAGAAAGAACAGCGTAAGTATTCACATTTCAGTAATGTTTCCGGATGTATTGTGCGTGATCCTAATCATTTTGTGTTTTCAATTTTCAGGGGAAAGAGTTCAGTTGCGGTGGCGGTCAATGCGGGATCGCTTCAAGAAGGAGTTCAACAAAGAGATGCAGGCTCCCAGCGGATCAAGAGGACGCAGGAGCCGCTATAAGTATTCTGAGGCCCTGTCGTTCCTGAGATCAACTATGGTGACAAGAAGGTAAACATTCCTACCAGAAGTGACTAAATAAAAAATGGTCAAATGTGTAATCTTTTTTTTTGCAGCCAGGGCTAATGAATATCATGATATTAATGTCTATTTTTTTCAACAGCACCTTCAGCAGCACGCGGGAGCCTGCATTGAACCCTTCTGGAGCGATCCCCCAGGAGGCCGTCACTATGGACCACAACATACCCAACCCCTCTGCATCCTCCCTGCCTTCCCTTGTGTGTGATCCCTCAGCCCCATCCACCTCTGCTGGAGCATCTGTGCAGGCTTCATTACATGAAGCTGCTGTTGACGAGGTAGGCTTTCCTTTACCTCACCCCTCTGACACAGCTGCCCTCCATAGAACACGCTGGGCGGCTGCGTCAGCGGGGTCAGGAAAGGCAGTTTGCTGCAGAGTTTTTGAATCTACATGCATCCTTTCAAAACGCTATGAAAGTCATGACCCAGCAAATGTCTGCTGGGTTCAATCTTGTTACTAGAGAGGTGCTTGATTTAGGCACGCGTGTTGAAAGGATGCATCTAGATGCAAATAAAGCGCCGCATCATTCTTTTTTCAAAGCTGTGATTGAGCGGCTAGACAACCTAACTCCTGAACAGCAGCTGCATGTAATGCAAGCCTGCCAGGTGGCCTTAGCACAGGTGTGTGGCGGTGGGGGGAGGCCTGCTGGTGCGCAGTACTGTGGAAGGTCCTTGGATACCGCTTTATAGCCCCTATATTATTTTCTACACACCACACTACATGATTTAGTAGAAAGTTTTTTACTAAAAATGATAATTTTTGTTCAATTTTAAAAGAGCTTTGTCAGGAATTTAAAAAATGGGAATATTTTGGTACAAAAAATAGGTAGTAAAACAATATAGAATACTGATACAAAGGTACTAATACTTTACGAAAATTGAAGCTAACAAGGTACAGTAACTTAAATCACAGAAATGGTTTGGTACAACAAGGTAAAAAATTGGTTTTAACATCTCAAATCATGTCATCTTGCCATTCAACTCTACCTTCAGGTGACATAAAGTACTCGGCAAATGTGTTCCTCATTCTGGACACTGCTAGAGTACTTCGCACATTAACACTGCGATAATCAGGCAATGTGGTTTCAACATCATTGTCTTCGATGGCTATCTGTTCCCTAGTAATAACCAAATTGTGTAGCACAACACATGCTTTTACCACCTCATCCACATTTTCTGTTTTCAAGTTAATTGCGGTCAACAGTACTCTCCATTTAGCGGTAAGAATTCCAAACGAACACTCCACCATCCGCCGTGCTCGTGTCAGGCGATAGTTGAACACTCTTTTTGTTGGTGTCAAGTCTCTGCTTGCGTACGGCTTGAGCAGGTGTTCTGACAGTTGAAATGCTTCATCACCTACGGAGACAAATGGCAGTGGTGGCCCAGAAGTTTGAGGAAGCGGTCTTGGAGGTGGGAATTGGAATGTGTTTCAGTACAAATTACGTCCCATTGCTGAAATTTTAAAAACTTGTGAGTCATTGGAGCGTCCATAGGCCCCAATATCCATCGCAATGAATTTGTACTTGGCGTCTGCAATCGCCATCAGGACTATTGAGAAATATTGTTTATAATTAAAAAACTCAGATCCCGATCCTGCTGGTTTAGTGATCCTGATGTGCTTGCCATCAACTGCACCCAGGCAATTCGGAAACTGACAGATGCTGCTATTTCGAGCCACCTCTCTGTTGTGGGCTGTGGGATAAACTCTTCATGTAGACTGTCCCACAATGCGTGGCATGTGTACTTGATGATACCTGATAATGTTGAAATCCCAATCCTATACTGGTACTGTAGCGACGAAAGAGATTCGCCTGTTGCAAGGAATCTGTGTAAAAAGTTAAAAAAATAATTAATGCAAAATAACTTCAACAACAGGAGGAGACACATTTCCAGTATACTGAAATCTGCTTTGAAGGATAAAGAATAACAATTGCTTACCGGAGAGTGACCATCAAACGCTCCAGTGGTGAGATGGAGAAGTGGCAGTAGGTGTCACGTCTCCGGATCAGTTCTCCAACCCTGTCCAGCAAAAAATCAAAAGTTTCCACTTTCATCCTCTTATAATGAAAAAACTTCTCTGGATTTCCTCGAAACGACAGATATAACGTTGCAAACACTCCCAGTGTCAGCCTCTGTGCAGTTATAGGGTGAATCCAGAAACGACGTTGGCGCAGACGCATGATACGCTGCCTTTGTCGCTCCTTCGCCATGACAATTGCTGCCAAAGAATTGGTCTCAAATGTGAAATTAATGTAAGCCTGAGCGATGTTCCCAATAATGGCTTCCATCTTGCTCCAAAACAACAACCTCTCAACAGGGTGTATACCAAGGTATATATAGGATTTTCTGTAAATGCCAGTAGCCAATGGTGGCTTTTGGGCGTTTTTTAAAAACCGGATCCGGCAAAAAAACGGACAAAACGGATGGAAAAACTGATGCACCGGTTCCGGTTTTTTGCCGGATCCGGCATAATCCGTTGGCCGGATCCGGCAAAAAAACGGAACAGGTGCATCAGTTTTTTCACATGTTATGCCAGATCCGGCAATGCGGCACGGCGCCGCATCGCGCCTGATGCACAAAAACTGATGTGTGAAAGTAGCCTTAGAAGTACATGTAATATGTCTCCTAATATCATATGTCCGACTACCTGATGAATTAAAGAATGTTTTAACCCGATCTATGTTCGGACACGCAATGCACCGGCCGCAAGGGACACAACCACACTCAGGACCAATGCCATCAATAAATCTCAATCTAGGTTCGCATTCATAATAGCACCTAACAAGGAGATCACGCAAATTTTTTGAGGGTCTAATAGTGATGCTAGGTGTCAGGATCCTGTCAGTACCGGCGTGCAGCCTCCGCTGAGCAGGGACTCACCCGCACTGTAGGGGGGCCCAAGGTCAGGCACAGTCGGAAAGTACAGATACACAGGACCTGTGGACGCTGAAGTTTAGCAAGCAGTCACAGGACCTACGGTCATGTGACTGCAAGGGGGTGGGACTTAGCGTCCTGCTTTCAGAGATGGCAGGACATTATGCAGAAATACTCAGAGTCAGGCAAAACGGAGGTCATACACAGAGATATCAGTAAAGTACCAGGGATGAGACAGAACGGATAGTCAGGGCCAAGCAGAAGTCAAAACCAAACAGACATAGAAGGTACCAAGCAGAATCCAAAGCAATATCCAGAGAACAGACCGAGTCGTACACAGAGAATCAAGCAACCAGAACACAGCACAAACACACTCAGGGGTCACCACCCAATGCCAAGGGCGAAAGTGTAACTGACAGGGGATGTGAGCTTCCTGAGGCTATAAGAAGCTTTCCCAGAACCAATGAGAGGCCACCATAATAGGTCCCAGGTGTGCAGGTAAGAGTCTGCACTGAGATCAAAACATTAACCCCAGAAGTGCCGGTCAACCCAGCACTGGTATCATGACACTAGGTTTTTGAGGAAGGAATTGATTGATAATCGGATCAGTTTGAAGTATGGGCCAAGCTCTCTGGAGACACTGTTTCATTCTCGCAAATTGAGTATGATAGTTTGTAATGAATCTGACCTAATTGCCAGATCTTGAATTATCCTGTTTATACAATAAGGACTGACGTGTAGAATACTTGGCTCTATGATAGGCCCTCTTGATGACGCGTCTACTATATCCCCTTTCGCGGAGCCTGCTCCATAAATCACGTGCCTGCGTCTGAAAATCATGATCGCTGGAACATATTCTACGCAAGCGGAGAACCTGGCCAGTAGGTATAGCGTTAATCATTGGACTAGGGTGGGCAGAGGAGGCATGTAGTAGCATGTTTGTTGATGTCTCTTTTCTGAATATGGTAGTCTGCAGATAGCCGTCAGCATCTCTCAGAACTGAGACATCCAAAAAAATCAATTTTATCCATATTGAAGTTATAAGTAATATGGATATTCTTATCATTCATGTTGAGACTAGTCATAAACTCATGCAGCATCACGGCTAAACCCTGCAAGATCATGAAGATGACATAAATGTACCGCGCCCAAAGGAGGACGCAGTCCACTGACGACTTCTGACCAGCAGGCAGAGGTTCCTCTCCCACAGCCTCAGGAACAGGTTGACATAAGCAGGGGCAAGGGAAGCCCCATAGCTGTGCCCTGGAGCTGTAGGTAGAAGGACCCCTTAATAGTAAAGAAATTGTGCGTCAAAGAGATCTCAAGGAGCTCGAGATTAAGGTGGACGATCCTCTTGAGTAAGTTGGACATGCCAAGAAAGTAATTAGCAGCTCCCAGACCATCAGTGTGTCTAATGTTGGTATACAATGTTTCGACATCTCCTGTGACTAGCAGCATGTCCTGGCCCACATGAAGACCATCCACCCTCTTCAAGAACTCACCAGTATCCAACAGAAAAGAAGAAAGACTCTCAACTAATGGCTGTAATTTGGAATCAATCCAACGATTAATGTTTTCCAAGAAGATCCCTGACCCTGAGATGATTGGGCGCGCCGGAGGAGTCTCAAGATTTTTTTGTACCTTGGGCAACAAATACATGGTAGAAATTGATGGTTCCTGAACCTGAAGTGCCAAAGCCAGCTCTTTGGAAGGTAGTCGGGTAGGTATCCTATTCCTCTTACCCCTGCCTCCCCTCCTCTCTATTTTTGATCACAGTATTGGTATATAATAAGTTGTGTCACCATTGAGTGTATATTAGTGTTTTTGTTTGGTACAAGTTCGAGTCTGAATTTATATGGATTATTTATGCATTGGATTATATGAGGACTTACCATGTATTTAATTTGTCCCATATTTTGTCACATTTTACAGACTGCGAAAATGAAATTCTTCTGAAAAGATACCCATAAGTTGAGTGCCAAGTTCTTTATTACTTATAAGATCTGGAGGAAATGGACCAGACCACACTATCTTCTTGCGGTCCGTTTTAAAAATAAAGGCCTATACCAGGTTTTTCTGAAGAAGCTTCTTGGTCAAAATAACTTGACCAGGTTCAAACTTACTTTTATTCTGCCTTGTAAGTCACAGCCATGCTGCTGTGACCACAAGGCACTCCAGCGGATCTAATATACTTCTGAACGCATCCTGGGGGACACATAGCGACCCTCACATATGACACCGGTCACTGCCCCACAGGGGGTAAACCACTGTTTGGGCACATGGCAGAGCTCGGAAGGGAAGGAGCACTGTTTGACTTTTTCAACGCAGAATTGGCTGGAATTGAGATCAGACATCATGTCACGTTTGGAGAGCCTGTGATGTGCCTAAACAGTGGAAACCCCCCAATTCTAACTCCAACCCTAACCCCAACAAACCCCTAAACCTAATCCCAACTCTAACAGTAATCCTAACCACAAACCTAACCCTAACACACCTCTAACCCTGATCCCAACCCTAATCCTAATTCCATTCCTGACCCTAATTCCAACCCTAATCCCAACCCTAACCCTAATCCCAACCCAAACACTAAGTTTAGCCCCAACCCTAACCTTAACTTTAGCCCTAACCCCAGCCCCAACCATAACCCTAAGCCTAACTCCAACCTCAGCCCCAACCCTAAGCCTAATTGGAAAATGGAAATAAATATTTTTTTATTTTATTATTTTTCCCTAAGGGGTGATAAAGGGGGTTTGATTTACTTTTTATAGCCGGTTTTTATGCTTGGCAGCTGTCAAAAGACAGCTTTTAATTACCAAAAATTGTATCACGCCGCCTTTCCCACCGCCCCCCGAGCCCTGGAATACTCACCCGTCCACGGGATCCTGGCACATTCCCGGAGCGGGTGCACATCGCCTGGCATCCACTCCTCTGGCTCCCGTCTCCCGTTGGTTGTGCGTTTCTCGAGCTGGGATCAGCGGCGCACGCGCACATCACTCTGCCCCTGCCCTCGGCGCTCCTTCCGTCCTCTCTATGCCCCTGCCCCTGCATATCAGGCAGCCTTTTCCCCCAGGCTGTGCCTGACTATCATTTGTGTCTCACTCTTGATTTGGGCCCCACGCTTTCCTGCAGTTCCCTGTGCTCTAGTTACCTGGCCTGTCTTGTGCTGTTGCCACCTTTCCCTCAGTCCTCACCCAGACCTCTCTTTGTGTTCTCTCCTAGTGTCCACCTGCCAGTGTCTCAGTCCTGCCCGTCTCCCTGTGTCTCAGCCGTGTCCACCTGCCTGTGCCTCAGTGCTGCCCACGTCCCTGTGTCTCAGCCGTGTTCTCCTGCCAGTGTCTCGGTCCTGCCCGTGTCCCTGTGTCTCAGCCGTGCCCGCCTGTCAGTGTCTCAGCTGTGCTTCCCTGCCAATGTCTCTTCCATGCCCGCCTGCATGTGACTCAGCCGTGCCAGCCTCTGTTATTCCATCTTGTCTCCTGCTAGAGTCACCTACAGTCCTTCCCTGGGTACCAGCTGTCACGGCGATAGTCTCCCCTGGGGCTGCCCCTAACACTCCCTGTATAGGGGTGGTCCACCAGGCCAGCTCGCCCGAGTGAGGTTCGTTGTCGTGGCCCAGCGGGTCCACTCTTGGAGTTCAATAGTTCTCATAAATAGTTTTTGCATTACCACATTTTGAAAGCTATAATTTTTCCATATTTTGTCCCACAGAGTCATGTAAGGTCTTGTTTCTTGCAGGACGAGTTGACGTTTTTATTGGTACTATTTTGGGGCATATGACATTTTTTGATTGCTTTTTATTCTGATTTTTGGGAGGCAGAATGAACAAAAACCAGCAATTCATAAATTTCTTTTGGGGGGGCGTTTACACCATTCCGCATATGGTAAAATTGATAAAGCCGTTTTATTATTTGGGTCAGTATGATTACAGCGACACCTCATTTATATCATTTTTTATGTTTTGGCGCTTTTATACGATAAAAACTATTTTATATAAAAAATAATTATTTTTGCATCGCTTTATTCTGAGAGCTATAACTTTTTTATTTTTCCGGTGATGGAGGAGCTGTATGTGGGCTTGTTTTTTGCGGGACAAGATAACTTTTCCCCTCTAGCCACACTGGTACCACATTTCAAAGGTACATAAGTCTCTGATTTCTCCCCCAGGTTGGCCCATTGTATCTGGGATGGGGTCTCGCACGGAGCCCTGTCCCAGTACATGGACTGGCTTTTGCGTCCCATGTTGAAAGATATTCCATCCTATATTAAGGACACTAACGATTTTTTGGGATCATACAAAATTTCACATGGCAAACAGGCTTCTCGTTAGTTTCCATTGACGTAGAGAGTCTCTACACGAGAATCCTCGAAGATTTAGGGGTAAGGGCGGTGAGAGAGATATTGAATACCATTGATAAAGAGCAGGATTTTATTAATCTTGTTTGTGAGGGTGTAAATTTCATACTTACACATAATGCTTTTATGTTCTTGGATATGTGGTATTTACAAAGTGTTGGCACCGCGATGGGGACTCCAGTGGCATGTACCTTTTCCAATTTATTTTTGGGATTATTTGAAGGGGTGGCTCATGTAAATTACAGATTCTTGCGATGTGCCCTGCCTTTTTGCAGCGGCGACAGATGGGCTATCCGTCCTTGTCGTAACAATCGCTGTCTCTCTCTCTGGTCGGTGGAATTCTCCTCTGCTGTCGCCACGGGACGTCATCTGGACTGGAGGCCAGCTGGATCTTCTTCTTTGAAGCCACTTGCAGGGAGTTCACAGTTTTAGTGAGTGCAGCCACACTTTTGGTCAGTTCCTGGACCTGGAGACGTAGGTTGTGCAGAAGAGTCATTGTCTTGGGTCGGCCTGTCGGCCTCAATAGGGGTCTGGGGAAAGGATGCTGCCTCCTGCTGGTATGTAATTGCTGGATGCCTAGAGGGCACTGTGCCACTAGAATTTAGTTCACGCAGCACCCAGATGGCTTTATCCTTAAAGTACGCAAAGTCCAAGTCAGGGTTTTGTGGGGCCAGTATGCGCATCTGTGTCCTTTGGGTGTTAGACAGGAGTTTCTCAATAAACTGCTCTGTTAACAACTTATCCTCATCTTGCATGCTATCGGGAGCAACCTGCTTCATGGTCTGTAGTGCCTCCTGAAGGTTACGGGCATAGTCCCGTATACTTTCCTACACCTTTTGTTTGCACCTAAAGAATCTCATTTTTATTTCTGCTGTAGTATGGGTGTCAAAGATGTCCTTCAGCCTGACCAAGATTTGCTTGACAGTTCCTTTATCAGTGTCTGGCCAGGATTTTACTTCCCTCTGGGCCGCACCAGTTAACTGGCCAGTGAGGATGCTGACTTTCTGACTCTCAGACAGGGGGTACACTTCAAACAAACTGCATAGTCTCTCCTTGAAGTTGTTCAGGGTATGCGACTCCCCTGAGTACTGCGGTAACCAGGCCGCTCCCGGTATGTATATTATTGATAGGGGCATTACGGGCGCTGCGGCTGCGGCCGCCGCTGGAACCGGCGGCACTACTGGGGATGCGGCTGCAGCTGCCACTGGAACTCCACCCAGGTTTGATATTTTCTTCCCCCCTTGTGAACCTCAGCCAGGCTCTGTTTATCGCTATCGTGGTCAGCGGCTGCTCTGCAGGCGGGATGGAACCTGCTTTTTTCTCCCGTTCACCACAGAGCACGGCTCCAGATTCACTTTGTGCTTTTTCTTCTGGTTCCGCCCATGACGACATGCCCCTCTCTTCCTGTGCGCCGTGTGACTCAGTAATGGCGGCGAAGTTATAATTCAACAAAGTCTCTGGTACACAGTACCTGGCAATGCCGGACCACTAAATCCTGTTTGTGACGCCAAAATGGCATGCCCCACAGGGCCATGGGGTATTCTGTACTGGGCCGGTCGTTCGGGGAATGATGCGGTGTCAGTGACCCAGTCCGTGGCCCTGGGTGTCCATTAAAATAAATGAGGAGAAAAGTTTATAGGGCTTAATTTGTGACACCACCTGTGATGTTCGGCAATAAGGGGATGGCCGACACTGTCTAAGGAGACCGCTGGGGCCATTGGTGGTGCAGCAGAGTTGTTACAGCTCTCCACAGGTAGAGCTAGGCCCCAGGGCAGTTACAGTTCTTATAAAGGATAATGACGTTGGGGTGCAGGACTGAGGGAATAATGAATAACTGCAGACACATGAATTGTGGTTTCCTTTACCTATACTTGATGGCTAGGAATGCATTCCGGAACACTCGTAACAGATGAAAGTGGAGATCCGGACAGTATGGAAGCAATCTAGGATCCCCTAAGCCAGATGGAGTTGGAGGCCTCCTTGCTGCGCTGTCCACTGAGGTCCTTGCTGCTTAAAGCTATGCTCGAGCCTCTGTTCCTTATTGTCTTAGTACTTGCACGTATTTATATGATATGAATACACTGGGTGCAGAATTATTAGGCAAATGAGTATTTTGATCATATCATCCTTTTTATACATGTTGTCCTACTCCAAGCTGTATAGATTTGAAAACCAACTGCCAATTATGTAAATCAGGTGATTTGCATCTCTGTAATGAGGAGGGGTGTGGTCTAATGACATCAAGACCCTATATAAGGTGTGCTTAATTATTAGGCAACTTCCTTTCCTTTGGCAAAATGGGTCAGAAGAGAGATTTGACGGACTCCGAAAAGTCAAAAATTGTGAGATGTCTTGCTGTCACGTCGCAGCCAGACTCAGGGCCTGCTGTTCCGGCGTCGGCCACTAGGAGGCACCGGACGTCACTGCCAGACTCAGGGCCTGCAGTTCCGGTCTCGGCCACTCGGGGGCGCCGGACCGTCACGTCGCCGTCGGACTCAGGGACGGCTATTCCTGCCTCAGCCACTGGGAGGCGCCGTGGTTCGCTCCAGGGTGAGGGTGGTGGCAGAGAGGGGGCTCCTGCGCAGGCATCTGGTGGGCGCAGGCTCCGCCCCTCTGTCAGTCATGTAGGGCTTACTGCATGTCCATCTGGCCTGGTCCGGGGGCGGTCCTGGTTACATCATCGGGCCGGGAACCTGTGAGGGAGGACCTGATCCCTCAAATACCTGGGGACTGGTCTTGCAAGCCGCCGGATATATTCTTGGTTCCCCTGCGTGTTACTGTGTGAATTGCTATAGTGTATACTCTGACCTCAGCCTGGATTCTTGACCATTCTATTGCCTGCCGTTTTTGTACCTCCGCCTCTCTTCCGACTTTTTGACGCTGACCTTTGCTTGGATTCCTGACTCTCCTTCTGCCTGCTGATTCTGTACCTCGCTGCCCTCCTGGTTTTACTGACCCTGGCCTGGACTTTTGACTCTCCTTCTGTCTGCTGATTACGTGCCTCTGCGGCGCCCTGGTCTCAGACTCCTGCATTCTGACCTTGCTTACGGGTTTTAGTTTTGACCCCTTGGTGGCCGTCCTGCTCTGGTCCACTGCTAATCTAGACAGCTACCTCCTGGGCCTTGCTACAATTCCAGATCCCTGTATAGGGGTTAAGGGTCTCGGGGTTACTCGGGGTGCTGTCCCCACTGCAGCCCAGATTCGCAGACGGCCGTCACATTATATCCGGCCCGAAAAAGAACTGCTTTTTGTGTATATTTCCATCATATATAAAAGCAGTCTCCTGATTTTTTTTTTCCCTGAGCTGATTACCTGGCCTACACCTGCTCCAGTGCACAGTCTGAAGGAATACTCCCATCTTCCTATACCATCATGCTGCAGCCTGGAGGCTTCAAGGGAAATGCTGAGCGTCAGAAATCCACATTCCTGGGACGTCTGCCTCTGGGCAGCTCTGGTCGTGCTGTCCCAGAGGCTCAGGTATTGCCCGCAAATGCGGCTAAACTTTCTCTCTTATTTTCAAAGAAATCTTTGTGTGTGAAGGCCTATGTGGATTGTGGTTCCGCAGGCAACTTCATAGATTTTTTGCTTGCAAGGAAACTTGGTGTACCTCTTTTAAGGCTTAATGCCCCTATTCAAACCACGGCGATTAATGGTACATCCATTATCCAGGGTGGAGTGGAATTTGTTACTACAGAGATTGTTATGTCAGTGGGGGCATTACACACAGAACATATGTCATTTTTTGTTATTTCCAATTTATCACATGGAGTTGTGTTAGGTATGCCATGGTTGCGCCAGCATAATCCTATTATTGACTGGCACCAAGGGGATATCGTGCGCTGGAGTCCACAGTGTCAGAATCACTGTATGTTGTTGTCAGTGAACCAAATTAAAATTAAAACACCCTTTATACCATACGCATTCAGGGACTATGAGGATGTCTTTTCCATAGTGGAGTCTGAGAAATTACCGCCTCATAGAGAGTATGACTGTCCTATAGACTTGGTTCCAAGTGCTCGTCTCCCTAAGGGGAGAATATTTAACCTCTCTGGTCCTGAGCGTGTAGCCATGAAGGACTACATAGCGGACAGCTTGCAAAAAGGTTTTATTAGACCCTCCACTTCACCTGTAGGGGCTGGGTTTTTCTTTGTAGAAAAAAAAGATGGTGGACTCAGACCGTGTATTGATTATCGTGAGCTGAACGCGATTACTGTGAAAAATCAGTATCCGCTTCCACTCATCCCTGATCTGTTTAATCAGCTACTAGGAGCCCGTTGGTTCACTAAGCTTGATCTCCGGGGGGCTTACAATCTGGTTCGCATAAGAAATGGGGATGAGTGGAAAACAGCCTTTAACACACCTCTTGGTCATTTTGAGTACCTTGTGATGCCGTTTGGGTTGAGTAACGCGCCCGCCGTGTTCCAACACTTTGTGAATGATATATTCAGGGATATTTGTGGGGTATATGTAGTGGTTTATTTGGATGACATCCTGATTTACTCCGCTGATGTTCTTACACACGTGCAACATGTCCGTTCTGTACTCCAGAGACTTAGAGAACATTCTCTATACGCCAAGTTGGAGAAATGTGTTTTTATGGCTGAGGAGGTACAATTTTTGGGGTACATGATTTCTGCTAAGGGGTTTCGCATGGATCCTGCCAAGATCCGACCCATTAGAGAATGGGTACAACCTAAAACTCTAAAAGCGCTGCAGCGATTCTTGGGATTTACTAATTACTACCGTAAATTCATCAAAGGCTTCTCTGAGATCGCCAAACCGCTCACGGATCTGACCCGGAAGGGGGCTGACGTGGTTAATTGGAAGCCAGAGGCACTTCAGGCATTTTCTGTTTTAAAGGAGTGTTTTTCTGCCAACCCAATATTAATTCAGCCTGATCTAGATCGCCCCTTTGTGGTAGAGGTTGATGCCTCTGAGGTTGGGGTAGGTGCAGTGCTTTCCCAAGGCACTGCCTCTCTCACTCAACTCCGTCCATGTGCCTTCTTTTCCCGAAAATTCTCCCCTACTGAGAAAAATTATGATATAGGGAATCGGGAATTGTTGGCCATAAAGTGGGCCTTCGAAGAATGGCGCCACTTTCTCGAAGGTGCTAAACACAAGGTTACCGTGATCACAGATCACAAGAACCTGACCTACTTGGAGTCAGCTAAAAGACTGAATCCTAGGCAGGCCAGGTGGGCCTTATTTTTCTCAAGGTTTAACTTTGTGATCACGTTTCGTCCAGGGACGAAAAATGTAAGGGCTGATGCCCTCTCTCGAAGTTTCTGCCCCTCACAGGCTGAGGACTCGGAACCAGTCCCAATACTGGCCAATGGGATCGTCGTGTCGGCCGTGTCTCTGGACCTTCTGGAGGAGATCCGTAGATCCTCAGAACAAGTCCCGGACACGACGCCCCCCCAGAAATTGTTCGTTCCGGCCCCGTTGCGTCTACAAGTTATGAAAGAGTCGCATGACTCTGTCCTGGCAGGCCATCCTGGTGTTAATAATACAGCCAGACTAGTGACCAGGAATTTTTGGTGGCCGACGGTGGTTAAGGACTGCAAGGATTACGTACTGGCTTGCGAAACTTGTGCTCGTGCTAAGTCCCCCCATAATCGGCCTGCCGGCTGGCTCCAGTCCTTGCCTGCCCCAGAGAGTCCATGGACCCACATCTCCATGGACTTCATTACTGACCTGCCACCCTCAGAAGGGAAGACATGTATCTGGGTGGTGGTAGACAGGTTCAGTAAGCAGTGCCATTTTGTTCCCCTGTCTGGACTACCTAATGCAGAAACGCTGAGTAAATTGTTTGTTATTCATGTAATACGACTGCATGGCGCCCCGGTGAATATCGTGTCCGACCGAGGAACCCAGTTCGTTTCTAAATTCTGGAGGGCGTTCTGCAAACGGATTGGCGTTGAATTATCCTTCTCCTCCGCTTACCACCCTGAGACCAATGGTCAAACTGAGCGCACTAACCAGGGCCTAGAGCAGTATCTCCGCTGTTATGTTTCGGAACATCAATCTGATTGGGTGGAACATCTCCCGTTAGCCGAATTCGCCCTAAATAACCAATACCAAGAATCCATCAAAACCACCCCGTTCTTCTGTAATCTTGGTTTACACCCACGTTTTGGTTCTTTTTCGGCTAAGATGTCGGACCTCCCGGGGGTAGAGAAATCCATACATCACTTAAGGACCATCTGGTCAGAGGTGAACTCAAACTTGAAAGGCTCCCAAGTCAGACAGGCTTCGGCGGCAAATAAACGGCGGTCCAAGGGGCCGCACCTGGGAGTTGGGGACAAAGTTTGGCTGTCTACCAAGAACATTAAACTTAAGGTACCGTCTGCCAAACTGGGCCCCAGATTTATTGGTCCCTATGAGATTTTGGAGGTAATTAACCCGGTAGCCTTTCGCTTAAAGCTCCCTCAGTCCTTCAAAATACCCAACGTTTTCCACAAATCCCTCCTAAAAACGTACCGCTCCCCAATTCAACCTGTCCAGTCCCCTCCTCCTCCAGTTTTGGTCAAGGGTACTTTGGAGTACGAAGTCCAAGGTATCCTTGATTCCCATTTAGTGAGAGGGTCCGTGCAATACTTAGTGCATTGGAAGGGCTACGGCCCAGAGGAGAGGTCCTGGGTCCCCGCTGGTGACATCCATGCCAAGGGGTTAATTAGAAGATTTCACCTCCTTCACCCTGACAAACCGGGTTTTGAGGGTCCGGAGGCCCCTCTTAGAAGGGGAGGTACTGTCACGTCGCAGCCAGACTCAGGGCCTGCTGTTCCGGCGTCGGCCACTAGGAGGCACCGGACGTCACTGCCAGACTCAGGGCCTGCAGTTCCGGTCTCGGCCACTCGGGGGCGCCGGACCATCACGTCGCCGTCGGACTCAGGGACGGCTATTCCTGCCTCAGCCACTGGGAGGCGCCGTGGTTCGCTCCAGGGTGAGGGTGGTGGCAGAGAGGGGGCTCCTGCGCAGGCATCTGGTGGGCGCAGGCTCCGCCCCTCTGTCAGTCATGTAGGGCTTACTGCATGTCCATCTGGCCTGGTCCGGGGGCGGTCCTGGTTACATCATCGGGCCGGGAACCTGTGAGGGAGGACCTGATCCCTCAAATACCTGGGGACTGGTCTTGCAAGCCGCCGGATATATTCTTGGTTCCCCTGCGTGTTACTGTGTGAATTGCTATAGTGTATACTCTGACCTCAGCCTGGATTCTTGACCATTCTATTGCCTGCCGTTTTTGTACCTCCGCCTCTCTTCCGACTTTTTGACGCTGACCTTTGCTTGGATTCCTGACTCTCCTTCTGCCTGCTGATTCTGTACCTCGCTGCCCTCCTGGTTTTACTGACCCTGGCCTGGACTTTTGACTCTCCTTCTGTCTGCTGATTACGTGCCTCTGCGGCGCCCTGGTCTCAGACTCCTGCATTCTGACCTTGCTTACGGGTTTTAGTTTTGACCCCTTGGTGGCCGTCCTGCTCTGGTCCACTGCTAATCTAGACAGCTACCTCCTGGGCCTTGCTACAATTCCAGATCCCTGTATAGGGGTTAAGGGTCTCGGGGTTACTCGGGGTGCTGTCCCCACTGCAGCCCAGATTCGCAGACGGCCATCACACTTGCAGAGGGATGCAGCAGTCTTGAAATTGCGAAACTTTTGAAGCGTGATCGCCGAACAATCAAGCGTTTCATGGCAAATAGCCAACAGGGTCGCAAGAAGCATGTTGATAAAAAAAAGATGCAAAATAACTGCTCATGAATTGAGGAAAATCAAGCATGAAGCTGCCAAGATGCCATTTGCCACCAGTTTTGCCATATTTCAGAGCTGCAACGTTACTGGAGTATCAAAAAGCTCAAGGTGTGCCATACTCAGGGACATGGCCAAGGTAAGGAAGGCTGAAAAATGACCACCTTTCAACAAGAAACATAAGATAAAACGTCAAGACTGGGCCAAGAAATATCTTAAGACTGATTTTTCTAAGGTTTTATGGACTGATGAAATGAGAGCGACTCTTGACTGGCCAGATGGATGGGCCCGAGGCTGGATCAGTAAAGGGCAGAGAGCTCCACTCCGACTCAGACGCCAGCAAGGTGGAGGTGGGGTACTGGTATGGGCTGGTATCATCAAAGATGAACTTGTGGGACCTTTTCGGGTTGAGGATGGCATGAAGCTCAACTCCCAGACCTACTGGCAGTTTCTGGAAGACACCTTCTTCAAGCAGTGGTAAAGGAAGAAGTCAATATCATTCAAGAAAACATGATTTTCATGCAGGACAATGCTCCATCACATGCATCCAAATACTCCACAGCATGGCTGCCCAGTAAAGGTCTAAAAGAAGAAAAAATAATTACATGGCCCCCTTGTTCACCTGATCTGAACCCCATAGGCAACCTGTGGTCCCTCATAAAATGTGAGATCTACAGGGAGGGAAAACAGTACACCTCTCCAAACAGTGTCTGGGAGGCTGTGGTGGCTGCTACATGCAATGTTGATCGTAAACAGATCAAGCAACTGACAGAATCCATGGATGGAAGGCTTTTGAGTGTCATCGTAAAGAAAGGTGGCTATATTGGTCACTGATTTTTTTTGCTTTGTTTTTGAATGTCAGAAATGTTTATTTTTAAATTTTGTGTTGCTCTATTGGTTTACCTGGTGAAAATAAACAAGTGAGATGGGTATATATTTGGTTTTTACTAAGTTGCCAAATAAATCTGCACAGTAATCGTTACCTGCACAAACAGATATCCTCCTAAGATAGCCAAATCTAAAAAAAAACCCACTCCAACTTCCAAAAATGTTAAGCTTTGATATCTATGAGTCTTTGGGGTTGATTGAGAACATAGTTGTTATTCAATAATAAAAAGAATCCTCTCAAATACAACTTGCCTAATAATTCTGCACACAGTGTAAATTTTGAAAATTTTGCATATTTATATGCTCCTGTGGTTCTCCTATTTTCTTTGTATGTACGGCAGGCAACTTGAGCCTATTGCAAGTATCGCTCCTTTGTGGTGGCTCTGGGCTCTGATATGCTGCTGTACCCTGAGTGTTTGATGGGCCAGGGTACCTGCAGTTCCCTACCCTCTGGATTTAGCTGCTGGGACTGTTGTACCCCTGCAGCCATGGACTCCGGCGTCCGGTTTTTAGCGCTCTATTCTGGGGTGAGCTTGGTCACAGCTTCACTCCCTAGCTTTTCCTAGACTTCTCTCTTCCCGTATAACTCTGACTCAGACTGCATCTCCAGTCTGGGGACGAGCTCCTCACTCTTCCAGTCCCCCATCACTGACTGCCTAACCCCACCTCCAGGCCCGAACTAATAGGGAAGCTCCCCTAAAACCGGGTTTTGAGCTCTCCCTTCTGGTCTGGAGTCAGGAAAAGTGTTGAATGCTGATGTTACCTGACCAGGGAACTCCTCATTGCTTCCAGGCATGACATCACCCCTTGTGAGGGAGGCAATGGCACTGTGGCAGCCGGGCTCCTGGGGTGCCACATATTTAAAATGGTATTTACCTGCTGCTTACAACTATGGATGCAAGTGATTACTGTTTTTTTTTCGCAGACCCGTTCCATTAAAGCCCATTTTCAAGAAAATACAGGAATGTGATTCTTGGGTAGAAAATCTCTGAGGCATAATGTAATTTCTTCCAATGTGGATGTCTGACAGTGACTATGCCAAGATTCATACGCCCTTTGGTTTATCTGGCTAGGCAGAGAAGAATTTTGGCTCCATTGGACTTGTTCAAACAGATGCTGTCTCAGCATGGACTCTGTTGACAGAATTCTGATTGGGATAAGTAATTCTAGCCAGAACACTATTTTCCAGCGGCCCTGGCATATTTGGAATCAATGTGTCAATTATAAACAGTGGGATCTGAATACAATCTGTTCTACTTCCAATGATTTTATCTTAGTTCTAATTTTACTTACATCTCATCTACATGTGGCTCTATTTTACTCTTTCAGTTATTCCATGTGCTTTGAGCATGGCAGCATTGCTTGTTTGCATTTTTAGTCCTCTCTGCAGGGACGCATGCAGATGTCTGCCAAAGCAGCTTTTCCTAAGGCTGGCCTTTTAAGAGATTGATACAGAAAATTATAATAACCTAAGTGCATATTTAAATTCAAGCTGGTGCCTGCATATTACAAAATAAAATGTTTAAAGAAATATTAAATATTTTGCATTGTTATGTAAACATGCCTAAGTATAAACTTCAATCAAATATGCACGAACTTTGGATTATGTTTCATAAAAGCACTTGAAAATGAGCAAAATACTTATATGTTATTACATCCACAAAAGCTAGCCTATATAAAGATGTAGACAAAATGTCAATAAAATAATGTTTAATAAAACACTGGGTTTTGTACAAAACAATCTAATGATCAGATGCAAAAAAACCCTATCATGTCACCAGAAAAGTCATGATGTAACAGCGTCATAGATATAAGCAAGAGGGATGGAAAAAAAATTTGCCATGTTCTTGCAAAAAAAAAAGACTTTTTCTGTTCTGTTCATGATTTCTATATGCTTTATTGTTTGGGTAACCATTGACCTTGTTGTAGTTAAAATACCACCTGGTTACTTAAAGGGAACGTGTCTCATCCAGAAACGTTTTTTACCTGCAAATATGGGTGTAATAATCTTCAGATAGCATTTAAATCCTGTCTGGCCAGTTCAGTGGAAGAGAGGCTGCAAGAAAAATCTGAAGTTAAATTCTTTCTGCAGCTGTGCTCTACCAGACAGCGAGGCAGTGCAGGGGGCTGTTAGGGCTCGCTCACACTTACGAATTAATCGGATGAATGCAATCCAATAAAAAAAATTGTATTGCATTCAGATCAATGTTATTTTATGATTGTGTCCTCATCTGCATTTTTTTCCAGTTCCGATCGGATCGAGATCGGATTGAAAAGAAACCCACAGCATGCTGTGATTGCATGTGAAATTTGAATTGCACGCACCCATATAAGTCTAAAGGTGCATGTGAAACAGCGAACTGCCCTCAAATGTCACCTGGGTGCAGTGCGATTTCAGCAGACGTCGGCAATGGAGGATATGGAGAAATTACTTTTTTTGTCTCCTCTGCCCCTGTGCTCCGATTCTCGCATGTGAAAGGATCGGAGCACAGAGAACTGACGTTCAGCTCACGCTCTCAGAAGAGCTGGAGCTGAATGTCATTAGCATATCCCATCTGATACATACGCTAAAGAGACTCTGGCCTTACAGTCAATGCCCTCGACACGGTGAAGGTGCTGTTTTTGTGAGTATGTTGCGGAATGCAGTGATGGACAGGAAACAAAGTAAGGGTTAATGTATTTTACTTTAACAGATATGTACTCCGCGCAGGGAGATACAGTTAAACAGGGATAATGCAGGTAGTAGATAATAAAGGATATGCAATTTGGAAAAATGCGGGGAAAAATGACGGTAGCAGTTCTTAAGGTATAACTTATGCCATCCCAGGATTTTCAGACTTCAGAGTACATGGGACAAGCGTTGGCGCCAACAATGGTCAGCTCAGGGTTAATCTGGTGTAGTCCTGAAGACAATGACGAGCTGCATCCTCCCGGCGGCAGTGAGTCTCTGATGTCTCCTATGGGATCCCCAGTCCTGCGGGTGCTGTGGATGGATGGCACAGGCCACAGCAATGTCGGAGCCCAACGTGGCCTGACAAATATGCAACGGGGGGTCAGGATTCAGTTCACAATCACGCACCCGGTAACTTCCCTCAAGCGGTACTCATGAGCCCGGAGCATTTGGCACCTTGCTTTGTGGGGGCCAACAGGCACATGATACATCTCCATTCACAGTCTCTGTGGGTGGCAGTGGGGATGCTGGGGCACAGGCCTCTGCTGCTATGGTGCCTGAGGGATGGAGCACTTACCTTCCCATGCTGCATTTACTTTTTAACCTCAGACATGCCCCCTGCTGCCAAGTGCAAAGGATGGTCCAGTCCTTTAACCCCTTTACCCCCAAGGGTGGTTTGCATGTTCATGACCGGGCCAATTTTTACAATTCTGACCACTGTCCCTTTATGAGGTAATAACTCTGGAACGCTTGCATGGATCCCGGTGATTCTGACTTTGTTTTCCCGTGACATATTGTACTTCATGGAAGTGGTAAGATTTCATTGATATAACTTGCATTTATTTGTGAAAAAAATGGAAATTTGGTGAAAATTTTGAAACTTTTGCAATTTTCCAACTTTGAATTTTTATGCACTTAAATCACAGAGATATGGCACACAAAAACTTAATAAATAACATTTCCCACATGTTTACTTTACATCAGCACAATTTGGGAACCAAAATTTTTTTTGTTAGGAAGTTATAAGGGTTAAAAGTTGACCAGTGATTTCTCATTTTTACAACAATATTTTATTTTTAGGGACCACATCACATTTGAAGTCACTTTGAGGGGTCTATATGATAGAAAATACCCAAAAGCCACACCATTCTAAAAACTGCACCCCTCAAGGTGCTCAAAAACACATTCAAGAAGTTTATTAACCCTTCAGGTGCTTCACAGGAATTTTGTGAATGTTTAAAAAAAATGAACATTTTTTCACAAAAAAATTACTTCAGGTCCAATTTTTTTTATTTTACCAAGGGAAACAGGAGAAATTGGACTGCAAAAGTTATTGTGCAATTTGTCCTGAGTACGCTGATACCTGACATGTTGGGGGAACCACTGTTTCGGCGCATGGCATAGCTCAGAAGGGAAGGAGCGCCGTTTGACTTTTTCAACGCAAAATTGGCTTGAATTCAGATCGGACGCCATGTCACATTTGGAGAGCCCCTGATGTGCCAAAACAGTGGAAACCCCCCACAAGTGACCCTATTTTGGAAGCTAGACCCCCCAGGGAACTTATCTAGATATGTGGTGTGAATTTTGAACCCCCAAGGGCTTCACAGAACGTACAGCCGTACAATTAAAAAATCATATTTTTTCCACAAAAATAATCTTTTCACCCCCAAATTTTATTTTCGCAAAGGTAACAGGACCCCAAAAGTTATTGTGCAATTTGTCCTGAGTACGCTGATACCCCAAATGTGGCGGTAAATGACTAGTTGGGCGCATGGCAGAGCTCGGAAGGGAAGCGGCGCCATTTGACTTTTTTGGCTGGAACTGAGATCGGACGCCATGTCACGTTTGGAAAGCCCCTGATGTGCCTAAACAGTGGAAACCCCCACAAATGACACCATTTTGGAAACTAGAACCCCAAAAGAACTTATCTAGATGTGTGGTGAGCACTTTGAAACCCCAAGGGCTTCACAGAAGTTTATAACGCCCGGGTGTGAAAATAAAAAAATCATATTTTTTCCACAAACATGATCTTTTAGTCCCCAATTTTTTTTATTTTCCCAAGGGTAACAGGAGAAATTAGACCCCAAAAGTTATTTTCCAATTTGTCCTTAGTATGCTGATACCCCATATGTGGGAGAAAACTACTGTATGGGCACACGTCGGGGTTTGGAAGGGAAGTAGTGACGTTTTGGAATGCAGACTTTGATGGAATGGTCTGCGGGAGCCATTACACGTTTGGAGAGCCTCTGATTTGCCTAAACTGTTGAAACCCCCCACAAGTGACCCATTTTGGAAACTAGACCCCCACGGAACTTATCTAGATGTGTGGTGAGCACACCCCCAAGTGCTTCACAGAAGTTTATAGCGTAGAGCCATAAAAATAAAAAAATCATATTTTTTTCACAAAAATGATATTTTTCCCAAGGGTAACAGGAGTAATTGGATCCCAAAAAAGTTGTGGTGCAATTTGTCCTGAGTAGGCTGATGCCCCATATGTGGAGGTAAACCACTGTTTGGGTGCATGGAAGATCTTGGAAGGGAAGGAGCACTGTTTGACTTTTTCAACGCAGAATTGGCTGGAATTGAGATCAGACGCCATGTTGCGTTTGGAGAGCACCTTATGTGCCTAAACAGTGGAAACCCCCAATTTCTAACTCCAACCCTAACCCCAACACACCCCTAACCCTAATCTCAGCCCTAACCCTAGCCCTAACCCTAATGGGAAAATGGAAATAAATAATTTTTTATTTTATTATTTTTCCCTATCTAAGGGGGTGATAGAGGGGGGTTTGATTTACTATTTTTAGCGGGTTTTTATGTTTGGTAGCTATCATATGCTAAAATACGCTTTTTATTGTAAAAATAGTTTTTGCATCACCACATTTTAAGAGCTATAATTTTTCCATATTTTGATCCACCAAGTCATGTGAGGTCTTAATTTTTCCGGGACGAGTTGACGTTTTTATTGGTACCATTTTTGGGCACGTGACATTTTTGATAGATTTTTATTCCGATTTTTGGGTTGCAGAATGACCAAAAACCAGCATTTCATGAAATTCTTTTGGGGGATGCGTTTACACTGTTCCGCATGTGGTAAAATTGATAAAGCGGTTTTATTCTTCTGTTCAGTACGATTACAGTGATACTTCATTTATGTCTTTTTTTATGTTTTGGCGCTTTTATGCAATGAGAATAATTTTATATAAAAAATGATTATTTTTGCATCGCTTTATTCTGCGAGTTATAACTTTTTTATTTTTTCGCTGATGACGTGTTGCAGCTCATTTTTTGTGGGACAAGATGACGTTTTAAGCGGTACCATGGTTATTTATCTCCGTCTTTTTGATCACGCGTTATTGCACTTTTTGTTCAGAAGTATCATGATAAAGCATTGTTTTTTGCTTTTGTTTTTTATTTTTATTTTTTAAGGGGTTCACTAAAGGGGTTAACTAGTGGGACAGTTTCATAGGGTGGGTCGTTACGGACGTGGCGATACTAAATATGTGTACTTTTATTGTATTTTTTTTTTCAAAAAAATGAATTTATGAGGAAATATATACCTTATATACTCGTGTATAAACCGACCCGTGTATAAGCCGACCCCTAATTTTGCCACAAAAACTGAGAAAACGTATTGACTTGTGTATAAGCTGAGGGTGGAATCCGTAGACTATGCCCCTATATGCTGCTCCATAGTTTATGCCCCCATATGCTGCTCCATAGTTTATGACCCCATATGCTGCTCCATAGAATATGCCCCCATATGCTGCTCCATAGAATATGCCCCCATATGCTGCTCCATAGATTATGCCCCATATGCTTCTCTCATAGTTTATGCCCCCATATTCTGCTCCATAGAATATGCCCCATATGCTTCTCTCATAGTTTATGCCCCCATATTCTGCTCCATAGAATTTGCCCCATATGCTGCTCCATAGATTATGCCCCCATATGCTGCCCCATAGACTATGCCCCCATATGCTGGTCCAGACTATGCCCCCATATGCTGCCCCATAGAATATGCCCCCCATATGTTGCTCCATAGACTATGCCCCCATATGCTGCCCCATAGAATATGCCCCATATGCTGCTCCATAGACTATGCCCCCATATGCTGCTCCCTCCATAGAATATGCCCCCATATGCTGCAAAAAAAAATAAAAGCCATACTCACCTCTCCTGGGTCCATCGCCGCTGTCTGCCGCTTCTTGTGTCAGTGACTGTTCAGCCAGCAGAGGGGCGGCGTACACTATCCACGTCAACGCGCTCCCTGCTCCCTAAACGTCACTGACACAGGATGCAGCAGAGACAGCGGTGAGTAGCGATGGACCGGGGGACAGGTGAATATCGCTATACTCACCCATCCTGGTGCAGTCTCTGCATTCCACTGTCTCCCTTCCTGTCTTCAGCGGTCACGTGGTACCACTCATTACACTCATGAATAGAACCTCACAAGCACCAACAGTTATTTCCCCCTGCCCGGGGTTACCTCTTAGGAGCTCCTGCTCCGCACCCTTACTCTCTTTCTCAGGGAAGCTGCCGACCTGGGATCACCGTCCCGGACAATGCCTTGTTCACCAGCCCACCTGACAGTCCAGATCCACAGATGGACAGTAGCTCCCCCAATGCAGTGCCATCACTGACTCTGCAAACACACGTGGCCTGTCTGTGTGCTATTCAGGACGTCTGTCCCCACTTTGGAACCGTCCAACACACAGGTCTCACCAGGTCCAAGATCACAGCACATGCTCCAGGGATCCGATTCTTCTCCCTCTCTTCACGGTAGTGGGAAGAGAGGGGCTAAGTGCCAGAATTGGTGTATCTTAGATATGCGCCATTTCTGGGCTGGCTGCGGGCTGGTATTTGTAGCCAGGGGGGGCCAATATTCATGGCCCCTTCTTAGGCTATGAATATCAGCCCGCAGCTGTCTGCGTAGCCTTTCTGGCTATAAAATATAGGGGGACCCCACGTCATTTTTTTGGGGTACCCCTATGTTAATAGCCAGTAAAGGCTATGCAGACAGCTGGGGGCTGATATTCATAGCGTGGGAAGGGGCCATGGGTATTACCCCCTTCCCAGGCTACAAATATTGTCCCCCGGCCGTCGACTTTCCCCCTCTGGCATAGAAAATTGCACAAGAGCCCACGCCATTTTTTTCCGTTTTTTTTAAAAATAAAACATATTGTTCATTAATAAACATTGGCCTTGCTATTATTTATCTATCTATATCTATCCATAGATATATCAAAGGATAGATATATCTATGGATATATTTATGGAAATATCTATGGAGATATCTATAGATATATCTATGGAAATATCTATGGATATATATGTAGATATAGATAGATATATCTATAGATATATCTATGGAAATATCTATGGATATATCTATGGATATATCTATGGATTCTGTCTATCTATTTAGGTATCCCATATCTATCTATCTATCTATCTATCTGTGGGCGTTTTTAAAAACTAATCTGTCGAAAAATGGAAGAAACGGATGAAAAAACTGATGCGACGGATCCATTTTTTCGATGGATCCATCGAGCCGACAGATTGTGACTGATGGAAAAAAACGGATGTATGAAAGGGGCCATAGAAAAAAGTGTTACTGGAGGTAACAGGTTCTAATTTAGTTACCTTATTGTTATGCAAATGCAATTCTGTTGACATATATGAAACTATGTGCTGTGCCATGTGATTTTGCGCTATGCTGTATGTGGTACATAGCGCCATCCAGTTTTATTGCCGGTTAGTGTTATGCCCTTTCATTTAGATATCAAGGCATTTATGGTTTATGATTAAGGCAACTAACTGAAACACTTTTGAAGATTTCATTTAGTGCTCTGTATGTATTTTAACCCGTTTTTGACATGTGATGTCAAATGTCAGGCATAGGTTTATGCAGCAAGCAGAAGAGGTGTTACATATAGTCTGCAGTTAATTTTGATCACTTCTATTTAACCAATTATTAGTTAAGCCACTTAAGTGATGGTAACCTGGTGAGGTCGATTTAAACACCCATCACCACTACCACCATGCATCAAAATTGTTTGGGTCCACTGAGATACTTTTGCAGTTAAGGGCCTAGTGAAGACCCCCATTACCACAGTTTTAGTATGAGGACCATTAATGTCACCGTATACAGCAATACTTATATATTGCAGTACATGGTGCTGGCCATCAAATTATCGTAGGTTGAATTTTTAAAAACAAAAACCTATAAAGTTTAAAATACAAAAAATAAGAAAGTCATATTTGGTATCTGACATATCAAAATATAGAACTATTTAACCAATTTTGTATAATCTATAAAGGAACAAAAATATGAAGTGTCAGAATTGCATACGATTGTTATTGCCATTAATCATGCAGAATTGAATGCTGTAAAAAGGAACCTAAAAATCAGCACATTGTTTTTTTTTACCTCTTTAATTTTTTTCTTTTATTTTTTCAGTAGATTTAGCAATGTGAATTTTGTATTCAAAATTACACAAGCACCCTCTTATGTCTATGTAGATAGAAAAACAAGTTATGGCACCTATGCTCAGGAAGCTGAGGAAGGAACGGGCTACAGGTGAGGTGAGCTAGGCAATCTGATTGTATTATATGGTGCATGAGAAATGCAAGTAGTGATTATGAAGCGCCCCGCGGGGCCTGGGGGTACGCGGTACCGGGCTCGTCGACTTCCAATGGGGACGGTGTCACGGTGGCAACCCGGTCTGTGGCCCAGAGGCATCCAGTAATAAAATAGGGGAAAGTTGTGTGGTATTTATGTGGTAAAAATAAAGATAATGTTTATAGATGGTGAAATACGTGACGCCACCGGTGGTATTCTAGTCAGAGGTGACCAGCACTGCGGTGTTGCTTCTCTGGGATGGATGTTGGGCGCAGCTATGATGTTGTAGCCCTCCACAGGTAGGGCTGTAGTCCCAGGGCAAAGATGTTAAATAAATAGTAAAAGTGGCTGTAACCTTTGGGGTGCAGATAAATGAGAGAATGACACAGAGAGGTGCAGTTTCTTTACCTTTTACTGGTAATAGGTTGCAGTCCGGAGTACCACATACGGGTGATGGAATGAGTCTGGCTCGCCTGGAGGCATTCAGGGGATCCACCTTGCCAGGTGGGGATTTAGGACCTTCCTTTCTGCGCTTTGTGTGTGGGTCTCCGCTGTATATAACTATGCTGCGACCCTCTATTCGTGATAGTTTCACTAACCTGTACGGCTGTCAGCGTGAGCCTATTCCACTGGTACCGTTCTCTTCACCGTCGGCCCCGGGCTCCTTATCCGCTGCCGTGCCCTCAGGTGATCAATGTGCACAGGAATTTACAATCCCCTGTACTTTCAGATTCGGCTATCAGGACTTACAGTTCTTGTCAGCCTAGGACTCTGATGTCCCTTTTCTCTTTATTAGCGCTTCACTCAGGGGTCTGCTATATGCAGCATTTTAGCTTCCCTAGAGTCTCTCTGTCTCTACTCATGTCCTTTCCCTCTTCACAGATCAGCTCCCTGTCTTCATCTGACAGGATCGTCCAGAAAGGTCTCTTTACCTCACGTCCTCATGTTTAACTGTCATTATCATTTCTCCTCACAGCTCACAGCTGTTTCGTTTCCATGACAACCCCCTCAGCTGACTTCTAGCTGACTCACTAACCCCCTCTGCTGGCCAGAATTTATAAGGCATCTCCCTTTTCTGACTTGCAGCAGGAAATTGTGATTAAATCTATTGCCTGGCATGGGGGCCCCTTTTCTGCCTCCAAGCATGACTTCACTTCTTAGAGGGAGGCAATGTCACTGTGACAACCGAACTCTGGGGTATCACATTTACATACTGTAACTATTGATTATGTGGGAAACATGGTGCATCTGTGTGGGGATGGATCGACAGGTCTAGATGCTCCAAAAAGATACTGCTGTCTTTTTTTTTGGCACAGGATGAGGCAGGGAATCGGCAATGGCTTTCTGTCGCGCCACTGATAATCCATGTTGTTACGTGATACTGCTGAAGATAGCAGTATTTCAGAAAGCTTCCAACCTCCCTTCTCAATTCTTTCTGTATGACACAGGTGTTGCAATGATGTGGCAGGTACAGTATATAAAGCAGTTTGAGCAAAACCTTGGTTTTGCTCCACTGAAATGTATTTCTTTCCCCCATCCTGTACTTAGCTACTACCTAAGCTCCACATACATTGTCACAGGGATGGAAATACCGCCAGTACAGCAAGTGCAGCTGCATTGGGGCCTAGAGGTGAAAGGGGTCCTTACAGGGCGACTAATACTGAGGGTATGCTGGTCTGTTTCTCAGAGCCCTAGGCCATGGCCAGATTGCCCTTATCATATGTGGCGAGCAGTGAGCAATCCCTGCAGCTCTGCTGCCTACATGAGAAAATGGCAGCGGAGCTGCAGGGATCTGTCCTCTGCTTCCTGCCTGGTGCTTTCTCTCTGACACAGGCATGCACAGCTTGATGACATCAGCAAGCAGCAGCGCGCACCTGTGTCAGAGATAAAGTTGCCGGCGACAAGGATGCTCCGGGAGAACAGTCAGAGAGGTGAGTGGTGTGCTTTTTTTTAAACCAATACACAGGGGAGAGGACACTGAGGGGTGGTGTGGAAAACAATGATTCAGGGTGGTGGATGTCACGAATTACAGGGGGGATATATTTAGTTAACCCACCACTGCCATCAATATGTCTCAAATTGCAGGGGGGATATATTTGGCTATCCCACCACTGCCACCAATATGTCATGAACCGGAGTTGTTTGGTTGCCCCCTGGTTCTTCTCAGCATGGATTTATGTATATCCCACTTTCCAGTTCCAGTTTGGAACTTGCAGCTCTCTAGAGCCCCCTTAACGTCAGGTCAGTCAGGGAACTGCATCTAAGATTAGTAGTTGCCAGACAGGCCGCCTCACCTTGTACGGGCTAATGGGAAGGCTGCAGTGAGGGAGATGACTAACCCCGGTCCTATGCGGGATGTACACTTATCAAACTCTGTCCGTCACTGCCAGTGTCTCCCCCAAAAGCCCAGAAAACACTCTACGCCACCACCAGCTCCTATTCCTATGATTAGTAACGGGTCAGTAGCCAACTCAATCAGTAGCGAATTTAGTCTCAGAGGACGTGAAGATACGTTATAGAGCAAGGAGAAACAAAGCTAGTAATTTTATATTTTACTCCAAAAAGTAGGCAGTATTTACAAAAGGTATAAAAAGATATTGCAACATGAGACAATTGAAATATGTACAAGCAATTACAAAATAATAGGGATTAAAAGGAGAAAAACACAGTTGCTTAAGTCATTTCATAGCAGACCATGCGGTGTGGGGGGTGATACATTACAGTGCATCACAGAGCCTCTCTGTATCAGGGTTCCAGGGCAAAGATGCTTGCAAAATGAGCTCCCACTATCTTATACCCCCTGGTCGTGACATTACTGAAGGGGCTGAGTTATGGAAGCACTCCTCTTTTCTCAGAGGGACTAATACGTACTGAAAACTCAAAAGTACCATATCTCCGGGAGGGAACCTCGTATAGCGGCGGACAAGGTATCATCTTACTCAGTATGATGTTGGCATTCATTTAAGTCCAAACCCGAAGTGCCTGTATGAACTGGTTAAATACGAATCCATTTTTTGGATTCTGCTGAAGCTGGAGTTTAGAAAATTACAGGGTGGGTGGCTCTATTGGAGCACATTTCAGATATGTAACTTTCATACTTATAACACCAACTGGGGTCAAGATATACCCTCTCACATATGCCTAAAGCACAGGGCAGGCCTTGCAGTCCATGCATAAGAAAACAGAATGGACGTACAAAATTAATAATGTGAAGTGAATTTTCCTGTGCCCATCCAGTACCTGGGTTCAAAGGCTTTTTGGGGTGCATATGACTTGGCCGCAGGGAAGGCCTTGCAGTCAATGCATAAGAAAACAGAATGGGAGTACAAAATTAATAATGTGAAGTGGATTTTCCTGTGCCCATCCAGTACCTGGGTTCAAAGGCTTATTGGGGTGCATATAATTTGGCACCAGGGCAGTCCTTGCTGTCAATGCATATGAAAAGAGTATGGGAGTATGAAATGAATAATATGAAGTGTATTTTCCTGTGGCCATCCAGTACGTGGCTTGAAAAGCTTATTGGGGTGCATGTCAGTTTGGGGTAGGCCAGGCCTTGCATTCAATGTAACATTTTTTCAGGAAGTCCTCCTGTACCTCTCGTGAAAGGAGAGTCCCTCCTTCATAAATTAAACAAGATGCGTCTGCTTATGTGTCACATGCCACATGGCCAGCTAGGGTTGTTAAATGTTACAATGACATTTCCCAGTGAATGCATTTGTATTGGTTGAAATCAATGCTAAAGTTGCAAAACACCTCAAAAATGCTGTATGTGAACATAGCCCAAGTGGTGGAGGAACATTTTGCTTTGGGTAATTATTGTGGCTTAGATAAAAATCATTAACCTGGAAAGGATGTACCTTAACCTTAACATATTTCCCAGCAAAATCCATTTTGGTTTTGTTTTTGTACGTTTTTTTGGTGAGCCTGTAAAAAGGGCGTGAAATTCTGACAACATTGTTTAGAGCTGAGACCTAGGAGTCAGAAATGCTTCAAAGGCATTTGCCATGATGTTCCCTTGCCATTTGAGCAGTGTTTCCATCATTTTCAGACATTTTTAGACCTTAAAAGGACCCCCAGGGGGATCGTGGTAAAAATACTCGGTTCTCCCATAGACTTACATTGGGCTTGTTGTTCTGTCCGAGTACCTGAGTATTCCAGTTTGCTCAACCCGAGCAACGAGCACCAAGCATTTTAGTGCACGCTCATCACTACTAAAGAGTGCTATTTTATTTTGTTAGTTACACGATAAATAAAGTCATTGTGACCTTAGTAACAGGGGGCTACATGAGTTGCATTGTTTGTAAATGGTATGTAAAGAAATATTGGAGGGCCTAATCTTTTAATTTTGCCTCACTGGTGAGCCAGCATATCTGACTTTGGGTCAGAACAAAAACAGCAACAACAAGCTCACCTGGCAAACTAATTAACACTGGAGTTTGAGGCTATGTGCCCACGGTAGCGTTTTTAAACGCTCAGGAAAAGGATCCCCTTTCCCAGAAAACGCTCGTCTTTTTCCGCGCGTTTTTTGCGTGATTTTTGACGCGTTTTTGACACGTTTTTTGACACGCGATTTCTGGGATCATTGGGGATGGCTAAAAATGCTGAGCAATTTGGGAATTAATGAGCATGCTGCGTTTTTAGCCGCTAAGCGATTCCTGATCGGTTAAAAACGCATGCATTGGCACAAAAAGCCAAAAACGCATGCTATTTAATTAGAAGCATCTTGTAAGCATTTCTGCAGCGTCTGAGCTGGCACAAACGCTGCGGAAACGCTTACAAAAACGCAGCGTGGGCACACAGCCTAAGACTGATTTCAGTGATCCAAAGAGCACCGATGCACAAACCATACAAGAGTTTATTTGAAAAACTAAAAAATTACATCTTTATGATACTTAAATACAATTTGCATAATAATTTGGAACGCAGTGTAGACGCTATGCATATCTCCTATCTCAGTAAAAAATCCCCTTTAAAAGTAAGAAATACTGTATGCTATTATTATTCTATACAAATATCAGGACTGGTTCAAGTTTCAAATAGGTAACACACATGCTGGTATACTTCAATTGGAATGTACAGGTTTACGTAGATTGTCATTTACAGCTAAATACACACAGCTAAATATGCTGTCTTATGCAAATTAAAAATATAAATATAATTATTCAATAGTTAATTTGTTGATGCAAATGAAATAAAGAAAACAAACAGACGTTTGGTTAATTTAAAAAAGAAATACATTTCATCCATCTGTTTCTGACAGTTCCACAAACACTAAAGTTATTCTCAACAAAATGCATTAGTCCAAACTAGAAAAAGGCTCTCAACAGCTTGTTTGTATTGTATTAGAATTTTAGGTTTGACAAGTGCTGAGAGGTAAAGATTTTTGACCATTATTTGCTTTACCCCCAGTTGATTTCCTACAGGGAATTGCAAACTTTATAATGAACTCAGATTGTGCACTGTTTTAATTCATAGCTTTATTGCTGTTTCCTTTTTATATGCAATTCTCTTTAACCCGTTCTCAACAACTGACACACATGTACATTAATTAAAAGGGTACTCTAGAGAGATAAAAAATGCTTGTACTGTCCCTGCCCTCAAACTATAAAGATGAGCTGCTTAGTGCACTTAAATTATGGTTATAACCCTTGTATTTCCGCGTGACAGGAGCAGCTCTTCACTGTTTGCCCCTCCTATATGGGACCTTATGTCACACAGCAGTGTTCAGCTCCCCCGCTGTGAGTAACAGCCAGCCTGAGAAAAGAGGGCAGGCACAGACTGGGGCTGAAATTCAGCCCTGGCATTTGAAATCACACAGGCTCATGCTGTCCCCATCCCCAAGCACCAGAGGGGATATATTACTAATATTACCCTGCATGGAGGAAAGCAAGAATTACTACAAAACCAATATTTCTAATGATACCCATGGCCTAATAGGGTAAGTGAGAGTCAGTGACTTTGTGAACCATCACATCTCTTAACAGTGTGGGTATCTTGAGAACACCGATTTTGTTAACAATGTAGCAGCCAAGGCAACCCATGGCCAGACAGGCCCTTCTGGCACTTGCCAGAATTGCCAGGTGGCTAGTCCTGCCCTGAAAGGGGGCGTGGGCCTCTCCCTGCTAGTAGCTCTGCAGTGAAAGGGACGTTATCAGAGGGCTGGCTGCTGCTAATAAAAGCCGGGAAAATGCCATGCCCCCTCACTGCAGACAGGGAGACATTAAAGAGAGGGGGGAGGCTGGTGTGACAACAGCTGCTTTTTGCTGTAATGCTCATCCCTCCATCTGGGACATTGCAGCACTGTGCAGCTACATGCTGTAATCAGCCAGTCTAAGGCTATGTGCACACACTGCGGATTGGTCTGCGGATTTTTATCTGCAGAATCGCAGGTAAAATACCTGCGGTTTTACCTGCAGTTTGGCCTGCGGTTTGCCACCTAAACAATGGAATAGGTGGCAAACCGCAGCAGAATCCACAGAAATAATTGACATGTCAATTGTTTCTGTGGATTCAAAACCGCAGCTTTTCCGCAGTTAAAAATCCGCAGCGTGTGCACAGCAGAATGTAAATCACATAGGATAACATGCTACTGTACACTGCAGAACTGCTGCAGTTCAGCTGCGGCCGAAACCGCAGCGGAACCGCAGCAAAAACCGCAGCATGTGAACATAGCCTAATAGCTGATTCTATGCAGCGAACAGAGGGCGTGGCCATGCCCCCTCTTCTTAGCCTGGTTGTTCATCACAGCGGAGAGCTGAACACTGCTGTTTAATGTAATGTCCCAAACAGGAGTGGGAAGCAGTATGGAGCAGTTCCTTTCACACAGAATTATTATGATTATAAACATAATTAAAGTGCATCAAGTATCTCATCTTTATAGTTGATGAGGGCATGGACAGCACAAAATGTTTTTTTTAATTTCCCTGCAGTACCCCTTTAATGAGGACGAAAACCTATGGATGTGAAAACTAATGTAGTGATAATGTGACTCATATATGCTTTCCTTTACTAATAGCTAAGATTCAGAGATGAGCGAACCCGAACTGAAAAGTTCGGGGTTCGTACCGGACACTTAGTGTCCAGAGCTGAATTCCGAACAAGGACTTCTCCTAGGATGCTGCTTTAGGAGAGAGAGAGAAAACGAGAGAGAAAGAGAGCGAGAAAGATGGAGATTCCTTCATGGCATCTGGCAATCACAATGTCAGAGCAATGATTCAACTGAGCTCCCTGTCCCTTAAGTAAGGTTGGGCTGTATTGAACCCAAACTAATTAGCAAAGCCACTAAGAAGACTCAAAGTCTCCAAAAATTCAATTTAAACAGCAGACAAAAAGGCAGCACCGCTAACCTGCCCAGATCTTGGAACAAATGCACTACAGTGTGCCGCCAGCCCATTAAGCAAGATGTTGGCAACACAGGTGCAAAATACCAGATCTTATTTTTGAAGTAGGTGGCAAAGTCCTCGGCAGAGATGAGGGGAGTTGGAGGTGACAGTGGCGGATGGAGGGGTGAGTTAAATGTCCTGAACAGTTGTTTTGGGTTGTGGGATAATAACGATACAAGGTTTGTGAAATAGGTCTGTTTAGCAGAGGTGAGGGCTAATTTGATAGCAGTGAAGTCGTCTGGTAGACCTGTTTTCTTCCAACACCGCTCCGTGACCCTGGATGCTTGTCAAAGTTTTTTGGTGAGGTTGTTGTGCCAGGGTTGCCTATTGATTCATCACACTCTGCCATGCGTGAGAGGGGCGACTGAGACAATGGCTGATGTGAAGGTGGCGTTGTATAAAGTGGTGTTGTGGAGTGACGATATGGAGGACAGAGGTTGATGAGAGTTTTAGAGTCTGTGAGTGACTAGATGTGCAAGGTTTCTGTGAGGATGTGCTAGTGGCTGGACATAGGGGACAGGTGAGAAGGAAAAGGATAAGAAGGTGAGTATATGGTGGTCAGAGAGGGGGAAGGGAGAGGTTGTGAGATTAGGTAGGGAACAGAGGCAGGTGAAGATGAGATCTGATGTATGTCCATCTGTGTCGGTAGCTGTAGAGGACCACTGAGTAAGTCCAAAGGATGAGGTAAGTGACAGGAGTTTGGAGGCTGCTGGCTGGTGGGTGTCAATGGGGATGTTGAAGTCCCCCATGATGATGGTGGGGATGTCAGCAGAGAGAAAGTGGAGGAGTCAGGTGGAGAATTGGTCAATGAAGGCAGTGGCTGAGCTCAGTGGTTGGTATATGACAGCCATTTGGAGATTAGAGGGAGAGTAGATATGGACAGAGTGAACCTCGAAAGAAGGGAGGATAAGGGAGGGTGCGGGTTGGATGGGGTTAAAGGAGCAGTTTTTAGAAAGGAGGAAACCCACTCCTCCGCCATGTCTGTTGCTAGAACGAGGAGTGTGGACAAAGTGAAGGCCACCGTAACTCAGTGCAGCAGGGGAGGCCATGTCAGGGGGTGTCAGCCAGGTCTCAGTGAGGGCAAGGAAGGAAAGGTTGCGGGAGGGAAAGAGATCGTGGATCACGTGGAGCTTATTGCAGATGGAGCCGGCATTCCAAAGTGCTCCAGAGAGAGGGAGCAGGGGGGTGGGGGTCACTGGCACAGATTTTGTGTGAGGGATTGTGGTAGTTTCTCTCAGTGTGAGATAGACAGGGGTGAGGATTAGTGGGATATATGAGGCGGGGGGCCAGGATTGGGGGATATGTTGCCAGCAGTGAGAAGAAGCAGAGAAAGGGAAAGCAGGTGGGTGAAGGAGAGTGACCGACTTGTATTATATTTTATTTGGAGAGGTCTGAGGTTAAGGAGCAGGTCTGCAGATGAGATGAGGTAGGGGGGTAAGAGAGAGGGGGAGATAGTTATTTGGTTCGAGAGTGCAGGGGTTTGGGGATAGCGAAGGAGAGTGAGAATTAGTGGAGCAAAAACGGTGAAGGCAAATGTGAGCATGGTTAAAAAGCAGGGTAAGCAAAGAAAGGCAAGTAAAATTAGAAGACAGTGATTATTCATGCCATTTTGGTGGTGTCTGCCACTAATTATTGGAAATGTGGAGAGTCCTGATTGGTTCTCTCCATGTGCTGGGTTTTCTGTATGGGAGAGATGTCACTCCCCAGTATACGTTTTCTACTCTGGTGAAATTTATACCACTTTAGTGGTGTCTGCCCCTAATTATTTTAAATTTGAACACTCCTGATTGGGTCTCCAGCTGCTGGGTTGACTGTAGTAGAAGACGAGTCAGTCTCTATTATACTATTTCTACTCTCATGACATTGATGCCACTTCGGTGGTGGCAGACCCTATAGTTTTAAATTTGAAGACTCCTGATTGCGTCACCATTTGTTGGGTTGGCTGTAGTGGAAGAGAAGTCCTTCCCCATTGTACTATTTTTACTCTGGTGAAATTGATGTCAAAAGAAGCTTAGCTCCAGCTGCTTAAAAATTATTCTTTATTATAAATCGTTAAAATGACATATAATGAAACTCTCCTTATAACCAACCAGAGGAAGATGTTACAGAGGCCTCTCTTGTACTATTTCTACTCTCTTGACATTGATGCCACTTCAATGGTGGCAGGCCCTACTTTTTACATTTTGGAGACTCCTGATGATAGGGTCTACATCTGTTGGATTTGGCTGTAGTGGAAGAGATGTTCCTCCCCATTATACTATTTCTACTCTGGTGGAATTGATGCCACTTTGGTGGTGTCTTCCCCTATTTATTTTAAATCTGAAGACTCCTGATTGGTTATCCATCTGCTGGGTTGGCTGTAGTGGAAGACGTGTTGGTCTCTATTATACTATTTTTACTATGGTGAAATTGATGCGACTTTGGTGGTGTCTGCCACTAATTTTTGGGAATGTGGAGAGTCCTGTTAGGGTCTGTCCATCTGCTGGGTTGGCTCTAGTGAAAGAGATGTCACTCCCCATTATATTATTTTTACTCATGCGAAAATGATATCACTTTGGTGGTGTCTGTCCCTAATTGTTTTAAATTTGAAGACTCCTTATTGGGTCTCCAGCTGCTGGGTTGACTGTAGTGGAAGACTTGTCAGTTTCTATTATACTATGTTCCTCCCCATTATACTATTTCTACTCTCGTGAAATTGAGTAGAAATTGCCACCAATTTTTGGAAATGTGGAGAGTCCGGATTGGGTCTCTCCATCTGTTGGGTTGGCTGTAGTGGAAGAAATGTCGCTCTCTATTATACTATTTCTACTCTGGTGAAATTGATGCTACTTTGGTGGTGTCTGCCCCTAATTATTTTTAATTTGAAGACTCCTGAGTCCTGATTGGTTATCCATCTGCTTGGTTGGCTGTGGTGGAAGACATGTCGGTCTCTATTATACTATTTATACTGTCATGAAATTGATGCCACTTTGGTGTCTGCCCCTAATTATTTTAAATTTGAAGACTCCTGATTGCGTCACCATTTGTTGGATTGGCTGTAGTGGAAGACGTGTCAGTCCCTATCATACTATTTCTACTTTTATGAAATAGATGTCACTTTGTTGGTGTCTGTCACTAATTTTTGGAACTGTGTACACTCCTGGTTGGGTCTCCATCTGCTGGGTTTCCTGTAGTTGAAGAGGTATCGTTCCCCATTATACTAACTTTACTCTATTGAAATTGATGCCACTTTGATGGTGTCTGACACTAATTTTTGGAAATGTGTAGACTTCTGGTTAGGTGTCCTTCATGTGTTTTGCCTATAGAGGTAGGCCTCCGACAACGGCAGGCCTCCACCACCTTTGAGTCAACTACCCGTGTTACTATCCTTACATTTTTATGACAATAGTAGTTTACGAAACTGATATTTGTGCCACTTGAGTGCGGCAGAGCATCACAGCAGGTTGAGCTGCTGCATGTGGTATCAGGGCTCCCAGCACAGCAGGCCTACACCTTCCCTCACCCACCTCATCTTAATTTGAAGTTCAATTCAAAGCTGTAAATGCTAGCCCAGAACCTGATACCTCATGCATGGCTGATTGCTACCATGCCATTCTAAAATATGTACTGTGGTTAAATTGGGGCCTCTTTCTTGGTGTATGTCCCTCATTTGATGTGTTTTGGCAGTTTTTTGGGCCCTTTTGAAGGTGTTGTCTATGCGTTTGTTTTTTCCTCTCATTGACTCCAATGATGTTTGGCTTTGTTCGGTGAATATTCGACGAATAAATCGGCGAATATTGCAAAATTGGTGATTGTAATCCGAAACGAACATTGAAATATTTGCTCAAATCTAGTGAAAACCAAGCAGGAAAACACTGGACAGGAATGAAGAATAGGACAAGGCCAGAAAAATTAAGACTAAAATTCCTTTATTAGTCAGGGTAAAATTTAGCACAGAAAATAAGAGCAAGGTGCACACACAGATGAAAAGTAGCACAAAATATAGATGATTAATATAAATAAAGATACAATGTTAAAAACTAATCAGTAAAAATACTATGGTACCAAGAAAAAAAATGGATGGAAAAAACTTGTGAGAAAAGTGAATTTGTGCACTTACATAGCAAAATAAATAATAAATAATTGTGATACAATACTGTGCAAACAATAATATAAACAGTGATGTGTCAGCAATATTCCACAATATTATATTAATCATCTATATTTTGTGCTACTTTTCCTCTGTATGCGCACCTTGTTCTTATTTGCAGTGTTACATTTTACCCTCACTAAGGGTGGTTTCACATTAGCGTTTCAGGGCGCAGCGATGGCCTGCGCACGGCCGCCACTAAGCCGCGCCCCCTGCTGCGCCTCCTCCGGTAGTTCCGCCTACGGGCGCATGACGCTGCATGCGTCCTGCGTCCCCTATCTTAATCACTGGGGACGCAGGCCGTGCGCAGTATGCGTTTGTCGGCGCATGCGTCCTTTTGACGGTGTGCCGACCAGCGCCAAACGCAACCTTTTTGATACAGCAGATGTGTATTACTTTCTGACTATAATTACTGTAATTTTAATACACATCTATTGCTGTGTCGACAACGTGTTCTTCATATCTAGTGAACAAGGTTTACTTAAAAATAGCTACAGTATATAATTGACATTGAACAAACAGTAACAGATTGGTACAGAGAGTGAAAGGAGCTTGGCCTAACAGGCTTACAATCTACATGTTGATAAGTAGAATGGTGAGGTTTCAACATACTTTTCATCAAATAGTGAATATTGGTAAAGAATATTTTAGAGTAAGGCCACTCAGTTACTATGTCCCAGAAAAATGCATACATGTAATTGCCTGAGACCTCCACATATTTGCACTGTCCTAAAAATGAAATACATCTTTCAGAACAAGACATTTTTTATTTGGCCCATAAATAAAAAATGGAATAATATTTCCACTGAGAAAGAAAACTTGATTTAAATTACCATAGTTTTACAAAGTGTTTTGCTTCAAATACTCTCTGTTCGTATTGTTGGCTCTCAGGTTTCCAATTGTGCTTTGAGGATTTTAGCATTGATTTATACAATAAGGGCTGTGTGCTGTGAATTTGTTCTGATGAAAGCTATTTTATATAAAAGAAGCAAAATCAGAAATATGCTTCATAAGTTACCCTAGTCAAATATCCACAGTTTTTACAGTAAACCATTTTTCCTGTTGTAAATGCTTTAAGAAAATTGATATTGAACTACCTGTGTTCTCTATATGTATCAAAGGCATTTAAAAATGTTAGTTTTTGATATACTGTATTATAGCTATACTCTACCTCGTGGTGGGAGAGTTTAACAGTAGTGGATATCAAAGTAAATATATAATATTACATTTATGATGTGCCTTTAAAATATAATGGGAGCCATTTATTATTATTGCATTTATGCTACTTTCAAGAGTAAAGCGTTGCTAATTATGGGGCATGCTATGTTTACTCCATAATATTGAACTTTGACTGCCAGCAGCTGGTGCAAACCCAAATCTACTCTCATAAAAACTTTATTTATTTTAATTATTTATTAGGCCTTAAATGGGTTGTGCGAAGTTTCGAAATGATAACCTATCCATAGTATTGAGGCTAATTTCCCACTCTCTTTTGATTCAACCACTGCGATGCCCCCCGATATGGAGAGAAGGCTGAGCATGTATGCCTTACAGTCCATACATAATAGAATGCTTAAAGAAAGCCTAGCGCTGTTCTTGGCTGATCACCAGCACTCCGAATAAGAATGAATGGAGTGTTGTTGCGCACATTCAACCTGCACTCCATTTCCAACTTTCCAACATGACAATGATCTAAAATACACAATTAAGGCCACAGTTGCATTTCTAAAGAACAGGGTGAAAGTGATTCAGTGGCCAAGTTTGTCTCCTGATTTGAACCCTATCAAACACCTATGAGAAATTCTGAATCATCACTCTCCATTCAGCATCCAGGCTCTAAAAGAGGTCCATTTTGAATAATGGAAAGCGATAGATGTTGCAATATGTCAGCAACTTTTTCATTCCATGCCTAAAAGACTTGGTGCTGTCCTTAGAAATTGAGCTCATACAACATACTAGATGTACTAGTTTTTGATGTGTGGTGTATTCATTTTTGCATAAACTGGTTTGAACTGAAGATTTTGTAATGAAAGTTATATTATTAACCTTACTTTCATGTTCTGGCTTAAAAATATGTTCTATGAAAGTCAAATTTGTCAACATTTTGGAAACATGTTCTTATATTCAATGAGATATTGATAAAAATCGTACTTTTTAAGGGGGCATACTCATTCATGCTGAGCAGTACTGTACATTGCTGCTATTGTCCATTTCCCTGCTGGAGGATACCCGACTGCGTTTACTTCTTTGTTATACTTGTGATTAACCATTGCCAAGTTGGAAGATACCAGACTGGTTTCCTGTGATTAACTGCATTCCTGCTGGAAAATATCAGTTTCTTATACAGCTACTGTCCCCCCCTTTTGATTCACACACCAGGTACTGCTTCATTTGTGTTATCTGCTAAACTTGCCTGCTGTCCAGGTCCATATGTGGGGGAATACTACTTTTGTGGCACAGTGCAAAGCTCAGAAGGGAAGAGGCACAATATTGGAGTTCAGATTTTGCTGGAATAGTTTGAGGATGACATGTCAGACTGGCACAGCCACTGAGGTGCCATAACAATCGAAACCCCCTATATGTGAACTCATTTTACAAACTACACTCCCCAATGAATTCATCTAGTGGTGCAGTAATCATATTGACATCACATGTGCCTCACAAAATTTTATACCACTGAATGGTGAAGAAAGAATAAATTACATTTTTACGACTAAAATGTTGTTTTAACCCCACATTTTTAATTTTTCTAAACGCTAGTAGGAAATTATTTTACAACAAACTGTGGTACATTTTTTCCTGAGTGCACAATTACCCTACATGTAATCGGGAGAAATTTTTCAGGCACAGTGCAAAGCACAGAAGGCAAGGAGCACCAGAGTCCATGAGGTTCCAGAACAACAGAACCCCCCATAAGTGACCCCATCTTACAAACTATACCTCTCAATGAATTTATCTAGTGGTGCAGTGATCATATTGACACCACGGGTATGTCACAGAATTTTATACCATTGGGCAGTAAAGAAAAAATAACTACATTTTTAACACCCAAATTTTGTTTTAGCCCCAGATTTTACATTTTCACACAAGAAGTTGGTAAAAATGGCATTGAAATTTGTCCCACAATTTCTACTGAATGTGGCAATACCTCATATGTGTCAGTACAGTGCTACTTATCCATATGTGGCACCCTGCATCTTTGTCGCCACAAAAGGGTTAAATATGTGCTGTTTTGTATGTGTTTTGTGAGCAATGGGAGTTATGCTTTCTCTGCTAGAGACCACAACACACATACACAATTTACCTCACTCCCTTACTTCTCTCAAGCTTAGAGCTTTGCAGACATTAGAGCTTTGCAGGGGGAGGAGTCCAGATTTGTTGTTTTCAGTGGTGAAAAAGAAGGAGGAGAAGAACACTCCTGGAAGCCATGATGACATGTGCTCCATCTAGGAGAAAAGCTAAGAAGCATCAGGGAATCAGCCCCTAGGACATCCATGCTTTCAGAGCAGGGTGGTAAGCTGAGAGACTGTGTGAATTTATACAACCAACAGCGCCGTGTTTTCCTCAGGAATACTGCAGCAAACTAGGATCAGTGAAGGATTGTGCAAGAAGGGACTGGAGCTTCACACAGGAACCAAGCTGCAAGTTGCCAGAGGAGAAAACACAGTGAGTAGAGGCTATACTAGAAGTTCCAAACTCTGGGAAGCCTTGGCTCCTGAAGGTTTTAGAATAGCAGGAAGCTTACACTGAGTCCCAGCAGAGTGAAGGATAACTCCCATTCTGCAGAGCAGACTGTAACCTGGTGAGAGTTGTAATATCTCCTCTGAACTGCACCTGAACTACAATAAATGATAAAGTGACTTTTCTTGGTTCCTGCCTTATTACTCTGTGCCAACTACTTCCATCACAATCTCTGGGGGTCAGCCCTGGTTGGAGAGGGTTAAACATCTGCACTGCCATTACCATCTACTCCCCCAGGGATCATCTGCAGTACCGGCTAAACTACAGTCGAACACTCCAACTGGCATCACGAATCATTACATAAACTTTATCCCTAATCAATACTCCCCTTTTACATGATCGCCTGGGGCCACAGACCGGGTCACTGCCACTGTGACATATCCCTTTAAGACGACCGGCCCGGTACCGAGTATCCCACAGCCTCTGGGGCGCATCACATACAGAGAGACTTAGGAGGAACGGAGTGCTATTTGCCCCCTGGAGCACAGATTTTCCTAGAACAGTTTGTGGACTCCATATACAGAGCCCCTAATTGCTAGAAGAGCAGAATCCCACCTCAAGTGACCCCATTTTGGAAATTATATCTCTTGGGGAATTTATCTACAGTGTAGTGACGATTTTGACTCCATGGGTATTTTCCAGAAGCAAGCAGAAATGAATGCTGCTGAATGAAAATTGCAAACTGCTGTTGTAGTGACCAGTACGTTGCAGTCACCAGTGTGTTGCAGTCATCAGATCGTTATGCCCAGCTCGTGCTTCTGGAGTCATGCACCCATAAGTTAGGCAGGCTCTCATTGTTTCAGAAATGCCAAACGTGGGTGCAATATGTGGTTTAAGTACACTGTGGGGCTCAGAAGGGGGGTCAATTAGATTTGGTAGTGGAGAATTTGCTGAATTTCTTTTGGTGAGGAGCCACTTAGCTTTTCCAGAACCTGTGTGCTACCAGTAACGTGGAAGCTCCCTATATTTCCGTTAACAGATGACGGACCTGAGTGGGGACTTGCTTTTTTTGTGAATTGAGTTGAAGCTTTTGTTGCGATCATTTTACATAACATTTGGGATCACATAATCCGGTGCCAGGCCCGGATTGCTAATTTGCCCAGTGGGTCCTGGTGTGCCACCGCTTGGGGGGCCACCAGCCTGTTTTTTGGCGGCCGACCCCTTTAATTTTTCAGGTACCTGGTGGTGCAGCATCACATGTGGCTGGAGCAATGGCCAGCTTCAGCAATGTGCATACACTGGTGAGAGGGGGCACCTCCGCTGCCTTACACACAACTAAAAGAAGAGGAGGGTGTGTTACTAAGGCCGGGTTCCCACTGCGCTATGGCAGTCCGTTTAACGGACGGCATTACACCGCAGTATAACGCAGTCCGTTAATGCTGCCATAGCCTCCCATTAACTAACGCATCGCGACGTATGCCGTAAAGTGGCACACGTTTGCGATGTGCCGTTCAGCACTGACGGAGCCTCGGACACGGCATGCAGCATCTGAGGCTCCATCACAGCTAGTGCTGATGATTCATCAGCGCTAGCGGTCATAGCATGTCACCGCTAGCGCTGATGAATCATCAGCGCTAGCGGTATAGCATAACGCAAATCACTATGCGTTGATAGGGCTGGTTAACGCTATGTGAACCTGGCCTTAGTGATCGCACACAGCATCCTCCTCTTCTCTGTGTGCAGATCAGTTTCCGATGTTCGATCAGCCAGGACCAGGAGGGGGAGGAGCATCAGCGTGCAGAGCAGCAACACAGGACAACTGGAAATGGTGGTGAGATAAGTGCCCTGTGTGCCTACTGCCCAGCACACTCCAGGTAACCTCTCCAGCTGCCCATCTCAGCTTTTGCTGTGCTGAAATAAGTAGCAGGGGGAGGGAGCATTTGACAAATGATAAATTAAACATGGCAGGTTAGAGTATGTGTGTTTTCCTATGTGTGAGCATGCATATGTGTGTTTCCTATATGTGTGAGCATGCATGTGTGTTTTCCCAAGTGTGTGAGCATACATGTGTGTTTTCCCTAATGTGTGAGCGTGCATGTTTTTTCCTATGTGTATCAGCGTGCATGTGTGTTTTCCCAAGTGTGTGTGCATGCATGTGTGTGAGCGTGCATGTGTGTTTTCCCCAGTGCATGAACGTGCATGTGTGTGAGCGTGCATGTGTGTTTTCCTATGTGTGTGAGCGTGCATGTGTGTTTTCCCAAGTGTATGAGCGTGCATGCATGTTTTCCCATGTGTGTGAACGTGCATTTATGTGTATCTTACAATGTGTGCATGTGTTTTGCAATGTGAGTGTGCATATGTGTCTTTTGCAATGTGTGTGAGCATGCATGTGTGTGTCTCTTTTCCAATGTGTGTGTTTTGCTGTGTGTGAGTGTGCATGTGTGTTTGCATGTGTGTTTTCGTGTGTGTGAACGTGCATATTTTCCAGTTTGTGTGAGTGACCACGTGTGTGTCTTTTGCAATGTGTTTTTCAGTGTGGGTGAGTGTGCATGTGTGTGTCTTCTGCAATGTGTGAGAACGTGCATGTGTGTGTCTTCTCCAATGTGTGAGCGTGCATGTGTGTTTTCATATATATTTATATTTATGTGTGTGTGTCTATGTGGGAAGCCCATAATTTCACTTTCAAATATCACATATGTAATGTATATACAGTATATCAGTCCCAGCATATCCGTGTGGTGGACACACGTTGGACCCGACGTGTCCCGTGTGGAAGACACTCTTTGGCCTTGGCGTGTCCCATGTGGTGGACACTCATTGGCCCTGGCGTGTCCCGTGTGGTGGACACTCGTTGGCCCCGGTGTGTCCCTTGTGGTGGACACTCGTTGGCCCCGGCGTGTCCCGTGTTGGACACTCGTCGGCCCTGGCGTTTCCCGTGTGTTGGACACTCGTCGGCCTCGGCGTGTCCCTTGTGGTGGACTCTCATCGGACCCGGCCTGTCCCATGTGGTAGACACTTGTCGGCCCCAGTGTGTCCCATGAGGTGGATACGCGTCTGCTCCGGAGTGTCCCGTGCCCTGAATACACGTCGGCTCCAGCAAGTTCCATTTGGTGGATACACATCAGCCCCGGCATGTTCTGTGTAGTGGATACACTTCAGCCCCGGAGTGTCCCGTGTGACGTAAACGGCATAATTAAAGGGAACCTGTCAGCAGGATTGTGGTCAGTAACTACAGAGAGTGTCAGGTTGGCGCAGTTATAGTAATTGCAATTATACCTGGTTGATGAAATCCGACTTGTGGTAGCTGTTTAATCTTTATTCTTGGAGTTAATGATATGCTCGTGCTCTGGGGTGGCCTATGGGGGGTCTTCATGTAGTGCTCTGATTAGGTATTCATAGTGATGGCTTCTGACAGGTCACTAATCCCTCAGTGACTCTGCCCCTAGTTGTCATGTCCGCCATGTCTGTTATGCCGCAAGTTGCCTGGAGCAGTGTGCACGCGCGCCTTACGTCATGGCTGCACGCTGTTGCTAAGTAACCATCCGTCTCTGTCTGACTCTGCAATCCGCTGTACTCCTGAAACCCCTGATCATGTGACCCTTCCTTTGTTCTAGCCCTGCTCTGATTCTGCAATCCGCTGTATTCCTGGAAACCCCTGATCATGTGACCTCCTCTATGGTTCTACCCAGGCTGTTCTAACGATGCTCTCTATGATCCTGGAGGATCTGAACCCAAAGTCCCTCCCTGGTCCTGACCCGGAAGTACTATGGTGCTATATCAGACCGCCCCTCCCTATGTTCAGGGCCAGAGTATTGTGTTGCTTCCCTGCATGGCTGCTTGGTCTGCTGGGTCGCTCCCTGTATTCTGTGCCCCTGTACTCTGCCCTGTCGTGCATCTCTGCACACGCTCTGTGCTTGTACTCTGTCTCTTGTCCCGTGCCTTGTCTTATGTTTGTCCGTTGTGCCATGTTTCATCCTTGTCCTGCTTGGACTTGTTGTCCTTCCATTGTTCTCTGTCTTACCGGTTTCTGCCATGTCTTGCCTTCGCTATGCTCTGCCTTTTGTTCCTTTCTATGTTCTCGGCCTTTGCTTGTTCTGCCTCGCTCTCTTCCTATGGTGCTCTGTAGTGCCTCCTGGCGCACACACACCATTCCTCCTCTTACCTTTTGTGCTCTCTTGCACATTTCTTTGTCTAGTCCCAAGGCTCTGCCTTCGCCCGGCTCTGGGCTTCGGCCTACGCTCCACTGCTAGCTCTGTTCTCGCTCTGATCTGACTCTGTGTTCCTGCCTAAGTTTCCGCTCCGTGTTCCGTACTTGCCTAGCTCTGCCTTGTTTCTTGTCTTGCTTTGCTTTGTTGCTTTGTGTGCCTTTTGCATGTGCCTGGCCTTCCTAGCCTCCTGTTTGTGCCTCAGCCATGCCCGGCCTAGCCGTGCCCGCCTGCTTGTGCCTCAGCCGTGCTCGTCGGTCAGTGACAGCTGTGTCGCCTGCTATGCCTCAGCCGGGTTCGCTGGAGTCTTGCCCGCCTGTTAGTGCTGCAAACCGATCAGCTAGCCAGTGCCCCAGCCGTGCTCTCTGTGCTTCCTTGCACTTCACCCTGCTTCTGCACTGTGCTCTACGTGCTCTCTATAGCACGCGCAGGTCCTCGCCTGCCCTTGGCATACCTCCCCAGGCTTCTATAAAAGTATGCGCAGGTTTTGCCATGTACCCTGTCGTGCCCTCTAGCACGCACAGGTCCTAGTCTGTACCTTGTCTTGAACCCTGACCCTGGTGTGCCTCTCTGCACGCGCAGGACTCTGCTTTTAAACTCTGTCCCTGGCATGCCCCTCGGCATGCACAGGTGGATTGCCCCGTGCCATGGCAGGGCCGAGGGGTACTTGGAGCCGGGCCCGTTGATTTCAATGGGAGATGTCACGGTAGCTGTGACCCGGTCCGTGGCCCTGGGCGTCCATTGTAAAAGGGGAATAGATTGGATGGTGATGTTAAACGTTTATAAGTGAATGATTCGTGACGCCACCTGTGGTGTTCGGCAATGAAGATGTTAAGCCGATGCTGCAGACAGATCCTCTGGGACAGATGGTGTGGTGCAGCAATTATGGTGTAGCCCTCCACAGGCAGGGCTGTAGTCCCAGGGCAGTGTAGATGGAGAGCTAGTGAGGAGAGCGTAATGGTACAATGTTAAGCACAGAGATGTAGCAGTGCTGAGTGGCGCAGGAATAAGCAGAGGACACCAGGGCATGTAGTTCCAAAGCTTTACTCAGTCTGTTGTGCATACAGGGGCCCGCCTCGGTGCTGTGTCCTCCGGGTCAGGAGCCCAGTCAACCTCCAGGCAAGATGAAGCACTCCGTTCCAACACTCCGCGAACATATGTACCGTTTCTGAACGTCTCCCTTCTAGCGCCTATTTGAAGTACTCACAATACTGAGTTACACTGGAGTTCCTCCTTTCAGATGTTCTTAGAACTCTACTTGTACGGCAGACAGCTGTAACCTGCTTCGGGGACTCCTTGCTACTAAGTCCCGGCTCACTCTCGTTGCTGTTGTGCCCCCAAGTTTTGTGTGGGAATAAAGTGGTGACAACTTCTATTCCTCCGGTGTCTGTTGCAGGACCATAAGTATCCATACAACCACGGGGACCGGACCCCGGCCAAATGCTGAGAACTTGAGGAAGGGCTATGCTCTAACCCTAATCCTTAGTTCTCCTCTTCTCCTTACTGTTAGGAGTGGCGGAAGGGGCTAAATAAAAATATAAATAAAGCGCCTTCGCCACTCGGGGTCCACCGTGCAGAGGATGTAATAACTGCTGCTAGGTGACGGCAGAGCAATCTGGCGGTAGTGTGCACATGGTTAACTGCACCCCAAAGTGCACAGCACAGACTCTGTTGAACTCACAGAGTACACAAAATAATAAACACAAAAACGCTGAGTCTGTTTGGGACACAGAACTACAGCGCTGCACCCACGGTATGTGGTCACAGGAGTTACACTAGATGGCGGTACTTACTCCGTCTAGACCTACCGACAAAGATCGGGTGCCGAGCGTCGCAACCGCAAACGCACGCAGAGCTGCTACTGCAGCGCGGCTAAAACAGAGTCGCTGCAAAGACGCTGCTAACACGCAGGCGCAATGCTGACGCTAGGCTGCTGAAGCGATGGAGCAATAGCGTGCTGGTGCTGGCGCTGATACTGGCAGTAACTCAATCACTCTCACAGACGTAGCATCAGAGGGTAGGGGTTTCCAATGAGTCATTCACCAGTCCGTGCATCCATCAACAAACATACAGCAGCAGTATGGCTATATTAGCGCCTGGCGGAACAGCCTTGCGTGCTTTTCATAGCGAACAGGATCTTCCGGAAATCTCCAGGTCTCCAAGAGGAGCCAATTGGATCCGACACAGGACCTGAACACCTGACTCCCGAATCCAATGGGAGTTCGTCCCATGAGCATGCTCAGATGCAGGAGAAGAGGACTTAGCCTCTGGAGAGAGTTGCCGCAAAGCACTCTCCTCTGCAGTCTCCTCTACAGCAGATGAAGAGCAGGAGACTGCAGAATGTGAGGATCTAGATTTCAGCAAAGGAGAGGCAGAAATCTGACTAACACTTACGTTCCATACAAAACTATCTTTCTTATGGAGAATTAGGCTTTCTTAATATCTCTTTCCTGTGCCAGCAGACCCAGGTCACTGAGGTCTGCTGCAGCACTTCCTTCAATCCATCCCACCCAGGGGATCTTCTCTCACCGACTGACCTCGTCCTAATAATCTCCCACTCTCATGTGCAGACTAAGCTCCACCCACCTCCCAGCACTCTTCGTGTTCCAAGTAGGGAGCCACCAAAGGTGCTTTGCTACACTACTATGTTGTGTGGGATGCAGGTGTTGGAGTGTGGCCAGGTTTCTCCACCTTACCTGAATGGTGGGGTACCACACCTCAGGAGGAGGTGCAGTACCTCTGTGGCGACTGAACCCCCAGGGGCGCCACATACCCCCCCATTAAACACAGCACAACCGCGGGCTGCAAGTGAAACAAAGTTAGACAAAACAAGGAACATACAAAAATTTTTTGAATGCTTAAGAAACAATACTTACAGTGGGGCAAAAAAGTATTTAGTCAGTCAGCAATAGTGCAAGTTCCACCACTTAAAAAGATGAGAGGCGTCTGTAATTTACATCATAGGTAGACCTCAACTATGGGAGACAAACTGAGAAAAAAAAACCCAGAAAATCACATTGTCTGTTTTTTTTTTTCATTTTATTTGCATATTATGGTGGAAAATAAGTATTTGGTCAGAAACAAGCAATCAAGATTTCTGGCTCTCACAGACCTGTAACTTCTTCTTTAAGAGTCTCCTCTTTCCTCCACTCATTACCTGTAGTAATGGCACCTGTTTAAACTTGTTACCAGTATAAAAAGACACCTGTGCACACCCTCAAACAGTCTGACTCCAAACTCCACTATGGTGAAGACCAAAGAGCTGTCAAAGGACACCAGAAACAAAATTGTAGCCCTGCACCAGGCTGGGAAGACTGAATCTGCAATAGCCAACCAGCTTGGAGTGAAGAAATCAACTGTGGGAGCAATAATTAGAAAATGGAAGACATACAAGACCACTGATAATCTCCCTCGATCTGGTGCTCCACGCAAAATCCCACCCCGTGGGGTCAGAATGATCACAAGAACGGTGAGCAAAAATCCCAGAACCACGCGGGGGGACCTAGTGAATGAACTGCAGAGAGCTGGGACCAATGTAACAAGGCCTACCATAAGTAACACACTACGCCACCATGGACTCAGATCCTGCAGTGCCAGACGTGTCCCACTGCTTAAGCCTGTACATGTCCGGGCCAGTCTAAAGTTTGCTAGAGAGCATTTGGATGATCCAGAGGAGTTTTGGGAGAATGTCCTATGGTCTGATGAAACCAAACTGGAACTGTTTGGTAGAAACACAACTTGTCGTGTTTGGAGGAAAAAGAATACTGAGTTGCATCCATCAAACACCATACATACTGTAAAGCATGGTGGTGGAAACATCATGCTTTGGGGCTGTTTCTCTGCAAAGGGGCCAGGACGACTGATCCGGGTACATGAAAGAATGAATGGGGCCATGTATCGTGAGATTTTGAGTGCAAACCTCCTTCCATCAGCAAGGGCATTGAAGATGAAACGTGGCTGGGTCTTTCAACATGACAATGATCCAAAGCACACCGCCAGGGCAACGAAGGAGTGGCTTCGTAAGAAGCATTTCAAGGTCCTGGAGTGGCCTAGCCAGTCTCCAGATCTCAACCCTATAGAAAACCTTTGGAGGGAGTTGAAAGTCCGTGTTGCCAAGCGAAAAGCCAAAAACATCACTGCTCTAGAGGACATCTGCATGGAGGAATGGGCCAACATACCAACAACAGTGTGTGGCAACCTTGTGAAGACTTACAGAAAACGTTTGACCCTCTGTCATTGCCAACAAAGGATATATCACAAAGTATTGAGATGAAATTTTGTTTCTGACCAAATACTTATTTTCCACCATAATATGCAAATAAAATGAAAAAAAAAAACAGACAATGTGATTTTCTGGATTTTTTTTTCTCAGTTTGTCTCCCATAGTTGAGGTCTACCTATGATGTAAATTACAGACGCCTCTCATCTTTTTAAGTGGTGGAACTTGCACTATTGCTGACTGACTAAATACTTTTTTGCCCCACTGTATCTAAACTTCCCAATGTGGGAGGCACTCACTCTTGAACGTTGCAAACAATTTAACTAACTATGTCAAAATATAGTACCTAATTAAAGTGCTATGGGCAGTAAACTCACTACCAGTTCAAGTATTATCATTAACACATTTATTTCACCTTTTTACTATTACTTCTAGACTTCTAGACCCTAGGTGACAACCGCCGATGCCTGGTTCGTCACCTGCATTTTCAAATCTTCATTCAAATTTTCATCTTTATTCATACATTAACATGAGTCTAAACTCTGTAGAACATTCACTGTTCCTATATAAAATCTGTTCTATTTCTTTATTAAACACTACCACTATTTACTTTTTCTATCAAAATGCCAAACATTATTATTAAGTGAAATTACGTAAAGTAGACATTGATCCAGCCAAGATGTCTTGAAATGTCCCTATTAAAGCAGGTCTATGTAAAACCAAGAGAAGGCACCTTAAGAGGTGCAACTATTTACAGGACAGTTCTGGATCATTCATTGTCCATGATCTCCACAGTTCAAGTATAAAAGGCTGCCAAGGAAACTGGGCAAACTGGAATAACATGATGAACAAAACCAAAAATGAAAAATAAAAAGGCATAACAGTGCCTATACCCTCTTGGGTAACAGTTAGTTACTGATGCTTAATGATGGTCCCCTCCTGGGGTGGTGGAAGCTGGTTTCTTTCTCTGCTTCCAGGGGAGAACTTCTGGCTTTCCTCTTCCTGCTGGTGGATTTACATAGGAGGAGGTGGTGTCAAGGTGAAAATATATTTTCTTATATAACTTTTATATTTTTATACTGTGAAACAATAAGTTTTTCCTAATTGCTTGCTAATGCAAATGTAACTGTATTAAAGATGGCTGCCAGTGTTCACTTTCACTTAAATTCAGTGTCTAAAGAGTTAAGTTAAGTTTCATTTCTCCTAAAAAAGATAACTCAGGAATGTGAAGAAGAAGTAACCATCGGGAGACGTTTTGACGAATCAGAGAGAGACTGGACACTAGATGTATACTGCATAAACCCCGCCTAATGCACGCCTTCCCCTAACACTCAATATAGTATTGTGTATTTGTAAATAAAAGCCAGTTGTTGTACTGCTCCTGACAGGTGTGGATGCAGGACATTAGCTAAGACTGAATCAGCTGCGTGTCTGAGTCATTCTTAATCGGTACCAGATGTTTTGCGCTCGCACAATGATTTGGAATGACTGGTGAATGAGGATTCATTGTCGTTTACGACCCCGACACTCGCCGGAAAGTGTTACCAGCGGACATAGTGGCTGGGGAGGAATTCCGGGTGCACCAAGATGGCTGCCGGTGGAGGCGTGGCATGCCCCACTTCCGTCCATGGTCTGGGCGGAACCCCAAGGACGGCCCGCCCCACACACACGGCAGGTTTCCACCCAGGTTGGATTCTGCACGCCACAAACAGGACACACGCACGTTTCTGGAGAGCTCGTCTTGTCGCCATTATAGGGCGGTGGTTGGGACTGCATTTTCATCATCAGTGGCACGGCGGCCATTTTACAATCTATAAGATCACAGTTCAAAGGCATTTTATAACCAAACACAGGTTCCGCATTGTCTGATCCTCCTTCCCCATCAATCTCTTTCCATCCTTCATTCTTCAAGCCTCGCGCAACTCGCAGATGAGCTTGTGCTTGTTCTAACAATCCTTTATCTTTCAACATGCCTCGTTTGTTCTCTATGAGATTATGCCACATAGCCGGCTGTAATCTCCCTGACGAGGGCAATCCTACATGCTTATACAATCTCTCAACATTCTTGACTGCCTTCTTGCCTTCCCGTGACGCTACTATTGCCTTGACCTCCACAGCATCCTCATCTAACTTGTGGGGCACAGACTTCTTCTGCTTTAAGATACGCAGCATGACTCTTACAGAATACTATGGTTCTCTGCAGAAAAACCACTGGTAGCGATATCAACACTGATGTTCCACAGTACGGAGCCTCACGTTCGACGTACTAGGAAAAGAGCCTCGCGCTCAATATTTCCTTTCCCTAACCTTGAACAGCAGTGATTAACAGATTATCCTGCCACGATATTCCAACAGTCGGGAGGCGGTCTCCTAGTGAGAGCCCTCCACAGAAATACAGGTGGTCCCTTCTCGGGACGTCTTAATTACCTAGCTGGTACAATATCACAGAGGCTGCGTCTCCTATCCCTTCCTCTAGGTTGCCCCACAATCTGCAACTAGCTCAATTTATCACTCCACTTCACTACTAGACAATAGTCACGGGTAGGGTGGTTGAATGGAGTACAATGACCGGTGGAGGAGGTGTGGTGTACACGAGGACGCGCAGAATGCGACGTCTCTCAGTTGCTGGTTCAGAGCGTGGCACAGGATCGCACTCAGTCTCACCACTCGACCGGTCACCCCTCAGACCCAAGGAGACCACAGACAAACCAATAACGGCTGAGACACTAGCAAGTGTGACACATACAGTGTATATGATCTCACTTACCGTGTTTTGGAGGGTGATCAGTCCTCGAGGTCAGCCACTACAGGTATCATCCACAGACATCCAGGCATGGGTCCAGAGGAGCCTCGGATCACTGTCCACGCCCCCCGTTGGGCTCCAAATTGCATCAATATATACTAGTGGATCTTCTTCATAACTCATATGGAGCTGATCGAGGCTTCTCCTTTTCCTGGTAGGTTCATCAGGTATCTTTGGATCCCAGGGTAGAATCTTGAACTGCATAGCTAGTTTAACAAGGGTGCATTGGCCTGTCCAGGCATTTGGCAACCTAGGACGGAGCTTACCATCTCCACATAACCAATAAATGTCATACATATATTGTGTATGTTTGATTAACAAGTCAGTATCTAGAGAACTATTCTCTTTACAGAAACCTGTCTCGAAGATCCCTACTGGTGTACCTGTGGTGTCGTGGGAATTATAGCAGGTGTAATTGTCAGCTAATACAGGTGTAATTGTCAGCTAATACAGTTACTTCTCCTGGGACCTTTAGTTTGGGTTCCTTATGAATTAGTGGGACGTAATCTGGGCAATCAGTGGGCTTCAAACCTTTCAACAAATTCATGACACAGGCAGTGGTGTTTAGGTATGCTCTGAGTATTCAACTGGTCATTCGGAATAACAAAGGTAGCTGGAGTCAAACGACCCAGAGTACAAGCACCTTTTACCCCTACTGGCAACCATTTATATGCATTGTCTCCACATACCCAGAACATGTCACTAGGTAGGTCCCATAGGGCTGAATGTTGTAATACCAGTCTATGAACTAAATCTATGAACGCAGATACATTCTGAAGCATACACCAATTTGGAAGTTGTCCTAAAGGGCTACAATACCCTACATCGGGATTTCTACAGGTGGGAGTTCCTTTCTCATATCCAGATGACTCGTTGCAAGGTATATTACCTGAAATATTAAAACAAGTTTCATTATTGCCCTGGGGAAATAAATTGGAATACTCCCAGGACGTGTTATGCAACCTTCTTTCTAGCAGTATTGGTTTGAAGGCATCAGTAGAGTGGGAAGTTACATTAAAACTAACTTGTAGGCCATACATTGGAATTTGCCCCAGGTAGGTTAACCGAGTTCTATTCCTGGGTACCCAAGCCCTCCCTTTATATGCCAGATATTGAAGGTATGTGTTACTTCCTGAAAGATTACCCTGCCACCAAGGGTATCCTACCCATCCCACAATAGGTATTCCAACAGTTGTGTTCCATAACTTCACATTATTTGTGGCATTATTAGCGAGTGTATCAGAACAACTGGTCCAGGCAAATAATTCCTCGGGTGGCACAGGAATAACAAGGAACGGAATACTAGTGGCCGATATTGGTGAATATGTGCAGATCCAGCAATCTGCTGGAGACTGAGTGTCTTTTGACCAATCATTTAGTATTTTTTCATGATGTTGTATAAACTTATTATTCAAGGACATTGGAGAATTTAGATTGTCCCACGCAGCTACCATTATTACAGATAATGCAACAAAACCAAACCAAAACATTATGCACTCTTATGCTTTGTTAATTCCTGTGGCTAGTTTGCAATGCGATGCGTGGATCCAGGTTGGTCGTCCTTCCAACTTAACAGAAGTAGGCGTTGTCAGGAGTACTTGGTAAGGTCCTTGATATCGGGGTTCAAGGGTCTTTCTGGAGTGTTTCTTGACATATACGTAATCACCAGGTTGTAGACAGTGAGTTCCTTCCACACTATCTGGATCTGGAATGGAAGAGAAAACTAGAGAATGCATTTGAGTTAAATGCTTTTGCAACTGGATTACATAACTTGTCAAATTATCCACATTGAGTGTTAAGACCTGTGGGTAGTACAACCCTGTGTTCGGTGGTCTTCCAAACAGTATCTCGAAGGGTGACAGTTTAGTTTTCCCCGTGGGTGTGTACCTTACTGAGAATAATGCTAATGGGAGACACTCTGGCCATGGTTTATGGGTTTGTTCCATGGTTTTCTGTATTTTCAATTTTAGTGTCCCGTTCATTCTCTCTACCTTCCCTGAACTCTGTGGGTGGTAGGGTGTATGAAATGCTTGTTCTACACCTATCATTTGCATTACATTTTGCATTACCTCAGCAGTAAAGTGTGTACCTCTGTCTGATTCAATTGTTTCAGGGACACCGAATCGTGGTACTAGTTCCATCACCAGTTTCTTTGCAGTAGCTCGAGCTGTAGCCGTTTTCACTGGGTAGGCCTCTGGCCATCCAGAGAAGAGATCTACACATACTAGGATATTTGCATACACTCCTACCTTGGTAGCTGTATGTCGTCAATCTGCCGTCTCTGAAACGGGTAGAGAGGCCTAGGTGTCGCTTTCTTAGGGACTTTTACTGTTTTACCTGGGTTGTGCTGTGCACAGATGAGGCATGATTGTACAAGTTTCGCGGCTGCGTAACTGAAACCAGGAGCGATCCAGAAGGCATCTACCATGGCACACATGTGACTTTTTGAGGTGTGATTGGGGCCATGTGCTGCTTGCGCCATGATTGGGAACAGGGACTTTGGTGGGCACATTTTATCCTTATTCTCCCATACTCCATTTGAGTTCAGCTCAGCTCCCAGTCTCCCTCGGTGTACCTTCTCTGTTTGGGCAGCCTTTTGCTGGAGGGATTTCAGGACATCTAGACCCAATGTGGCTGGAATACGCTGACTCCCCGCCACCGTCCACTGCTCTCTCTAGGCCGCCTTGTGCTATTTTAGCAGCCTCGTTCGCCCTTCTATTGCCCTCTACCTCCACGGAGTCACCTTTGTGTGTGCTTTTACCTTGACAACTGTATGTGTCACACTTGCTAGTGTCTCAGCCGTTATTGGTTTGTCTGTGGTCTCCTTGGGTCTGAGGGGTGACCGGTCGAGTGGTGAGACTGAGTGCGATCCTGTGCCACGCTCTGAACCAGCAACTGAGAGACGTCGCATTCTGCGCGTCCTCGTGTACACCACACCTCCTCCACCGGTCATTGTACTCCATTCAACCACCCTACCCGTGACTATTGTCTAGTAGTGAAGTGGAGTGATAAATTGAGCTAGTTGCAGATTGTGGGGCAACCTAGAGGAAGGGATAGGAGACGCAGCCTCTGTGATATTGTACCAGCTAGGTAATTAAGACGTCCCGAGAAGGGACCACCTGTATTTCTGTGGAGGGCTCTCACTAGGAGACCGCCTCCCGACTGTTGGAATATCGTGGCAGGATAATCTGTTAATCACTGCTGTTCAAGGTTAGGGAAAGGAAATATTGAGCGCGAGGCTCTTTTCCTAGTACGTCGAACGTGAGGCTCCGTACTGTGGAACATCAGTGTTGATATCGCTACCAGTGGTTTTTCTGCAGAGAACCATAGTATTCTGTAAGAGTCATGCTGCGTATCTTAAAGCAGAAGAAGTCTGTGCCCCACAAGTTAGATGAGGATGCTGTGGAGGTCAAGGCAATAGTAGCGTCACGGGAAGGCAAGAAGGCAGTCAAGAATGTTGAGAGATTGTATAAGCATGTAGGATTGCCCTCGTCAGGGAGATTACAGCCGGCTATGTGGCATAATCTCATAGAGAACAAACGAGGCATGTTGAAAGATAAAGGATTGTTAGAACAAGCACAAGCTCATCTGCGAGTTGCGCGAGGCTTGAAGAATGAAGGATGGAAAGAGATTGATGGGGAAGGAGGATCAGACAATGCGGAACCTGTGTTTGGTTATAAAATGCCTTTGAACTGTGATCTTATAGATTGTAAAATGGCCGCCGTGCCACTGATGATGAAAATGCAGTCCCAACCACCGCCCTATAATGGCGACAAGACGAGCTCTCCAGAAACGTGGGTGTGTCCTGTTTGTGGCGTGCAGAATCCAACCTGGGTGGAAACCTGCCGTGTGTGTGGGGCGGGCCGTCCTTGGGGTTCCGCCCAGACCATGGACGGAAGTGGGGCATGCCACGCCTCCACCGGCAGCCATCTTGGTGCACCCGGAATTCCTCCCCAGCCACTATGTCCGCTGGTAACACTTTCCGGCTAGTACTATCAGGGACCACCACTTCCTGAGAAACCTCCGGCACCGACCGATGCTGTTCCCACCTCTAATGTTCCTGTTTCTGTTCCGGCTTCTGGGCCTAGTCTCCCGGTGCAACCCACTGTGATATTTGTAAATACACCTGGTCAAGGTCCCTTCACTCTTGATGCCCTGACCGGCAGTACGGCTTTCCGGTCCGTAATGCGTATGAGGCGCCAAGCTATCGGAGATGATGAGGGATCAGAAGATTCTGACAATCAGGTTGCTACAATTCCCCCTGCCCCGCCACTGCTATTAGGTCCGTTCGAATCCCCCCGGCCCGGAAGGAGCCCACTACCTACCCCTCTCAACAAATCCTCTAGGTTGCCCCATGACCCTGAAATCTGGTTCCCCTGTCATTCACGCTATTACATCACACCTCAGGGCTCCCAGGTTCTTTTCTCAGTGGGGTATGGGGACATAGTTACCCACCAGGTAGGAGCCATAGTGAACCCAGCTAACTCTACCCTGTCGCATAGAGGTGGTTTGGCCCAACAGATAGCTAAAAAGGGAGGCCCAGCCATAACCCAAGAGTGTCAGGCCTACCTTGCCAATTATGGCCCCTTGCATCCAGGAGACGCTATGTCCACCCAGGGAGGGAATTTGCCCTGTGATATAGTGTTACACACTGCAGGCCCTATATATGATTACAGGACACCCGAGCATTGCCGTATCCCGGACAGATGCGTTATAGATATTTCAAATCTACATCTGAGACTGAATGAATTGAGTAATGATATAGTTCGTGTTATATGTGGCATTACATTGTAAAGTTTCCTGAATGCATTTGGCCAGAAAAAGGGCAAGGCATGGTTAATCTCATTATACAGTTATCTGCTCTTACAGTGAAATCCCGTGATTTTGAGTTTCTTTGTAGAAATTGATTTTGATAAGTCTAAAGAACTACAGAATTCTGTGAAGGACGACGCTGCATTCTGACGGGAGGGGTGAAGGATGGCGCTGCGTAGTTTTTCTTCTCCCTTCGCTCTTATCTCTGCTGAGTGTGAGCTGTGCTCAAAATTCTCTGTAATTCTATCCGTAAGGTACACGCTGAAAGATTTGTGCATTTTAAAGCAACAGTACTTAGTTGAAGAATTGGGCCCTAACACTAGAATGACACTCCAAAATCGACTAGCCCTTGATATGATATTAGCTGAGAAAGGAGGAGTTTGTGGGATGGTGGGAGAGGAGTGTTGTACCTATATCCCTCAGAACTCTGGAGTGAATGGAAAAACCATGATAGCCCTTAAAAAGATAACTGGGTTAGCAGCAGAATTGAAAACTAATGCTGGAGTAGACACATCTTTCTTTTCCGGCTGGTTGGGTGGACTCAAGGGATTCCTTCAACAAGCTTGTATAGTACTGATTGCCCTCCTTGTAATTGGATCAATAACTCTTTGTTGTGTTATTCCCTTGTATAAAAAGGTTATTGCCAAAGCAACTCCGACTGGCACCTTCCTCAATCAAGAAGTAGACCCACCAGAGTACGATGGTACTGACCTAGGGGAGATCCCTAAGTATATTCCCCTCAAGAGAGTAGACAAAACCCCCCATTCTCAGATGATGTTAAGAGACTTAGTTTAGGGACAGCGGGAGAACTCCATGTGAGGTTAGTGAAGGGTTCAGCTGCCTGGAGGCCTCTCGCTAGGGGAGAGCTTCTGAGGTGTCTGGATGAAGAAATCCACCTCCCCTTTTCCCATCACATGGACAGTCTCGAAGGATCTTTCATTAAGGGAAAAACTTAGTGTTTAGGGGGGATTGTCAAGGTGAAAATATATTTTCTTATATAACTTTTATATTTTTATACTGTGAAACAATAAGTTTTTCCTAATTGCTTGCTAATGCAAATGTAACTGTATTAAAGATGGCTGCCAGTGTTCACTTTCACTTAAATTCAGTGTCTAAAGAGTTAAGTTAAGTTTCATTTCTCCTAAAAAAGATAACTCAGGAATGTGAAGAAGAAGTAACCATCGGGAGACGTTTTGACGAATCAGAGAGAGACTGGACACTAGATGTATACTGCATAAACCCCGCCTAATGCACGCCTTCCCCTAACACTCAATATAGTATTGTGTATTTGTAAATAAAAGCCAGTTGTTGTACTGCTCCTGACAGGTGTGGATGCAGGACATTAGCTAAGACTGAATCAGCTGCGTGTCTGAGTCATTCTTAATCGGTACCAGATGTTTTGCGCTCGCACAATGATTTGGAATGACTGGTGAATGAGGATTCATTGTCGTTTACGACCCCGACAGTGGTAGTTGGTAGAATGGTGGCCTGAGGTACAGCAGGTTTAGCAACTTGAACCATAGGGTGTGGGACTGGGGTAGATGTTGTCTGCCTGGCTTTGGCAGATGTAATCACTACCGTGGGAGGTATTCCTGTCGGGGGAACGTAGTCATGTTCCTTTTTGTAGGCCGCGATAAAATCTTCTGGTATGCGGCGCACATTCATGGCGTACCAGCCACGTAGCCCCTCATGCCGGGTGAAAGTAACATACTCTCCCGGTTGCAGGTTTCGAGCAAGATGTCCCCTCCGGAGGTGAGATTCAACATCCCTCCTGCTAAAGAAGAGGTCAGAGATCCTCTGGGGGTCTGAGATGAAACCAAACCCCCGCTCCTGGTTGACATTCAGGACCTGACCCCATCCTGCTGAGTCCCGGGGGCTGTAGTGACCGACACGGACCTTCTCCTTCAGGTCCATATCAGGGCTTAGCACTGCCAGTCTCCGCTGTTCCCGTTCTCTCTGCTCGGCTGCCAGCTGGCGGGTGGTGTGTTGGCATCTGGCCTCTGTCTCCTCCTCCTCCCGGGACCAGCCTCTACCCACACTGGACAGGGGCGCTACCGCTAGGGGTTCATGTGTTTCCCCCCAGGGACTCGAATCCCGGTACCAGACCAGGTCCAGTACTACCTGCCCGGACGCTGCAGCAGCTGTGCACCCTGAGGCCTTCCCAGCTGCAGGGGCGGCGGTCATACCTGGAGCTTCCCGGTGGTGTTGTGTCGGCTCTGGTTCGAGCTTCGGGTGGCAGCCGGTGGCAGCGGTGGTGACTTGAGCTGCCTGGTCAGAGGCAGGAGATGGTGGTGGAGCGGATGGTGTCTCCGGGTCCGCAAGGGCCTCCGGTGGGACCTGCGCAGCCGTGCTAGGTCCAGGCAGGAGTCCAGCTTCTTCCTGCTCAGCTCCCGGGCCCTCCGGTAACTCATCCGGGCAGGCGGCGCTCAGCGGTGGTTGCCGCGGGGAGATGGCGACAGGCATTGCTGATGGCATCGCAGCGGCTGCAGGTTCCACAGATTCTGCCGAGGGAGAACCAGGGCATCAATGGTGGGTACCGGTGGTGAAGGTACCGCGGGCGTAGGCCCTTCCTGGGTGCGCTGCCAGTTCAGAGTCCAGAAAGCCTCCTGTCTCAGCCACAGGCGGTGTGTCAGCTGGGCAATCTCGTCCTCCAGCTGCCGGCGGTTCATGGTGGAAGCAGGGTCGAAGCCTTCAGCCATTGCGCCGGGGAAGTGCAGCTCAACCTCCTCCGCTCTTCGGGCCTCCTTCCTTCTTCCAATATGGCGTCCTGGCATTCTCTCTCCTTCCCGTGCTCCTTTCCCGCCACAGGGCTTCGCTCCTCCTTCTGGGGGCGGCGTCTTCTTCCTACTCCTCCATACCAGGCCAGTATACGAACCCCTCGGGGGGTGGGCCATGTTGCAGTTGCATAGAAGTTCAGGCAGGGGAGGCCCAGGACTGTTCGCGGTCTTTTCTTAGGACCACCCATGTTGTCACACCCTTCTTCACCACGCCGGCGGCCATTTTGAGAGTCCATTTTACAGTCTATTAACGTGGTTATTCTGCACATTCTCAGCAATGTTCAAGTCCAATAAACTCAGGCACACAGAACTAAGTGGCACCGGGCTTCGTCATCCTGTTCGTGACGCCAAGTAATGCATCGCCCCGTGCCGTGTCAGGGCCGAGGGGTACTCGGAGCCAGGCCCATTGATTTCAATGGGAGATGTCACGGTAGCTGTGACCCGGTCCGTGGCCCTGGATGTCCATTGTAAAAGGGGAATAGAGTGGATGGTGATGTTTAAAGTTTATAAGTGAATGATTCGTGACGCCACCTGTGGTGTTCGGCAATGAAGATGTTAAGCCGACGCTGCTGACAGATCCTCTGGGTCAGATGGTGTGGTGCAGCAATGATGGTGTAGCCCTCCACAGGCAGGGCTGTAGTCTTAGGGCAGTGTAGATGGAGAGCTAGTGAGGAAAGCGTAATGGTACAGTGTTAAGCACAGAGATGTAGCAGTGCTGAGTGAGTTGGCGCAGGAATAAGCGGAGGACACCAGGGCATGTAGTTCCAAAGCTTTACTCAGTCTGTTGTGCATACAGGTGCCCGCCTCGGTGCTGTGTCCTCCAGGTCAGGAGCCCAGTCAACCTCCAAGAAAGATGAAGTACTCCGTTCCAACACTCCGCCAACATATGTACCTTTTCAGAACGTCTCCTTTCTAGTGCCTATTTGAAGTACTCACAGTACTGAGTTACACTGGAGTTCCTCCTTTCAGATGTTCTTAGAACTCTACTTGTATGGCAGACAGCTGTAGCCTGCTTCGGGGCCTCCTTGCTACTAAGTCCTAGCTCACTCTCGTTGCTGTTGTGCCCCCAAGTCTTGTGTGGGAATAAAGTGGTGACAACTTCTATTCCTTCGGTGTCTGTCACAGGACCATTAGTATCCATACAACCTCGGGGACTGGACCCCGGCCATGCGCTGAGAACTTGAGGAAGGGCTCTGCTCTAACCCTAATCCTTAGTTCTCCTCCTCTCCTTACATTCCGTACAAAACTATCTTTCTTATGGAGAATTAGGCTTTCTTAATATCTCTATCCTGTGCCAGCAGACCCAGGTCACTGAGGTCTGCTGCAGCACTTCCTTCAATCCATCCCACCCAGGGGATCTTCTCTCACTGACTGACCTAGTCCTAATAATCTCCTGCTCTCATGTGCAGACTAAGCACCACCCACCTCCCAGCACTCTTCGTGTTCCAAGCAGGGAGCCACCAAAGGTGCTTTGCTACACTACTATGTTCTTTGGGATGCAGGTGTTGGAGTGTGGTCAGGTGTCTCCACCTTACCTGAATGGTGGGGTACCACACCTCAGGAGGAGGTGCAGTACCTCTGTGGTGACTGAACCCTCAGGGGTGCCACACAGGCCTCCGTCCTTGAACCTGACCCTGGCATGTTCCTTTGCACGCGCAGGACTCTGCTCTGAACCTGTCCCTGGCATGCCCCTCGGCATGCGCAGGCCTCCGTCCTTGAACCTGACCCTGGCGTGTTCCTTTGCACGCACAGGACTCTGCTCTGTACCTTTCCCTGGCGTGTCCCTCTACACGCGCAGGCCTCCGTCCTTGAACCTGTCCCTGGCGTGCTCTCTACACGCGCAGGCCTCCGTCTTTGAACCTGTCCCTGGCATGCCCTTTGCACGCACAGGCCTCCATCCTTGAATGAACCCTGGCGTGTCTTCAAGCATGCACCCTGCCTTAAACCCTGGCGTGGCTCCAAGCACGCACCCTGCCTTGAACCCTGGCTTGCCTGCCGGATTCCCGAAACCTGCCGACCGCTGCCAGAGGTTCGGAACCAGATGACTGCGGCCTGATGTCCGGAGCTGATTTCTGCAGCCTGATGCCTGGATCCTGTCGGTCGTTGCCAGTAGTCCGGGGTCCAATGCCATCGCACCCTGTCTTGGATCCTGGCGTGTCTCCTTGCACGCACCCTGCCTTGGACTCTGGGCATGTCCTAGCACACATCCCTCCTAGGAACTCTTGTGTGATCCCTAACATGTACCCTGCCCTGGACTCCAGTATGTTTTCTGCTCGTGTTATGTTTGGAACATTTGGCGTTCCCTTGCACGCACCTTGCTGTGTTTCACCGTTGGTGCCCTGCATCTGATGCTCTGTTTTTGCCTCACCGTTTGTGCCCTGCATCTGATTCTCTGTTTTGCCTTGTATCTGATTAAAGTGTGTAACCACGTTCGCTGAAGAAACTCTGTGACCTCGCTTATGTTTCATATCCTGTCGTCCTGTTGCCAGACACTCAATAGTGTCTCCCTGAGCCGGCCGTCTGGTCCAGCTGCCGTGGTGGCTCACCCACTTGGTCTTGCCCCTGACACTCCCTGTACAGGGGGTGGGTTCTCACTAGGTCAGCTCGCCCTAGGTGGGTGCCACGGCCCAGAGGGTCCACTCTAAGAAGAAAAACGACTCAGCGTACGCTGACGCTCGTCACACTAGTTTTCATAATGAATATTATATACAGCTCTGGAAAAAATTAAGAGACCACCACATCAAAACCCTGTCATGGAATGTAATCAAGAGGATGATGGATAGACACAAGCCATCAAACAAAGAAGAACTGCTTAAATTTTTGAGCCAGAAACAGTGTGAAAGACTGGTGGAAAGCATGCCATGACGCATGAAAGCTGTTTTTAAAAATCATGTTTATTCCACAAAATATTGATTTCAGAACTCTTCCTGAGATAAAACATTAGTATTGTTGTTTCTAAATGATTATGAACTTGTTTTCTTTGCATTATTTGAGGTGTGAAAGCACTGGGTTTTGTTTTTTTTTTAATTTTGACCATTTTTCTTTGTCAGAAAAAAAATATTAAATTTATTGCTTGGAAATTCGGAGACATGTTGTCAGAAGTTTATAGACTAAAAGAAAAATTTACATTTTACTCAAAAATACACCTATAAAGAGAAAAATCAGACAAACTGAACATTTGAAAGTGGTATCTAATTTTTTGCCAGGGCTGTATATATCTTGGGGAAAAAAAAAGTCCCCTTGCTGCTGCTTAAAAAAAAATCTGTGTGAAAATGGCGCAATAGCAGCTATAGGTGATTACATATGTGATCATGGTGCAGCGCAGGCGCCACAGCTGGCACCTGCCTGCAGAAAGGTTTTATTTTCTCCAAGATATATATATATATATATATATATATATACCGTATATACTCGTGTATAAGCCAAGATTTTCAGCCCATTTTTTGGGGCTGAAAGTCCCCCTCTCGGCTTATACACGAGTCATATACCGGGGGTCGGCCGGCGAAGGGGGAGCGGGGGTGTCAGATCATACTCACCCTTCTCTGCAGCTCCCCTGCTTGTTCCATGTTTGTCGGTGCTGCTCTCTTCCTGCTTCAGCTGTCAAATGGCACCCGCTCATTAAATATGCACATATTTAATGAGCGGGTACCACGTGACCGCTGAACCAGGAAGAGAGCAGCGCCGACATACATGGAACAAGCAGAGGAGCTGCAGAGACAAGCACCAGGACCCGGTGAGTATGAAGGGGGGGGGGGTTGGGAGGCATATTCACCTGTCCCTGCGCTCTGCTGTCTTGCGTCCTCTGCAATGACATTCAGGTCAGAGAGCGCTATCGCTCTCTGCCTGCACAGTCACTGCAGAGCGCAACGCTGATGAGCAGGGGGCAGCAACGGAGGTGAGTATGCAGTTTTTTTGTTTTTTTTTGTAAGGGAGTCAGGGGCAGCAGCAGCATAACAGGGGCCACTCACTGTGCAGCATAACAGGGGCCCCTCACTGTGCAGCATAACAGGGGCCACTCACTGTGCAGCATAACAGGGGCCACTCACTGTGCAGCATAACAGGGGCCACTCACTGTGCAGCATAACAGGGGCCACTCACTGTGCAGCATAACAGGGGCCACTCACTGTGCAGCATAACAGGGGCCACTCACTGTGCAGCATAACAGGGGCCACTCACTGTGCAGCATAACAGGGGCCACTCACTGTGCAGCATAACTGGGGCCACTCACTGTGCAGCATAACTGGAGCCACTCACTGTGCAGCATAACTGGGGCCACTCACTGTGCAGCATAACTGGGGTCACATACTGTGTAGATAACTGAGGCCACTCACTGTGCACCCTCGGCTTATACACGAGTCAATAAGTTTTCCCAGGTTTTTGTGGCAAAATTAGGGGGGTCGGCTTATACTCGGGTCAGCTTATACTCGAGTATATACGGTATATATATATATATATATATATATATATATATATATATATATATAGCTTTGGCAAAAATTAAGAGACCACTGCACAGTTTTATAAAAATCAGCTTCTCTACATGCCTGACTGCCATTCCATTTCAGTGTCAGTTGAATTCCAACCAGAGTACATCTCATTCTACTTAATGTGCTTCTGATTAGGTGATCACCTGAGCCAAATCTTATTTAATGAAGGAAAGTATAAAAAACCCTGCTGTGGTGTTCACAATCCTCTTGCAATAGGACAAGCTGAATGGCAAAACAAGTGCTAGTAATATCCCAAAAGTTATAGGAATGAAAAAATAACTTTTAACCATGCCAAAGGAGTTGAAAAGAAAAGTCTTGAATGAGGAAAAGAAGGGCTCAGTTCTGGCTTTACTAGTAGAGGGATACAATCAGAGGTGTACTTAGGCTTTCTGGCACCCGGGGCAAGAATTTGGTTTGGCGCCCCCCCCTCCTCCAAGCACACATGCGATTTGCACACTTAGCCACATGCACACATTCAGTATTTGGTGAATTTTTTAGCCCAGTTATTGTAATACCAAATACTAAATGTGTGCATGTGGCCTTAATCATGTACCGACTAGCTGCTCTTCCTAATGCTCTCAATGTTCAGTGAAAAACTAGAGAAGCAGGAAGAGAAACTCGTTGTCAAAGGACCATAAGTGTAAAAATCGGATATGAGTGAAGTGTCCATGTGATGACTACTGGAACCTGCAGAGCTGAATCCTGACATTGCAGGCTTCTGAATTCTAACAGCGAATGCACTGCACAGTTTTAGGATTCTCCCTTACCGGTGACAAGAGTACACAGTCATGTCAGCACAAGCATGTGATTACGTACTTCTGGCCACATTTCGACTAGACGTGCCCGGCCTCACTCCTTTCATTTTCATTGAGTGAGGCCACACATATCTAGTCAGACTCAGCATGTGACTGTATGTATGTAAATTACCTGCACAAGAGAATCCTAACATCTTTAAGTAAATTGCCTTCAAGCATTCTAGAAATTAGTTTGTTTTCCTAAATTAATTAATTTGAAGAATATATGAACAGTTTTGTTGCTAGTTTTTATTGTCTCTGTAGTAGCATTATTGAATAATGATGTTATATTGATATTTTGTTGGATCAAATAAATGTTTTCCACATACATGTGATGTCAGTAAACTCATTAGTTCAGTTTTAAAGGGGTATTAAAAAAGTCCATTTAATGCTACTTATACAAGCAAACATTAACCATTACCAAGTTGAAAGATACCAGACTGGTTTCCTGTGATTAACTGCATTCCTGCTGGAAAATATCAGTTTCTTATACAGGTACTGTCCCCCCCTTTTGATTCACACACCAGGTCCTGCTTCGTTTGTGTTACCTGCTCCACTTGCCTGCTGTCCAGGTCCATATGTGGGGGAATGCTACTTTTGAGGCATGGTGCAAAGCTCAGAAGGGAAAAAGGGCCATATTGGAGTTCAGATTTTGCTGGAATGGTTTGGGGGTGCTATGTCATATTGGCAGAGCCCCTGAGGTACCAGAGTAACCCCTCATAAGTTATGTAATTTTGCAAACTACAACGCTCAATGAATTCATCTAAGGGTGCAGTGAGCATGTTGATGTAGGTATGGTGAGGGAGCATTCCTACAGGAATGGGGGGTGACCCACTTCTTGCCGCTGGCAGACACGAGACTGAGACAGGGGTTATATTCAACAGGTCCGTTTTTATTGGCCGCCTCTCTGACGACCACCGCCATGCATCACATGAATTTCACAGTCCTTTTGTTCACAGACCTGGGTACCTTCACTTCTTATTTTTACCGTCATGGCATCCTTTGTGGCTCTTCTCACTGTGGCTGCCCTAAGCCAATCCACCACAGCGCTTCACCATTCTAAGTACAACGTCCGTTTGGCACCCCCAGACCGTCTCTGTCTGCGGCTACTGTCCTCTGGGCCACCCCCTGTGACCGACTCAACTGTCAGTTCCTCTCTGGAGGCTTTCTGCCATCTTCCTCTCTACAGCAGAACCTCCTTACTAGTGAACTCCCCTGGCTGACTGGACTTTACAGAACCTTCCCTGACCTCTTATACTCCCAGTCCTGGTAGCTCCGCCCACTATCACCTGACAGTTAATTCGATCAATGGCAGTTACACAGTCACACTCCTACACTCCTCACTGTCCTCTATTGGTCAAACTACAACAGATCTTACTACAGGCAGATCTATCCATCAGTTCAACCTCCCTACACTCTCCCTTCCTTTGTCCATTGTCGTTCTCAACAATCTTGTACTACTTCTTCTGTGGGTATGTTGTACTGGGGGTTTGACTCAAGGACCACTGTCTGTCTACCTTCTTCCTGTCTCGTCGTCCTGTCAACTTGAATATGTCATGGTCGGCATACTCTAAGTACCAGGGACACACATTTTTTTTATAACATTCCAACATATCAAATTTACTACACACTTTACCATGTTTACTACAATATGTTTTTATAAAAACATTTTTGCTTTTTAAAAAACAATTCACTCTTAAAAAGAAAATATTAACCAGATGAGGACAGGGATGCTCCTCCTTCCTTTGAGAAAAACACTCCCTTTAGGCATTCCCACTACACCAGGAGGAGGATCTTCTTTCCCATAAGGACGCGGAACAGTCCCCTTATTGTGCAACAGTGCACTGCAGTCCCAGCAGTCCATTGTAATAGGTGCTCCGGGCCACCTCCTGGCCGCCGATGCTTCGCCAAACAGGAGACTCCACAGCTGTGGGGTCTCTGGAATGCTTGTAGTTTCTCCGGGCCTCGAGTGTCTCTAATGCTCGAGACCCAGGAGTCCTCGTTTCTTTATGGGGGCTTGTACCCCTCAGGGTAGGCGATGACGGCCACCGCATAGTAGCCGCGAGGGCAATATTCTTTGTAATAGGAGACTAAGTCTCCCTCCCGTGGAACCCAGCCGTGTTTGATGGAGGCCACGTTTAAATAAATTTTATAGCTGGTGGTGAGATCTCTAATAAAACCGTAGCCTTTGCCGGTGTCCATATACACCAGCCGCCCGTATGTCCGAGAAACAGACATGGCGGCCTCCCCCTTTTCATGGAGTAACGCCCACACCTCCTTTTCCTTGGCCTTCTTCTTTTCAATAATTTCTGCAACCCAAGCAGAGGGTCCGGTATAGGCCGCAGAGTCCGGTGAGCGGGCTGCAGCCGAGAGTGGAGCAGAGGCGGCAGCAGACATTGGGGAGCAGGCCGCAACCGGAGTAGCAGGCGGGGCAGAAATGGCCACAGGTGTCATCGGGCAGGCTGTGTAGTCGGCCGCAGCCGGAATCAAGGCGGCCGTGGGCTCCAATGAGTAGGCCGCAGCTGAGGCCGGGGATGGGACAGCGGCGGCCGCGGGTGTTGGTAAGTAGGCCGCGGTGACCTGCGGTGGGCCCGAAGTGACAGCAGGCTCCGGTGAATAGGCTGTGGCCGGAAGACAGATTACAGCAGGGGCAGCCGCAGATTGGCTCCGCACCAGCGCCGCCAGGCGGGGCAGATCGGGATGATTACCAGGAGTCATGAAATAATCCAGGGCCGTCGCTGAAGAGCGGGAGGTCGGCCGGGGAGGTCGGAGGCTGGCGTCAGGGTCCGGGGGCATGTTTTGTGCACTGGACATGGGGGCGGGATCTGCTTGCGATGCCGCCGACTGGGACGAGGGAACGCTCACCTTCCCCGGCGTCGCAGCTCCCATCAGGCTTCCCTGCAGCTCCTCCAATAGCCATAGATCTTCACCCTGCCATCCAGCAGGGTCGGCCTCCAGGCCCGAGGCCTCTGCGATAGGTCCTTGTGCAGCTTCCTCCAACGGCTGCTGCAACAGGGCACGGGGTAACGAGAATGGCTCCCAAGGGCAGGTCTCCCGGCGGGTTTCAACCTCCTGACGCCATTTCCACTCTAGATGGCCGAGGCCACGGCAACTGCAGCGTCGCATATCGCCCAAGTTCCCAAGGCTCAATGGCACCAAGCAGCTACACCCTGTCTCTTCACTAGGGCCACTCCCGCTCGGGGGTGGGGCATTGGTCGGCCTCTCCACCCATCTTCCAAGGTCCAGCATGGGAGGACAGCTGTCTCCTGATGTGAGCCGCTCCCCCCAGGGGCGGATGCGACAGTCTCAGATTGTCCATTACGGCTGCAAACTCCTGTGTCTCTTCCTGATGCTGAAATGCCACAGCCATTTTAACAGTACACTTTTCTGCTCTGGTTTTACTTATTGGCAGCCAGCAATCCGAATGACAGTCCCAAATTGTATTCCACAGAGAAAGGAAAAAAAAATAAAATTCTTCACCCCGTACAGCTTGGGGGCATTTGGTACTTAGTGGCAGGCTTGGCGCTGAAGATGTAGTATTTGCGGCAATTATCCTGCCGACTACGCCAAATGTAGGTAGGGTGAGGGAGCGATCCTACAGGAATGGGGGGTGACCCACTTCTTGCCGCCGGCAGACACGAGACTGAGACGGGTTATATTCAACAGGTCTGTTTTTATTGGCCGCCTCTCTGACGACCACTGCGATGCATCACATGAATTTCACAGTCCTTTTGTTCACAGACCTGGGTACCTTCACTTCTTATTTTTACCGTCGTGGCGTCCTTTGTGGCTCTTCTCACTGTGGCTGCCCTAGGCCAATCCACCAGATTGCTTCACCATTTCAAGTACACCGTCCATTTGGCACCCCCAGACCGTCTCCATCTGCGGCTACTGTCCTCTGGGCCACCCCCTGTGACCGTCTCAACTGTCAGTTCCTCTCTGGAGGCTTTCTGCCATCTTCCTCTCTACAGCAGAACCTCCTTACTAGTGAGCTCCCCTGGCTGACTGGACTTTCCAGAACCTTCCCTGACCTCTTATACTCCCAGTCCTGGTAGCTCCGCCCACTGTCACCTGACAGTTAATTCGATCAATGGCAGTTACACAGTCACACTCCTACACTCCTCACTGCCCTCTAATGGTCAAACTACAAAACGGCACCTCTTTCTCTTAATCTCAGCGCTTTTGTACCTTCACTTCGCTACCCTTCTGCCTCTTACTACAGGCAGATCTATCCGTCAGTTCAACCTCCCTACACTGACACATGTGCTTCCAGAAATTTATACCATTGGGCCTTGAAGAAAGAATTATTACAATTTTACAGCTAAAATGTTTTTTGCCCCAAATTTTTAATTTTTATAAGGGCTAATAGGAAAAAATGGACCTCTCAGTTTGTTGTGCAATTTCTCCTGAGTACGCCTATACAATGTAATCCGGAACTATTTTTGAGGCATAGTGCAAAACTCAGGAGGAAAGGATTGCCATAACATAAGTGCAGGTTTTACTGTTATGTATAGTCAGTTGTATGTGACTTTTTTCTTCTCACCTGAAAAGTTTGGAGTTGCTTTATTAAAATGCAAATACACAGTATATATGTATAAATAGTTTAGAATTACTCAGTTGTAAACATTTGGAACATATACGCCTAGAAGACTACTCCATCATCATAGATATTTATCTGTTTACAATTTTTACCATGCAATGATAGATAGCTTTAAAACAAAAATATACTGCTTTTTCCAAAAACTGCTTTTTGTGGTTATTTTATGTCATGCTGTTCTTGCTTTATGTATGAAATAATAACTTTTAGAATATATGCTAATGTCATAAATTACTTGTGCTTTGCATGCAATATTCACATAACCATTCTCGATTTGTGTCAAGCAACATTTTCCAACTGCATATGTGCTCAGCTCAAAAACTTAATGCGTAGTTCACACATTTATATATTCACTAGCTGAAGAGCCCAGCTTTGCCTGGACTTAGTAACTAACTGTGGTTAGTTATAACAAATTATAATGACTATCCTCCATCCCATAGTCCAGTGACCATATACCCATCAAACATCCTCCATCCCATAGACCAGTGCCCATATACCCATCATACATATCCTTCATCCCATAGTCCCGTGCCCATATACCCATCACACATCCTCCATCCCATAGTCCTGTGTCCATATACTCATCATACATATCTTCCATCCCATAGTCCCAACATACATATCCTCCATTCCACAGTCCCATGCCCATATACCCATCATACACATCCTCTATCCCATAGTCTCATGCCCATATACCCATCACACATATCCTCCATCCCATGGCCCAGTGCCCATATACTCATCAAACATATCCTCCATCCCATAGTCCCATGCCCATATACCCATCACACATCCTCCATCCCATAGTTCCGTGCCCATATACTCATCAGACATATCCTCCATCCCATAGTCCAGTGCCAATATAAAAATCATATATTTCCTCCATCCCATAGTCCCGTGCCCATATACCCATCATACATATCCTCCATCCCATGGTCTCGTGCCCATATATCCATCACACATACTCCATCCAATTGTCTCGAGCTGGGTGGCACTGAACAGGGAGTTCTGGAGATGTGCTGTTATGTAACCTGGCAGTGCGGCTCTGTGTGCGGCTGCTGATGATGTGATTTTCTAGACTGATAACAATAGAGCGTGGCAGTAATAGAGGAGGGGGGATTCATTTTTGTCATGTGTTCTCTGAACCATTTTGGGGGGCAGATAATGGCTGGGAGCTTATGTTCCTGGGGATGCTAGATGTCTCCCACCCAGTAAGTGTCTGCTGAGGTGTTGTGGAGCGGGAAAACTGTTGCTCATAGCAACCAATCACAGCTCAGCTTCTTTTAAACAGCTCTGGTGAAATTAAAGATGCTTAGTGATTGGGTGGGGCTATGTGGAGTGGGCTTCACTGATACACACACATACATACACGCACACATACATACACAGTTTTATATATATAGATAATTTGTTCATGTAATAAAAAATTATATAAGAGTACAGAGTTGGTGATTACTAATTACACTTGCTCACAACTGGTAATGTGCAAATACAGATAAATTTACTAAAACAGGGCAGAGGTTGCCGTCGCAATTTGTCTTACTAGTTGAGGGAGCTATGGAACTGGAAATTCCTTTATGATATAACAATGTAGCAATACTATAAATGACAGATGATGATTGCAGCCCAAAATTAGACTTTACATTGGGGTCCAGGAGCTTCAGATAACCAACTGTTGTAATTTGTATTACACAATCTACGCCTTGAAAACAATTCCCAAAAAATCAATGTCCGCAATTTGACCACACTGTGATTTTTTTCCCCATTTTCCAGCACACAAAGTGGAAAAAGAATGGTGTGACACAAAACATTCTACATATGTTTATGTGTACAGGAAGATAAAAAAAAATTATGACTCTTGCAAGAAGGGTAGGAAAAATCAATAATTAAAACTCTTATGAAAATGCAAAATATGGGGCTAAAATAACATTTTTATGAGGAAAATGTGATTTTATTATTTTCATGGCTCAACTTCATAAACTTCTTTGAAGCACCTGGGGGGTTCAAGGTGCTCACAGTCTCCACACATCTAAATACATTCCTTGAGGGATCTAGTTTCCAAAATGGGGTCACTTGTGGGGGGTTTCCACTGTTTAGGAACATCAGGGGCTTTCCAAATGGGACATGACGCCTGCTAATGATTCCAGGAAATTTTACATTAAAAAAGCCAAATGATGCTCCTCCCGAGCCCTACCGTGCGCTCAAACATTAGTTTTCTCCCTCATATTGGGTATCTGCGTACTCAGGAGAAATAGCACAACAAATTGTATGGTGCAATTTCTCCTGTTACTCTTATGAAAATGCAATATTTTGTGCTAATAACATATTTGTGGGGAAATTTGATTTTTTTTATTTTTACAGCTCAATGTTATAAACTTCTGTGAACCACCTGAGGGGTCAATTTAAAATTTAAATGCACTCTCTATCTCTAGCAGTTATAATAATTACAAAATGTATTGTGAGGTCCTCATCACGGTCTCTTTCAGCGTGTATGAAACAGACCTCTTGGGTAATTTTTGGAAACCTTTGTACATTGTGAAATGGTCAAATTTCTACACTCAATTTGTATATATTCTATTTTTTTTATTGTGTTGCCCGTCTCACGGTCTCTTTAAGCATGTATCTGGGAGCCTGATGCTGATTTTTGAGTCTGCACTTGAACATTGTGGCACATCAATGCATTATTATTCTCCACACACTTCTTCAGTTTTCAACATTACACAGAATAATATGAGTAATGAAACATGCTACTGTATATATTCTGCTAGTTCGAAAGTTTTACCCACACATCCCTTTATAAAGGGAAATCCAACATAATACCTCTGTTAGCATACGCCATATACTGCTGACATACGCATCACCCCAGTAGGTGGGCGGAATGCTTCGGTACAAAATCTGTGTCTCAGGGTGAAACCACTGGCCCTTCCCCTGTGTTACGTCCTTCTCAATCTGCTGTCCAGGAAGCAGACACTGATGCCTCTTGCCCACAACCTGAAGTTGCACAAACACAAAAGTCAGCAACCATGTCCAGTTCATTGTCTAAGTGCAGTGTTCAGTTGTCCCTTGTCAGCATATATGTCTGTTCCCAAATTGTCAGGTTTCAGGCCTGACAGACTGACCACAATACAGGCCCTCGCTTGCATACACTGTATTCAGAATTTAATACAAATGGTTTTGGTGTCTGGTAGAATCTAATTTACTGACATTGATCATAAAACTCTCCAAACTCCTGTATTATATTCACTTTACAGCTGCTTCGCCAGCTATGACCGTGGCTCCATTGGGATCCGATGACCAAAATGAACTGTGGAGCTCACAAAACTCAGGTTTCACGGCACCTGCTGGCCCTCTGAAAATATCAAGCGAGGGCCACATAATGACATGGCGGTGGACGTTGTGGTGGTGGAGGACGAAGCCCAAAATTCAAATGGCCATGTTTTAGCTGGCATTGTAAAATGATGGGGAAAATGTATTCTACTATCTAGCTAACAATTTTGAATGAGGGAGGGGATCTCCCAAATGTAGGAGTGAGAGCTCTCCCAAATGTAAAAGGAAAAACTAAAGTCAAAATGCTCCGTGTCAACATATGCTAAAGGTATAGTTTTTAAAAAAAATTTTTATTTTTATTATGTGTTATATACATGTAATTATGAAGAAAAAAAATTGTTTCTTAGCATTTTTCCCTTTAAAAAAAAGAGGTCTGGTTTGGTTGGTCTTCTTATAAATCCGTAAAATAGTCTGACAACATTATTCCCAGACACCATATGTGAGTCAGAATGGAGTTCAGGCATCTTCGCCATGCTGTTCCCATGTAGTTTTAGCTCTTTCCCATCCATTTCAGCTTTTTTTTCAGGCCCCAGACCTGTTTGTTGGGTCCAGCATAAAAATATTTGGCTTTCCCATGGACTTGCACTGGATTCTTTATTCGGTATGAATACACGGATACTAGAAATTATTTGTGCCGATGTTCCCGAATCTGAATATTTCACTATTCGATCATCACTTATAATGACTAGAGTTGAGCGACTTTTGTTTTTTTAGGGTCGAGTTTCGTTTCGTGAAACCCGACTTTTCCAAAAGTTGGGTCGAGCAAGATCGGCCGATTATAGGGAAAAGTCGGGGTCGTCCCGAAACGCGAAACCCAATGTAAGTCAATGGGGAATAAAAGTCGGCAGTGAGAGGAGGACAGGAAACACACCTACAGTGCCCATTTGAATGCCAAAAGCATCAAATCTTCTTACTTAAGCTTGTCAACCTTAATTAACTTCATAATACAAGTTACGCACTGAAAAATGGGGGTTATTTGGCTAAAGTTGTGGGGGGGTAGGGCTGGCGCCAGGTTTTCATGTGCTCTGGGAGAAAGAGCGCCCCTTTAACACATACCACAACTCATCATGCTCCGATACGGCAGAGAAATAGCGGTATAGTACAATGAAAAATAGTTCACTTTTTACATCTCATGACGAGGCACATCTATTTCTCCATACAGAATCATTGGTCCCATATAATGTTTGAAACAGTATATGATGAGCTCCACATAATGCTACAGTATATGTTGGTCCCCATGGATGAAGCTCCACTGTCTTATGGGCCCAAATAATGCTCCAAACATAATGGGCCCCATTTCTAATGCTCTAGTGTATAATGGGCCCTGTAAATGCTGCTCCAGTGTCTGATGTCCACCTTTGGAATGTTCCAGTGTATGGTGGGCCCCATCTATCATTCTCCAGAGTATAGTGCTCCCCAAAAATTGCTGTCCCAACATTGAAAACAATCAAATAAGTCTCCTCTCTAGGGAATCCCTGTACTAGTCTGGACTCCTCATCGTCCCCATCTTCCATCTCACTGCACAGTATTTCAACCTTGCAAGTGCTGTGATCCTGAGCAAGCAGGGGGGGGCCCACTCGTTGGCGACGGCACTGGCACAGGGCCCCTGATAGTACGGTGGTGTGTCTGATGGCGGGTGGGCCGAACCTGCACTTTCATCTGCAGCTTCCTCTTTGTCACCGTGTAAGATGGAACTGTATATGGGAAGGGTAACCTGAGTTTCATCAGGGTCAGATTCAGGCCGTGTAGCGTGCGAGGGGAATGTAGTGGTCTGGGTCAATGTACCAGCAGATTCATCGAGCAGTGGCTGGGCATCAGTGCACTTGTGTCGCCCCCAGGAGTACGGTCGCCACAGTGGCATTACCTTCCTCCTAGGGAGTGTGATGTCATGCTTGGGAGCAACGAAGGATCTCTCTAGCAGGTTAACTGATTGGGCGGCGTTATTCCCACGAGTCATGACCCTCCAAACAGCGTTCATGAAGGCAAAGTGTTTGTTTTACGTGGGCAGTATGGTTGCAAAGCTGAACCTTAAAGGAATGTCCAGAAGGGCACCACCAGGAGTGGAGCCTACGGTTAAATTCGACTCCACCTGGGAAACCTCAACCATGCCAGCTACAGAAAAGATGCACACATTGCAAGCTTAATTCCGTTAACAAACGAGACTCCGTCATGCCCCGCGGTCCGAGTCCGGCTTACTAGAGGGACACGTGAGGCTCTGGCACATGAGATTGGCCAATAACTGGTGTGTCATGCCCTTACATGTCCATGGCTGCATGTGCGCTACACTGAAAAGGCCAGCGTTTGTTGCTTACAGGTGCAGATAACCCGCTGAACAACGTTAGTGATGGGGATCACTGATTACAATTATTACCCGAGAACGATGATTTCCCAGTAAGTGCAGGTCAACTGCAGTTCCGGAATTAAGCCTAACCGTCATTCCTGAAAAAATGAAAAACTTACGTGTGCAAACCACAGGTGCTGTAGCTTGCTTAACAGCTTGCCAGCCGTTCTCACGCCCAGTATGGATTACACGTGATTGCACAAAGGTGAGAAAGGGTACCGTATCCCCGGATAACATGTATGGATAGCGTACACATTCAAAATATATGTCAATACATCAGGAGGCAGGCTCAGACGGTGTTAGGCCCAGTATGGCTTGCACGTGATTGCACAAAGGTGAGAAAGGGTACCGTATCCCCGGATAACATGTATGGATAGCGTACACATTCAAAATATATGTCTATACATCAGGAGGCAGGCTCAGACGGTGTTAGGCCCAGTATGGATTGCACGTGATTGCACAAAGGTGAGAAAGGGTACCGTATCCCCAGATAACATGTATGGATAGCGTACACATTCAAAATATATGTCTATACATCAGGAGGCAGGCTCAGACGGTGTCAGGCACAGTATGGATTTGACGGCCCAGACTACACAGCGGAGGAGCAGGGAGAGGTAAAGATTGCAAATGCTGGGGCCCTGCCCAAGCAAGGGGGGCCCACTCGTGGGCGTCGGTACTGGCAATGGGCCCCTCATAGTACGGCGGTGTGTCTGACGGCGGGTGTGCACCACCACCGTCAGAGACACTTGATTGCACTATGAGGGACCCTGTGCCAGTGCCCGCGCCCAAGAGTCGGCCTACCCACCTGTCCAGGGCAACGGCACTCGCACGGTGTCGTGTGCTAGGTGGTGACTCCGGCCATGGGGGGGGGAGGCAGCACAGTTAGGGAGTTTTAGAAAGTGGCATATGTTGATGTTGGACATTCAGCTGATGCAAAAGGCGAAATAGGTCAAGTCCCAGGAAGAGGTGGACCAAAGCAAGCCATTTTTCTGTCACCCTATGTGTCATCAGGGGAAGGTGGGACAAAATCCTTGGAAACCCATGCATGGTTCATTTTAATGAAGGTTAGATCATCCACATTTTGGGTTGACAGACGGGTCCTTTTTTCTGTCAGGATTGATCCAGCTGCACTGAAGACTCTTTCCGATAGCACACTTGCAACTGGGCAAGCGAGCTCCTGTAAGGCATATTGTGCCAATTCAGGCCAGGTGTCCAGTTTAGCGGCCCAATAGTCAAAGGGGAATGACCTGTGTGGGAAAACATCGATATGGGAGGAAAAGTAGTTTGTAACCATAGTTGACAACTGCTGTCTCCTGTCACTTTCCATCGATGCAGTATTACCAGTTGTGTGAGCGGTACTTGAAAAATCAGTCCACAACATTGTCATGAAACCCCTGTCTCCAACGCCACTTCTGCTGTGTGCACCATGAACACCTCTGCCAAGCTGCCCCCGGCCCGTACGGCTCGTGTGAGAACCATCACTGCTGCTGTGTGCTGGGAATGCCTCAAGCAACCGATTTACCAGAGTTGCTTGTTTATTAGCCAATATTAGGTCAAGGTTCTCCTGTGGCATGATGTTTTGTAACTTGCCTTTATAGCGTGGATCCAGGATGCTGGCCAACCAGTAGTCGTCATCGTTCATCATTTTGGCAATGCGGGGGTCCCTTTTTAGGATCTGCAAGGCATAATCTGACATGTGGGCCAATGTTCCCGGTGTCAATGATGCACTGCGAGTGCTGGTTGGAGGAGCACTTTCTGGCAAATCCACATCCCTCCAGTCATGCACAAACCCTGTACCAGACCTTGCCACGCCAACATTTTCACTTGCCCCACGAGATGCATCCTCCTCCCCTAAGTAATCATCCCCATCATCATCCTCCTCCTCCTCTTCTTTCTCCACCTCGTCCAGGAGAGGTCCCTGAGCAGACAATGGCTGAATGTCATCAAGGATTCCCTCCTCCTCTTCCTCCTCATCAACATTGGCTGCACACTCCTGCTCCTTAAGGTGCGTCAAAGTTTGCATGAGCAGACGCATAAGTGGGATGCTCATGCTTAGGATGGCGTCGTCTGCGCTTACCAGCCGTGTGCATTCCTCAAAACACTGAAGGACTTTACAGAGGTCTTTCAGCTTCGACCACTGCACACCTGTCAACTCCATGTCTGCTCTCAAAGTGCCTGGCCGTTTATCCTCCCACAAATGCATTATGGCCTGCCTCTGCTCGCACAGCCGCTCCACCATGTGCAGGGTGGAGTTCCACCTTGTTGCAATGTCGATAATGAGGCGGTGGTTGGGAAGGTGGAGCAATCGCTGCAGCTTCGGCATACGAACGGAGTGTACAGGCGACCGGCAGATGTGCGCGCACAGTCTTCGCACCTTCTGGAGCAGGGCTGTTAACTCCGGATAATTTTTGAGGAAGCACTGCACCACCAGGTTCAAGGTGTGAGCCAAGCAAGGTATGTGGCTGAGTTTTGAAAGGGCTATGGCTGCCACAAAATTACGGCCGTTATCACTAACTACCTTGCCTGCCTCAAGATGTACACTGCCCAGCCATGACTCAGTTTGTCGCTTCAAGTACTCGGCCAGCACCTCGGCGGTGTGTCTGTCGCCCAAAAACATCATCTGCAACACAGCCTGCTGACGCTTTCCACTAGCTGCTCGATAGGGGGACACCTCGTGTGCAACAGTGGCAGCTGCAGATGGAGTGCTCGTACGACTGCGCTCTGTGGACGAGCTTTCGCTTCTGGAGGAGGAGGAGGAGGAGGAGGGTCGAATGCCTACAACCAACTGTTTCCTATACCGTGGGCTAGGCAGCACTGTCCCACCACCGCTGTCCCCTGTGGACCCTGCATCCACCACATTAACCCAGTGCGCAATGATGGACACGTAACGGCCCTGGCCATGCCGACTGGACCATGCATCAGTTGTGAGGTGCACCTTTCCACTCACTGACTGCTTGAGTGCATGGACAATGCGGTCTTTTACATGATGGTGGAGGGCTGGGATGGCTTTGCGAGAGAAGAAGTGGCGACTGGGTAGGTCATAGCGTGGTACTGCATAGGCCATGAGTTCGCGGAAAGCTGCGCTTTCCACCAACCGATAGGGCATCATCTCAAACGAGATTAGTTTGGCAATGTGGGCGTTCAAACCCAGTGTACGCGGATGAGAGACTGAGTACTTTCTTGACCTACTCATAGTGTCTGGGAGGGTGAGCTGGACTTGAGAGCTGCATATGGTGGAAGTAGCGGTGGACAGGGCGGACTGAGAGAGGGTTGATGATGGTGATGGAGTTGGTGTTCTTTCTGATGGCCTAGATTCAGTATTTCGTTGATATAACAGTGGGATTCCCTGACTGCTGTGGCCTTGCAACGACACCTCAACATTTGCTGCTGTGCTAACCGGTGGGCTTACAGTGGGGGAAACAATGTAGCGTTGCTGACTACCTTCTTTGTGATCAGTTGCACATGTGGCACTTGAGGTTTGGTGTTGTGTGCACGCTTGCAAGTGCATGGTGGTTAAATGTCTAAGCATGCAACTGGTATTCAAATTTTTCAGATTTTTCCCTCGGCTAAAGGTCTTTGCGCACTTCTTACAGATAATCTTGGCCTGATCATGAGGATTTTGTTCAAAAAAGTGCCACACTGCACTCTTCCTACTTTGGCAGACATTTTGCGGCCTAGCACGCTGTGATCTTTTGACCCTCTGGACAAGCTGTCCAGCAACTCTTTTGATTTTTGGAACCTGTCTTTGGAGTGCTCCAGGCCTGCCAGATAACAGCTGTTGCGATGTCGATGTCTGCTGTGGATGCTCCTCATCTGAGCTATTGGAAGCAGCACCCTTTTCCCCCAATGGATGCCAATCTGGGTCAACAATTGGGTCATCCATCACCTCCTCTTCAATGTCATGTGCACCTTTCTCTGTGTCACCGTGTATGGTGGTATACTGTGCGGGAAGGGGCACCTGAGTCTCATCAGGGTCAGAATCTGGCTCTGTACACTGCGAGGACAATGTAGTGCTCTGAGTGAATGTACCAGCAGAATCATCTATCAGCGGCTGTGCATCAGTGCACTCCATGTCAGATTCATTTTGGCCTGGGTAATTCACCATTTCACTTGATAATCCAGGCATGGTATGTGAAAACAGCTCCATGGAGTAATCAGTAGTATGGCCTGCGTCATCCTTCAATCTTGGTTGGGGTGAAGGACACAAGGAAAGGTGTGGTTCATGAACATGAGCCTCCAATGATGACTCAGTGCTTTTACTTTTTACAACTTCAGAAGAGGAGGTGATAAAGCTGGAGGCTGAGTCAGCAATGTAAGACAAAACTTTTTCCTGATGCTCTGGCTTTAAAAGCGGTTTGCCAACTCCTAGAAAACTAAGCCTTCGAAGCCTTATGGAGCCAGACGATGACGCAGGCTCAACACCTCCTGCATTCGGTCCTATTTTGCTTTTGCCACTACCATTAGATCCACCACCAACACCATCATTACCAGCTGCCAACCCCTGCCCAATTCCACGGCCTCTTCCACCAGCCTTCCTCATTTTTTGTAGAAATGTAGACAAAATCCAACAAACTATATAGTAATGTAAAACAAGGTACAAGGTGTCTATAGGACAGGGGAGATTTTGAATTTCTGCACACACTTGTGGACACTGGACCCTTATGGATTGTGTGAGGCCCACTGAATATCACAGCGCTATGTCACAGGCTCGATGGTACAGGTGTGAAAAAAGTGACTACAGGATAAGGGAGATTTTGAATTTCTGCACACACTAGTGGACACTGGACACTTTTGGATTGTGTGAGGCCCACTGAATATCAGAGCGCTATGTCACAGGCTCGATGGCACAGGTGTGAAAAAAGTGACTACAGGATAAGGGAGATTTTGAATTTCTGCACACACTAGTGGACACTGGACACTTTTGGATTGTGTGAGGCCCACTGAATATCAGAGCGCTATGTCACAGACTCGATGGCACAGGTGTGAAAAAAGTGACTACAGGATAAGGGAGATTTTGAATTTCTGCACACACTAGTGGACACTGGACACTTTTGGATTTTGTGAGGCCCACTGAATATCAGAGCGCTATGTCACAGGCTCGATGGCACAGGTGTGAAAAAAGTGACTACAGGATCACAGAGATTTTGAATTTCTGCACACACTTGTGGACACTGGACACTTATGGATTGTGTGAGGCCCACTGAATATCAGAGCGCTATGTCACAGGCTCGATGGCACAGGTGTGAAAAAAGTGACTACAAGATAAGGGAGATTTTGAATTTCTGCACACACTAGTGGACACTGGACACTTTTGGATTGTGTGAGGCCCACTGAATATCAGAGCGCTATGTCACAGGCTCGATGGCACAGGTGTGAAAAAAGTGACTACAGGATCACAGAGATTTTGAATTTCTGCACACACTAGTGGACACTGGACACTTTTGGATTGTGTGAGGCCCACTGAATATCAGAGCGCTATGTCACAGGCTCGATGGCACAGGTGTGAAAAAAGTGACTACAGGATAAGGCAGATTTTGAATTTCTGGACACACTAGTGGACACTGGACACTTTTGGATTGTGTGAGGCCCACTGAATATCAGAACGCTATGTCACAGGCTCGATGGCACAGGTGTGAAAAAAGTTACTACAGGATCACAGAGATTTTGAATTTCTGCACACACTAGTGGACACTGGACACTTTTGGATTGTGTGAGGCCCACTGAATATCAGAGCGCTATGTCACAGGCAGAAATTGGCTAGTGTATCACAAACTACAAGGTGTATGTAGAATTGGGCAGATTAGGAATCTCCCTAGAGTGTAGGTCTGTAAGAACGGAACAAGTCCTCCACTTATCCTTCCACAGTGACACACAGCTTCACTGTGGCCGTGATAACAGCCGTTACACGGTACTGAGAGGAGCGTGCACGTACACGGCTGTCCGGTGTACGTAAAATTGTCAAGCTCCGTGTTTTTTAAGTATACGGACTGACACACGCTGTCTCTCTATAGTTTTGAATGTGATCAAACAGCAAATATATTTAACTGTTTGAAAGCTAGACAAAACTAGTAGGTGCAGGTCTGTAAGAACGGAACATGTCCTCAACTTATTCTCACAGAGTGACACACAGATAGCTTCACTGTGGCCGTGATAACAGCCGTTACACGGTACTGAGAGGAGCGTGCACGTACACGGCTGTCCGGTGTACGTAAAATTGTCAATCTGTTTTTTTTATGTATACGAACTGACACACGCTGTCTCTCTATAGTTTTGAATGTGATCAAACAGCAAATATATTTAACTGTTTGAAAGCTAGACAAAACTAGTAGGTGCAGGTCTGTAAGAACGGAACATGTCCTCGACTTATTCTCACAGAGTGACACACAGATAGCTTCACTGTGGCTGTGATAACAGCCGTTACACGGTACTGTGTGAGGAGCGTACACCGCTGTATGGTGTGAAAAAATGCACGCTCAGTACCTCAGCAGGACAAAAAAAAAAATTGGGATTGCTTTTAAAAAAGCAGTTTGCAGAGCAGTGGGTAAACAGCAATGCAGCTGTCAGGAAGCCTTAGAAGGCAGCCTAACAACCAACACCGCTGATCCACCACAATATAGCCTCCTCTTGCACTGCACACACAGTGACTGGTGTGTTGTATAGGCAAAATCGCTAGCAGCAGAAGCAGTTTTTTTTTCTTCTTCCCTGCCTAACGCTCTCCCTACAGAATCAGCAGCAGCAACCTCTCCCTATGCTAAGATCGGCAGAAGTAAGATGGCGGTCGGCGTGCACGCCCTTTTATAACCCCTGTGACGCCCACCAAAGCAAGCCAATCACTTGCATGCCCTTCTGAAAGATGGTGGTGACCCTGCCTATGTCATCACATTGCCCACAGTGTCCGTGGATCCTGATTGGCTGAAAAAGAGCGCAAAACAAACTTTTGAAACGCGACTTTGGCGCGTAAGTCGCTGACCTCGTGGCCGACCTCATCCTAGGGTCGGGTTTCGTTTCATGAAACCTGACTTTGCCAAAAGTCGGCGACTTTTGAAATTTTTCGACCCGTTTCGCTCAACTCTAATAATGACGTTAGGATGTGAAGGGCTAATATCCTAATAAGCATATTGCTATTTGACAAACTGAAAGCATATTTCTCATGCTGCTAATTTACTTACATATTTTTAATGATAACATGTAACTTTTATTAAATTATGATATAAGCAAAAACATTTAAAACCATCCAACAGCATGAGAATTGCGCCATTTACATTGTAAATGTAAGTATGATTATATACAGCTACTCTAGTACTCAGCTGATTGAATTATTAATAGTGCCTCACAGTATATAGTGTGCATGTCTGCAGGTTGCCATACATTGAAGATGACTGATATGCTAATGGAAGTAGACTAGTCATGTTATTAAATAGCATTCAGATCTAAATGCTGTCAAGAACTATTAATAATTCAATCAGGTGACTACCAGAGTGGCAACTGTATAGAATATATGTAAGTAAATGGCACAAGTCTCACGTCACTTATGGTTTTAAATGTCTTGGCTTATATCATAACTTAAAGGTAAGTATTATAGTTAATAGATAATAAATAGAGTGCACAAATTATCGATCTGTGAAATTGAGTTTCAATTCACCAAATGGCAAAATAGTTAATATGTCTATTGGATTTTTGGCTAGAATAGAGTGCAGATGCCATGTCGCATTTGCACAACCCCAGAGGTAAGAAAAAGAAAATTCCCAGCAGTGACCCCATTTTGTCAATTAAACCCTTCAAGAAAATAATCTAATTTGTGATGAACATCATGAGCATGCAGATGCTTTAAAACTGTCATACTATTGAGCTGTGAAAACAAAATTACATTTTTTTCCAGTAAAATGTTTTAGTTCTGATTTTTTCATTTCCCTTAGGGAGATAGGTAAAAGTGGCCTCAAAAATGTATTACGCAATTTCTACTGGACATGGCAATACTCTATATGTGGTTGTACCCTACTGTTTGAGCACATCAAAGAGCTTGGGAAGGAACTGATAACTATTAGAATTTAAGCGAGCAGATTTTACTGGAATAATTTATGAATGACATTTGCAGAACCCTCAAATTTGCAAAAACATTAAAAAAAAATACAAAAAATTGATGCTAATTTGGAAATCAGGACCCTCAGGAATAGCAAATATTTTTACTACACAGGTGTTTACCAAGAAGTAAAAACCCAATGGATGTTGCACAGAGAAAATTTCAAATCTGCTATCCAATGCATTGTACACAGCTGGTGTTTCTTCAGACATGCACCCCGTGATATATTGTATAGGTTTTTAGCTACACACGGACGTTAACTACAATTTGGGTATACCTGGCTTTTTTTTCTTTCTTTTGCTACTTTTGCACACTAAAATATTTTTTGTTAGAAAAAAAAAAATCATTTTTGCAGTAACCCTTTTTTCCCCAAGTCTGTTTTGACCTTCCTGACTAGGCCATTTTTTTTCAATTCCGACCAGGGTCACTTTATAACTCTGGAATGCTTCACTATATTCCAGTGCTTCTGAGATTTTTTTTTTTTAACACTTTGTACTTCATATTAGGTACATTTTGGTCAATATGATTTGTGTTCATTTATGAAAATATCATAAATTTGTCAATATAATAGTAAATGCCCCAGGCAGGGCCGGCATAAGGGCTTAACTGCCCTCACTGGTGTATGGTGCCCGGTGAGCAGAGGGAGACTGCGGGCCCCCTCTCTTCTGCTTACCAGGCCCCGGCGGAAGCATTTTGCCGATGCAGTAACTGAACCTGCGGCCGAGGTTTAGTTAAAATCTATAGTTAAAAGTCTCCAGCCAATTGGAGGCTGGCAGCTGACATCAGCTTGCACTTCACCGGCATATGACGTCATTGTTATTCACTGGCGAGTCTGTGCTTGAAATGGATGGAGAGGATGTCGCCGCAGGATCGTGGCCAGGTAAAGAGAAAGTGTTTTTTTTAATTTTTATTGAAAGCGACAAGCTACAATATGTTTGGACAGCAGGATGGAGACACATGGACCATGTGTCTCCAACTTGCCCCATCAGTGCAGAGGAGCCAGCCCTGAGGGCTGAGAAGAGATGATCTGAGCAGCGTCAGTGCTGCGCTGCCGCTGTGGGGGAGGAGAGGAGGAGACAGACTTTCACTCACACTGCCTGCCCTGTGGCACCAGCCAGACGTTGGCTGCAGTCCAGCCGCAGGTCAGTGTGTGATGTCACATGTCTGTCTCTGAGTCTGTGTGAGACGAGTCACTATTGTGTGTGCCCCTGCCCATAGCAGCAGCAGCTCAGGAGGAATGTGCGGACACTGTGACTGGACTGGACTCTGGAGAGTAGAGTGGACAGTGTGGATCCTCTTGGTCTGGACTCTGGCCTGCCCTGCATGCCCCAGGTAAGAGTACCAGAGCTGAACAAGACTGAGGGACTGGGACCAAGGAGGCAGGCATGATTTTGGGGGGCTCCTGGGGTCGGGGAGAACTGAAGCATGGCAGGCATGATTTTGGGGGGAGAACTGAAGCATGATGGCCTGGCTGCTCATGAAGGGGGGGCCCCTGGCCTGGGGAGAAGCATGGCCTGGCTGCTCATGAATGGGGGGCCCTGGGGAGAAGCATGGCTGCTCAAGAATGGGGGGGCCCCGGGGGAGATGCTCGACTGCTCATGAATGGGAGGCCCCTGGGGGAGATTCTTGGCTGCTCATGAATGGGGGGTCCCTGGCCTGGGGAGAAGCATGGCCTTGGCTGCTCATGAATGGGGGGCCCCTGGGGAGAAGCATGGCTGCTCATGAATGGGGGGGTCCTGGGGGAGATGCTTGACTGCTCATGAATGGGGCGACTCATGGGGGGAGAAGAAACATGAATCGGGTGGCCCACATAGGGGGAGAAGCAGCATAAACTGGGGGGGCCACATGGGGAGAAGCAGCATAAACTGGGGGGCCACAAAGGGCGAGAAGCACTATGCCAAAAGTAGACCGCATTTGGGGGAGAGCATTATGAAACAAAGGCAAACGGGGGTGGCTATATATATTACCTGGAGGCTGTCTTGGGCTATATATATTATTTAGAGGCTATGCTGGGCTGTATATATTACCTGGAGGCTGTTTTGGGCTGTATATATTACCTGAAGGCTATGCTGGACTGTATCTATTACCTTAATGCGATGCTGAAATGTATATATTAACTAGAATGGAGGCTATGCTGGGCTGTATATATCACCTGGAGGCTGTGTTGGGCTGTATATATTACCTGAAGGCTATGCTGGACTGTATTACCTTAAAGCTATGCTGAACTATATATTAACTGGAGGCTGTGCTTGGCTGTATTATATATTACCTGAAGTCTATGCTGGGCGCTGTATATATTACCTGAAGGCTGTTGCTGTACTGTATATATTAACTGGAGTCTGTGCTGGGCTGTATATATTAACTGGAGGCTGTGCTGGGCTGTATATATCACCTGGAGGCTGTGGTGGGCTGTATATATTACCTGAAGGCTGTGCTGGGCGCTGTGTGTGTATATATATATATATATATATATATATATATATATATAATTATATCCAGCCCTGCATAGCCTCAATATTAGATATACAGTACATTTACGGTGGGAAAATCCGCAGCAAAAATTGACATGGTGGAGATTTTCCCGCTCTAAAAAAACGCAGCGTGGCACCATGTAACGCGGATCTAGCACAACTGCACTTGCCGTGGCCGGCCGCAAGTCTGATGGAGAATGAATGGGGCTTGCCGGATCGGTGCCACAAGTCGCCCGTTAGTTTTTATGATCATATTAAAAAATTAAACAACTTTACTATTTAGATTTGATAGTTGCATTCTAAATAAATATTACAATCTATATGTTTACATAACTTTGTTGCCCTATGAAGGGCGGGGGGGCACCAAAAAATTTCTTCCACAGGGGCCCACTACAGTCTGTGTCCACCCCTGGATCATTGTATTACCTTTACACTGACACTATATACAAAGTTCCTGTGTACAATGTCACTAGCTTTCACTGTATTAACTGTACACTGACACTATATACAGAGCTCCTGTGAACAATATCACCAGTGATCACTATATTACCTGTACACTGACAGTGTACACAGAGCACCTGTGTATAATGGCACTTATGGTGATATTGGTATTGTGTTTTTTCTTATTAATGATCAGTATTGTAGTATTCGGTCACTATGTAGTGGTGTTATGTGTTCTAGTCATGATGTGGCAGTATTCGTTCCTTGTATGTGCTATTATTCGGTCAATGTGGTGGTAATATGTTGTATGGTCATGGTGCAGTGGTATTTTTCCCTTGTATGTGATATTATTAATCATTTCAAAAATTGAAAAATAAATGATAATATACCTAAAATGTATTGGATATTTTAATAAATGTTTAAAAAGTTACAGTAGAATAGAGCCCGGCCAAAAGAGTCTACCTTGTCGTGGTGGTGGATTAAAAAAATATTTTGGCCAAAACAAAAGCTGCTGGCTATGTATGTGATCTGGTGATGGGAAGTGTTAACCCCTATACCCCCGAGGGTGGATTGCATGCAGCAACAGACTGGAGCACCTTGGGCCCACCAGAGAAAATTATTCTTGGGGCCCACTATGTAGCTACATAGAAATAAATACAAGACCACTAATTGTGCGGTAAAACGTGCTAATATCAGGGTATAATATAAAGTAGTACATGTCTTAATTATGTAGCAGGGGTTGGGGTAGCCCCCCACATAGAATATAAAGTAGCCCCCTCATAAAATAATAATAACAATAATAAATTTTATTTCTATAACGCCGACATATTCTGCAGCACTTTACATTTCAGAGGGGACTTGTACAGACGATAGACATTACAGCATAATAATAATAATCACATAGATCATAATAGATACCAAGAGGAATGAGGGCCCTGCTCGCAAGCTTACAATCTATGAGGAAAAAAAAAAGACACAAAAGGTGGGTGGTAACAATTGCCCTGATTGTTTGGACCAGTCATAATGTTAAGTGTGTACAGGCACAGAGGGCTAATGGATGCATAAAGCATGTGGGAACATGATGCGGGGAACCTGGTTATGGTAAAACTTTTGACTGTGCCACACAGGGATAATTAGGTTAATGTGTTGAGGTGGTAGGCCCGTCTGAATAAATGCGTTTTCAGGGCACGCTTAAAATTGTAGGGACTGAGGACTAATCGTAGTGATCTGGGAAGTGCATTCCAAAGAATTGGCACAGCACGTGTATAGTCTTGGAGACGGGAGTGGGAGGTTCTGATTATTGAGGATGCTAACCTCAGGTCATCGGCAGAACGGAGGTCATGGGTAGGGTGGTAGACTGAAATGAGGGAGAAGATGTAGGGTGGTGCTGAGCCATGGAGAGCTTTGTGGGTGAGGGTAATAAGTTTGTACTGGATTCTGAAGTGGATGGGTAGCCAGTGTAATGACTGGCACAAGGTAGAAGCATCAGTGTAACGATTGGCGAGGAATATGATCCTGGCTGCAGCATTCAAGACAGATTGGCGGGGGAGAGTTTGGTAAGAGGGAGACTGATTAGAAGAGAGTTACAATAGTCCAGACGAGAATGAATAAGAGAAATAGTAAGATTTTTTGCGGAGTCAAAAATAAGAAAAGGTCAAATTCTAGAAATGTTTTTGAGGTGCAGATAACAAGAGCGAGCCAGTGATCGGATGTGGGGGGCAAAGGAAAGCTCGGAGTCAAGTATGACCCCAAGACAGCGGGCATGTTGCTGGGGAGTAATATTGGAACCACACACGGAAATGGCAATGTCAGGTATAGGTACATTAGTAGAGGGAGGAAACACAAGGAGTTCAGTCTTTGACCGGTTCAGTTTCAGGTATAGTGAGGACATGATGTTAGACACAGCGTTTAAACAATCGCTGGTGTTTTCTAAAAAGGCAGGCGTGATGTCAGGAGAAGAAGCGTATAATTGGGTGTCATCAGCATAGAGATGGTACTGGAAACCAAATCTACTGATTGTTTGACCAATAGGGGCAGCATATAAAGAGAACAGGAGGGGGCCTAGTACTGATCCTTGAGGAACCCCAAGAGTAAGGGGAAGATGAGAGGAGGAGGAACCAGCAAAAGATACAGTAAAGGAGCAGTCAGAGAGATAGGAGGAAAACCAGGAGAGAACGGTGTCCTTTATGCCGATGGAACGGAGCATAGTGAGGAGGAGCTGATGATCCACAGTGTTGAATGCTGCAGAGAGATCCAAGAGAATTAGCATGGGTTAGTGACCATTAGATTTAACTGTTAGTAGATCATTAGAGACTTTAGTGAGGGCAGTTTCAGTAGAGTGTAAAGAGCGCAAACCGGATTGGAGAGGGTCGAGAAGAGAGTTATCAGAGAGATAGCGGATCAGACGGAAATGGACCAGGCATTCCAGGAGTTTAGAGACGAAGGGAAGATTAGAAACAGGTCAATAGAATATAGAATATAAAGTAGTCCCCTCAAAAGGTACAATGTAGCCCCATCATAGTGTATAAAGTAGCCCCCTCATATAGTATAATGTAGCCCCCCCCACAGAATATAATGCAGTCCTCATATAGAATATAATGTAGCCCCCTCATAGAGTATAATGCAGCCCCCCATAGGGTATTATGTAGCCCCCTTAGAGTATAATGCAACTCCCTCATAAGGTATAATGCAGCCCCCCATAGAATATAATGTAGCCCCCTCATAGGGTATAATGCAGCACCCTTCATATAGTATAATACAGCCCCCCACAGAATGTAATGTAGCCCCCATAGAATATCATGCAGCCCCTCCATAGAATATTTTGCAGCTCCCCTCATATAGTATAATGCAGCCCCCCACAGAATATAATGTAGCCCCCCTCATAGGGTATCATGCTGTCCCCCCTCATTGGGTATCATGCTGCCCCCCTCATAGGGTATCATGCTGTCCATGCTGCCCCCCTCCGTAGGCTGTCATACTGCCACCCCTCCACAGGGTATCATGTGGCTCCCCCAATAGGGTATCATGCAGCTCACTCCATAGGGTATCATGCAGCTCCCCCATAGGGTATCATGCGGATCCCCCATAGGGTATCATGCAGCTCCCCCCATAGGGTATCATGCAGCTACCCCATAGGGTATCATGCAGCTCCCCATAGGGTATCATGCAGCTCCCCCTCATAGGGTATCATGCAGCTCCCCCTCATTTGGTATCATGCAGCTCCACCCATAGGGTATAATACAACCAGGACGCACTGATATTTATAAAAAACAAACACAATACTCACCTCTCCTCCTCGCTCCCACACTGATTCTGGCAGCGGCTCTGCTCCGATGTCAGCGATGTCAGGAGCTGTGCTGCAGTCGACTTGGCACACAGCAGGTACGCGATGAAGTGATGTCATCGCGCCCCTGCTGTGTGTCAGAGGCAGAGGGAAATGATGGGAGAGGGAGCATCATCTGACACTCTCTCTTCCATTATTGCTTTCAACTGTATCGGCACATGATGTCGATACAGTTGAATGCGGCGTGCATTGGGAGCAGCGCTGATGCCGGGGCCCCCTCACTTATGGCCCCATAGTGGCTGTGTGTTCTAGGGGCCCCGGTGGAAGCAGGGGCTCTGGTCTGCGGGCCCTGATAGTGGGCAGTGGAGAAGCATGAATATTCGTTTTCTTATCAGCGGGAACAGGCTTTGGCTTCCTGTCACCCGCTGCTGCTCTGCTGGCACTGGGGACCCCATAGCAGTTGCGTGATGTTCCACTATTAGCAACACGCCACTGGGGCTGGGGGCCCCTGGAGCAGTCGGGACCCTAGGCAACTGCTGACCCTGTATGCCAGCAGGTGTCAGTGCCTGGGCCCACCAGAGAGTCCTCCGGTTCTCCAATGGCCCAGTCCGACCCTGTTTGCACGTTAATGACCAAGCCAATTTTTACAATTCTGACCACTGTCACTTTATGAGGTAATAACTCTGGAACTCTTCAACGGACCCCTGTGATTCTGAGCTTGTTTTTTCAAGACATATTGTATTTCATGATAGTGGTAAAATTTCTTCAGTATGACTTGTGTTTATTTGTGAAAAAACAGAAATTTGTCAGAAATATGTCACACAAAATAGTTAATAAATAACGTTTCTCACATGTCTACTTTACATCAGCACAATTTTGGAACCAAAATTTTTTTTGTTAGGAAGTTAAAAGTTGACCAGCGACTTTTCATTTTTCCGACAAAATTTACAAAGCCATATTTTTTTAGGGACCACATCACATTTGAAGTCACTTTCAGGGGTCTATATGATAAGAAGATACCCAAAAGTGACATCAGTCTAAAAACGGCACCCCTCAAGGTGCTCAAAACCACATTCAAGAAGTTTATTAACTCTTTAGGTGCTTCATGGGAGTTAAAAAAAACCATTTACCGGTACATTTTAGTATTTTTACATTTATTTAAAAAAAAAAATTCTACTTTTTTTTTACTTTATTGCTTAGTCCCACTATGGGACTATCATTTTTTGCAGACTGATCGCTTCTACAGCATGGGGATGCGGCATCCACATGCTGTAGAAAGTGTTAGCTCTGCACTGACAGAGAAGCTTGCTGATCATGCTCTGCGCTCGATCAGCACGTTTCCTAGCTCTGGTGATCCAGATGTCATCATGATGACATTGGGTCATCATGGCAACGAATGGGACCCTGCATCACGCCGCGGGGTCTCCAATCCAAAGCCCTCTGCCGCCTCCCAGAATAATACAATCTTGTTCAGTCGCAGCATTTCGGAGGATAAAGTGCCGAGTGTCAGCTGTCAGAATCAGCTGACACTGAAGCGTGGGTTATTGCGTAGTTGTAAAAATCCGTCCCTAGTCAGGCAGACCCAGGCCACATGGACGGATTATTACGTCTAATGTCAGAAAGGGACAAAATATAAGCAAATAGTGGCAAACATAACACATGTATGAGGAAAACAATAGCAAAAATTATAACACAGATTACCACCTGCCACTCAAACATGTGTATAGTAATGGATGCATCTGGGGCCAACTGCAAAAAGCATGCTAAGAAAACACTGGAAATAGGATCCCTTTAAAATTGAACACTTTATTAAATACAAAAATGTAAAAACGGGTAAAGTACAATGGTAGGGGCAAAGAATCTTACACACACCAAGTGGTCACACAAGAAATGGGCATCCGAACCGGACACCTCTGCAACTAACACATGTATTCCATTTGCAAAGCAAATTGATGCAGGCTAAATATAGATGGAGGACAAATAATCCTATAGTATAGAGAGATTTTAACTGGCATCTGAAACAACCATCTATCAAAGTCATACTGGGGTCACTTGTGCAGGCTGTAGTATACTACGAGCGAGTGCTCATATACATGAATTCATTATATGATGCATATTGCAGGGACAGCCGTCCATAAAGAAAGAACATATACACAATGGTGACTCACAGCAATTGCAGTTGTAACACAAAGGTTACTAACATTTTAAACGGCCAAGCATCATAAGTGGAAAAATATTACCAGGAATAACAGGAGATGTTGCAAAGGGACGGGACCGTCAGCCCTCCCCGACACGCGTTTCGGAGCAGACAAGCTCCTTCCTCAGGGGGCGTGGAGAGAGGCCAGGACCACCATAGCTATATATGCTGCTGACCGGAAATGCCCGTGTCTTGCCGCGCCGCCCGCACACCGCGACACAGCGTGTAGCGTGTGTTCGTCTGTTTTTCTGCAACTTCTTGTCAATATGAATACCACGAATATTGCTGAGTTGGATAAATCTATAGATATTGCTCAAGCGGAGATACGTAAAGATTGTCCCGCTGATAAAGTGCAGATTTTTTAAACTGAACTGGGTAAAGTAATGGACCAGTTGGTCAAAAAAATTCAGAATAATCAGGTGACCAACTATAATAGAGACTTACGTGACTATGAGACTAAGAGGGTATACCTTTGGAGAAGTAAAAATAACATTAATTTACATAGAGCATCCTCTAGTGTCTCTGTTTCCTCTTTAAGTGGCCAGTCAGATGCCTCTTCCGTTTCTGTCCATTCACATGGAAATAATGAAATTCATAGATTACGGGATCATTCCTTTTATCCGTATTGGAGACGCCAGTTCAATTCATCTGAGAATAATCGAAGGGACAATAAGGTGATCAACCTGAGCAATCACATACTCACTGATGCGGATCTGCCTTTGTTGGGCAGAGGTCTGTCTTTTTCTCCCACACCGGGGCATGACGCCTTCACTGCGGTGAAGGATTTGCATATTTTTGCCAGATCATTATTGTTCAGGAGGCATTTCTTTAATGATGATCTTGCACGTCTTTTCCCCACAGAGGAGGAACAAGAGGCAGTGAGAATCCTGGTAGAGCTGGCACTTGAGCACAACAGTGAAGGAGGTAAGATCCCTCCGTCCATACGTCCACGCTCGGTTAAGTTCCCCCCTTTTACCACCTGCCCCAGTATCGATTTGTTTGTCCGGGTGGTGACCGAAGAATTCTTAAAGATTCCTAGATTTGGTGGAGGTGACAATTTGACAAAAGAAGAAAGAGATCGTCTTAGATTCCTTCAGAATATATACGATGTGGTGCTGAAGCTGGCAGACAAAGATGGCAATGTCGTCATCTGGCCCAAGCTAATGTATGAGAGGGAGGCTTTCTGTCAGCTCAACAACTCTACATGTTATAGGAAGCTTACTTGTAATCACCTCTCTGCCTTTAATGCCAAATTAGAATCCATCTTAAAGAGGGCTTTAGATGGCGGCATTGTCACCAAAGAGCTGGCTTCGGCACTAACGGTGAAAGAACATACCATCTCCACATTATACCTCCTAGCAAAAGTCCATAAGGACATAACTTCACCGCCCAGCAGGCCTATCGTGTCTGGGAGGGGGAACTTCCTTGAGCGTGTGAACAGATGGATTGATTTCTATTTACAACCGCTGGTTTCCAGTCTTCCCTCTTACCTCAAAGACACCGGGGATTTGTTGCGCAGGGTCGATGGACTGTGTTTATAGAGTGATACTCTATTAGCCTCAGTTGATGTTGAGTCCCTCTATACCAGTATATGACTCCAAGATGGTATTAGAGCCGTACGATTCTTTTGGATACATCTACCCTACCTATAGGGTTGAGGGACCTCATCCTGGAGCTTTTAGAATTCACTCTCACCCACAATTTTTTTGTCTTCAAAGGATCCTTTTACTAGCAGCTCCAGGGGACTGCCATGGGGGCAGCCTTTGTGCCCTGCTATGCCAACCTCTTCCTGGGTCTGTGGGAAAGGGACCTTTTCCTGTCGGACAAACAGGGGTTGATTGACTGTGTTCCTTTCTGGACATGCTATATCGACGACCGATTTTAAGGGATTCAGAAAGAGAATTGGAGGGATCCAATGGCTGGATATCCTTAAAGACAAAAATGTCCAGGAAGGATGGGAAATCTTGAAAAATGAAATTCTCAAAGCACAGTTGTTAACAATTCCGAAAAGAGGGAAGAATAGGAAGCATTTAAGGAAACCAGGATGGATGAACACAGAACTTAAGCACATGCTAAAAAGGAAGCAAAAAATGTTTATAAAATGGAAAGAAGGAGGCATATCTAAAGAAGAATATAATGCTGTCTGCAGAACCTGCAAGGCACAAATCAGATTAGCTAAAGCTGAAAATGAATTGAGGCTTGCAAGAGATGTCAAAAGCAATAATAAAGGATTTTGGGGATATGTCAAAAGTAAAAGAAAAGTCAAAGATGCTATAGGATTTTTACAGGATAAAAATGATGAAATGGTAAGACAGGATGTTGAGAAGGCTGAACTTTTAAATTCCTATTTTGCATCTGTTTTCTCTCAGAAAGGAAATGTAACATCAACTGCTATTCACTGTCCTATTAAGGGAATAGAAGAATCCAGGATATCTATAAACAGAAAGATAGTGAGGAAACACTTAGCTAACCTAAATGTATTCAAGTCTCCAGGTCCAGATGAATTACACCCCAGAGTACTGAAGGAGATAGCAGAAGAAATTTTTGAACCCCTCTCCATAATCTTTGAAAATTCTTGGAGAACAGGAGAAGTGCCAGAAGACTGGAGAAGAGCAAATGTTGTTCCTATCTTCAAAAAGGGGAAGAAGGTGGACCCAGGCAACTATAGGCCGGTGAGTCTGACTTCTATACCAGGAAAGATCTTTGAACAAATTATTAAACAACATGTATGTCAATACCTGGATAAGAATGAAGTGATTAAACAGAGTCAGCATGGGTTTGTAACTAATAAGTCATGTCAGACTAATTTAATTTCCTTCTATGATGGTATTACTGATTGGGTGGATCAAGGAAATGCTGTAGATATAGTATATCTTGACTTCAGCAAAGCATTTGACAAAGTCTCTCATACAATCCTTATTGAAAAAATGACTAAGTATGGAATGGACAAGGCAACTGTTAGGTGGATTCATAACTGGCTTAGTGATCGGACCCAAAGAGTGGTCGTAAATGGCTGCACATCCAGTTGGAAGAATGTCTCAAGTGGGGTACCACAGGGCTCTGTCCTGGGCCCTGTATTGTTCAACATCTTTATCAACGATTTAGATGAAGGAATTGAGGGTAAACTGATTAAATTTGCTGATGACACAAAGCTAGGAGGGATAGCTAATACTAGAGAAGAGAGAGAGAGGATTCAAAAAGATTTAAATAAACTGGAGAAGTGGGCAGCAACTAACAGAATGGTTTTTAACAGGGAGAAATGCAAAGTACTACATCTGGGCAATAAAAATGAAAAAAGTATATATAGAATGGGAGGAATAGGGCTAAGTGACAGCACATGTGAAAAAGACTTGGGTATACTAATAGATCACAGACTGAATATGAGTCAACAGTGTGATGCAGCAGCAAAAAAGGCAAATGCAATTCTAGGATGTATTAACAGAAGCATACAGTCTAGATCACGTGAAGTAATTATTTCCCTCTACTCCTCTTTGGTCAGACCTCATCTGGAATATTGTGTCCAATTTTGGGCACCACATTTTAAAAAAGACATCAACAAACTGGAGCAAGTTCAGAAAAGAGCGACCAGAATGGTGACCGGTCTGCAAACCCTGTCTTATGAGGAAAGGTTGCAGGATTTGGGAATGTTTAGTTTGCAAAAGAGAAGACTGAGAGGAGACTTAATAGCTGTCTACAAATATCTAAAGGGCTGTCACATTGTAGAAGGATCAACTTTATTCTCATTTGCACAAGGAAAGACTAGAAGCAATGGGATGAAGCTGAATGGGAGGAGACACAGATTAGATATTAGAAAAAACTTTTTGACAGTTAGAGTGATCAATGAGTGGAACAGGCTGCCACGAGAAGTGGTGAGTTCTCCTTCAATGGAAGTCTTCAAACAGAGGCTGGACAGACATCTAACTGGGATGATTTAGCGAATCCTGCTTTGAGCAGGGGGTTGGACCAGATGGCCCAGGAGGTCCCTTCCAACTCTACGATTCTATGATTCTATGATTCTATGATTCTATGACGATATCTTCTTTGTCTGGCAGGGCACCTCCGTTGACCTTGTGCAATTTGTTTCCGCCCTGAACACTGATGATCTAAATATACGTCTTACCCTGGTGTGGGATCAGGAGAGGATTGATTTCTTGGATGTTACTATCAGAAGGGACAGACTTGGCCTAATTCAGACGGATATTTTCCGCAAAGAGACTGCGACGAATACGTTGCTTCATGCCTCCTCCTGCCACCCTCGTCATGTTATTAAGGCCATTCCAGTAGGTCAATTCCTCCATCTGCGCCGTATTTGTTCCACTGAGGAGGATTTTAAGATGCGTGTGGATGAACTCAAATTCAGGTTCTTGGCTCGTGGCTATAGTGGACGGTCGATTAAAAAAGCATACCATCGGGCCAAACATTCCTCTCGAAACAATCTCTTGTATAAGAGTACAGACTGCAAGCCTAGAACCGGTAATGTGGTGAGATTTATCACATCTTACCATCTTCAGCATGAGAGGATGCGATCGGCCATCCAGAGGGCTTGCCCCATATTGAGGGTCGATCCCATTATCCAAAAATTTCTTCCAGAAAATCCGTCCATCACTTTCAGGCGGGCCAGGAACTTGGGTGACCAACTTACTCACAGCCATTACACCGGACAATCTCCATCAACTTTCCTTGATGAAATTCCAGGCAGGGGTGGCTGTGTGCCATGCGGCAGATGCGTTGCCTGCCCCAACATTGAGCGGAGTACCACGTTTTCTAATTCCGATGGCTCTGAATGTTTTCCAATCAAACAACGTATTACCTGTATCACGAGATACGTGATATATTATGCCACTTGTCCATGCGGCCTAGTCTATGTAGGCTTAACCACTAGACAACTTAAAGTCCGCATTAGAGAACACGTGTTGGGGATTCAGGCAGCATCTGCCTGCACGGACACTTCCACCCTCAAGACTCTGCCACGGCATTTCAGAGAATTCCATCAATGTGATGGCTCTTTATAAAAGGTACGAGGTATTGATACCCTGAATATAAATATTAGGGGGGGTGGATTTTCTAGGCGCCTGGCCCAGCTCGAAACGAGGTGGATTTGGACACTTAAGACCATCCACCCAAATGGACTTAATAAAAATATGTCCTTCGTCCCGTTTTTGGGATCCCTGTCTGTTTGCGTATTATGCACACTTTGCTGAAGCACATTGTTTTTATGTGTTTTTAATCATGTTTCCTTTATCTTTTTGTTGGTAGATTATTGTTTACGTATGTTGATAACATTGTGGAGTGACACTGGAATGTAGAATAGAGTGTGGAGAAGGCCCTGGACTGTCCAAGCTGGTTACCCTTATAACACTCTTCATTACAATGGGACTTTATTTATATGAATCATTGTTTTTTCAGCATATATGTGGGACATAGAGGAGTGATTTTTTTGTTTTTTGTATTTTTATTTTTGTATTTTTTACTTTTGTATCCTTTGTAATTATTGTGATACGAGTATATGTATTTTTCCTCTCAGTATGTTTCAATTTTAAATATATGCTTTACTGGCTTTGTTTGCAACGATTAGTTACACTGAACACTAGCTTCATAATTGGTTTGTGAAATGTTTGTGGGCTCTATTATATATGGTTGCACGTTGGCCATTTGTGCTTATAAACATTTGGTGTGGGAATATAACGAATATAATGAGTATAAAATACTTTTTAAAAAAATGTATATTTTCCCATACTGTATAATTATTATGGCCGCAATAAGTTTTGTCGTGCAGCCTGTTTGCCCCTCTGTATATTTATTGGCAATCTGCTGCCCTTTCTCTTGCCCTCTTTCATAATGACTGCTTGTTAATACAGTCTTTACTGCACTTGCGCCGTCTCTCTCATTGTGGCCGGCGTCACTCCTCCGGCCGTCTGACTGCAGGTCACATGGGGCCCCGCATGCTTCCTGTGTCAGTGTTAGGGGGAGATGCTCGCTGTGTCACGGTGTGTGGGCGGCACGGCAAGACATGGGCATTTCCGGTCAGCAGCATATATAGCTATGGTGGTCCTGGCCTCTCTCAACGCCCCCTGAGGAAGGAGCTTGTCTGCTCCGAAACACGCGTCGGGGAGGGCTGACGGTCCCATCCCTTTGCAACATCTCTTGTTATTCCAGGTAATATTTTTCCACTTATGATGCTTGGCCATTTAAAATGTTAGTAACCCTTGTGTTACAACTGCAATTGCTGTGAGTCACCATTGTGTATATGTTCTTTATTTATGGACGGCTGTCCCTGCAATATGCATCATATAATGAATTCATGTATATGAGCACTCGCTCGTAGTATGCTACAGCCTGCACAGGTGACCCTAGTATGACTTTGATACATGGTTGTTTCAGATGCCAGTTAAAATCTCTCTATACTATAGGATTATTTGTCCTCCATCTATATTTAGCCTGCATCAATTTGCATTGCAAATGGAATACATGTGTTAGTTGCAGAGGTGTCCAGTCTGGATGCCCATTTCTTGTGTGACCACTTGGTGTGTGTAATATTCCCTGCCCCCACCGTTGTACTTTACCCGTTTTTACATTTTTGTATTTAATAAAGTGTTCAATGTCAGAAAAGGGTTAATGTGTGATTGGTGAGGATGTGGTGCAGATGTGTTTTTCTAAGAGAGAGTGAGAGGACTATGGACGGTTCGAGGAGTGGACATGGAGCTGGGGTGGAGCCTGGGTCTCAACGGGGCTCCGAAAACTTTGCCAGTATGGGACTCTGAAATTTCTAGCGGCAGCCCTGGCCCCAGGTTGTACCTACATATGTGTGTTTGCATACTAGCAATGCTTGTGTGTGTGTGTATATATATATATATATATATATATATATATACACACACTGTATATACAGTATATCCCCATGTTCCCCAATAATCCAGATAACGTCCCCTGGTGCCTCGATGGACAGATGTCCATCTGCTGTGTGTGGCTATTTGCTGACATGGTTAACTACCATGTCAGTAGATAAACAGAAATCTTGGCTGGAATATGACTTGAATAACATGCATGATGTAAAAGCATGTTCACACTGGCCATAGAATCAAACAAAACCAAAGAAAAGACAATGTGTGCATATACCCTAATGAAAATGAATAAGTAGAAAGGCAAGTGCATTGAATAATTAACATAGGGTTCGTATTAATAAATAACATTTCCCACATGTCTACTTTACATCAGCACAATTTTGGAATCAAAACTTTTTTTGTTAGGAAGTTATAAGGGTTAAAATTTGACCAGCGATTTCTCATTTTTTCAACAAATTTTACCAAACCATTTTTTTAGAGACCACATCACATTTGAAGTGACTTTGAGGGGTGTACATGACAGAAAATACCCAAAAATGACACCATTCTAAAAACTGCACCCCTCATTGTGCTCAAAACCACATTCAAGAAGTTTATTAACCCTTCAGGTGCTTCACAGGAATTTTTGGAATGTGGAATGTAAAAATAAACATTGACTTTTTTTTTTTCACAAAAATTTTCATTCAGACCTAATTTTTTTTACTTTTGCAAGGGTAACAGGAAAAAATGGACCATAGATTTCTCCTTAGCATGCCGATACCCCATATGTGGTGGAAATCTACTGTTTGGGCACATGGCAGGGTTCGAAAGGGAAGGAGCTCCATTTGACTTTTTGAATGTAAAATTTGATGGAATAATTATCGGAGGCCATGTCACGTTTGAAGAACCCCTGATGTGCCTAAACAATGGAAACACCCCCACAAGTGACACCATTTTGGAAACTAGTCCCCTTATGGAACTTATATAGATGTGTATTGAGTACCTTGAACCCACAGGTGCTTCACAGAAGTTTATAGCGTAGAGCTGTGGAAATAAAATAAAAAAAATCACATTTTTCCCAAATAAATCTTTTTTAGCTCCATGTTTTGCATTTTCATAAGGGTAACAGGAGAAATTGCTTGATACAATTAGTTCTTCAATTTCTCCTGAGTACGCCGATACCCCATTGTGGGGGAAAACCACTGTTTCTGTGCATGGCAGGGCTTTTTATTGCAAAAACTAGTTTTTGCATCATCATATTTTGAGAGCTATAATTTTTTCATATATCGGCCGACAGAGTCATGTGGCGCTTATTTTTTGCGGGATGAGCTGACTTTTTTATTGGTACCATTTTCGGGCACTTGACTTTTTTGATTGCTTTCTATTACGATTTTTGTGAGACAGAATGAACAAAAACCAGCAATCCAGGAATCATTTTGTTTTTTTTATACCGTTCTGCATGTGGTAAAATTGGTGAGCAAGCTTTATTCTTTGGGTCAGTACAATTACAGCGATACCTCATTTATATTTTTTTTAAGTTTTGATGCTTTTACACTAACTATTTAATAGAAAAAATAATTATTTTTGCATCGCTTTATTCCGAGAGCTAAAACTTTTTTTATTTTTCTGCTGATGGAACTGTATGGGGGCTTGTTTTTTGCGGGACAAGATGACGTTTTCAGCGGTACCATTTTTATTTACATCCGTCTTTTTGATCACGTGTTATTGCACTTTTTATTCGGCGGTATGATGATAAGGCATTGTTTTCTGCCTCGTGTTTTAACGTATATACTCGATAAGCCGACCCGAGTATAAGCCGACCCCCCTAATTTTGCCACAAAAAACTGGGAAAACTTATTGACTCGAGTATAAGCCTAGGGTGGAAAATATAATCCCTATAAAAACAATTTGTAATTCATGCAAAATGTAAAACCACCAGTTCCCAGTGTGGAAATGGCAAATGCCACAGTATAAAAGACCTAAACTAGGATGCTGCAAGGCCCTACAATAAACTCATCTGATACCTTCCTATCCATGGAGGTTGGCACCATAAGGATCCCGATTTTTTGGCGCCTCCACTCAGCGAGGACTATCCCTTGCTGCCCTGTCGGTCCCTGATATCACAGGTATGAAAACAATGACCGATAGTATAGAGATGAATAGTAAAAGTGCCCTAGAGCTATTGCAAAAACCCCAGACAAATCAACAAAAAAGTTACCACATCATGACATCAAGGTCCACCATAATGCAAAACCATGCCCTGACAGTGAGGCATATAAGAGAGATAAGAAAGTGGCCACTTATCATTTGCGGAGTCACCTCAACGCGTTTCCCTGCACCAGTGGTTCATCAGGAGGCATAACAGATGTGAAAGATGTCCATCATAGCAGATATCAGGATGAGAGGGACAAGCAGGGGGGCTGCAGAGACCGCGCCAGGAGGGGTAAGTATGACCTGACACCTCCGCTCCCCCTCCCCCTCCGACCCCCTGGCGTATATGACTCGAATATAAGCCGAGAGGGGGACTTTCAGCCCCAAAAAATTGGCTGAAAACCTCGGCTTATATTCGAGTATATACTGTATTTATTTTTTTTACAGTGTTCTCTGAAGGGGTTAACTAGTAGGACAGGTTTATAGAGCTGGTCGTTACAGACGCGGTGATACCAAATATGTGTACTTTTATTGTTTTGGTATTTTTTTTACAGAAATAAATGTATTTTTTGGTATAATATTTATTTAATTTTCTTCCTTTATTTGGGGATGTTTTAAAAAATATTTTTTAACTTTATTACATTGCCCCAGTATGGGACATTACTATATAATGTCAGATCGCTGATCTGACACTTACCATTGCTGAGTATCAGATCAGTGATCTGACAGGCAGGGAAGGAGGTTTCTCAGGTCCTGCTCTCAGCAGGCGCTGAGAAGCCACCTCCCTGTAGGACCAAGAAGGACCCCGCAGCCATCTTGGAGCCCGGAGTCTCCATGGAGACCACTGAAACAACAACGCGATCGCATTGCGTTGTTTTGGTGGGAGCGCGCGGGAAGGGGGCTTCTCTATGCCGCTGTCTGAACTGACAGTGGCATCAGAGGGGTTAAATGCCCACAATCGGTGTTAGCACCGATCATGGGCGTTGCTGCGGGGTGTCAGCTATCACATACAGCTGAGCATAAGACAAGGAAAAGACCAATGTATATAGACCGTGCACACCTGTACGTAATTAATATCAAATATTCTTTGTCATCACAAAAGCACAAACAACATTTAAAAACAATTTAAAAACAGGAAACTAACACCCATGAAATATGCCCAAAGCATGAGATGGCACAAATAATAGATGTATGTGATACTGTAACAGTGGACCAACTGGCTATATACTGTAGATGGCAATCAAACATCCAATTCCTTGTGCCTTGATCACTAAAATAGACTGCGCAATAGACCATCAATGGGCGTCCCCATGGATGTCTTCAAAATACAATATGACAAAAAAGCCATCACAAAGACATCAAAAAAGGCCATATAGTATGATGTATGGATTGGGCAAGATAAACACCTGTTGAACTCCCTGCTACATGAAAAAAGGGTATCAAGATAGAGAGATAGGGTTGCTGCAATGAAGTAAGATATAATGCAGGCAATGTTATGCAAGAACTCTAAATCAAAAATTTAATATAAGCATATGGATCATGACTAACAATTGCAAATATGCCTCATACAAATCCAAAGACTCATGTCAGGAGTCATCGAAGGCAGCAACACCTGAAAAATCTATTGAAATTACCACAGGGAGAGCCCCAGCTGGAGAGAGGAGCAAGGTGTGGAAAGAAGGGTGTGGAAAGACCCACATGCAGCTGACACCCGCACGCGATCACTGCGGCGCTCAGCGTGAGGCCGCGGTGATTGTGCTGCCATACTAGTACTGCTGCGGGCAGAAATGCAGTTCCCGCAGAGCAGTCCTAGTATGGCAAGGGTCGGGAAGGGGTTAATGGAACAACAAAGCATAGCCAGCTGATGGCTCTCTAAGAATAGTGAGGGCCGACTGCTGGCCCTCTAAAAATAGACTTTGTGACTTTCATAAATGAAACAGGATGTGTCTGATGATGTGTCACACACCACATGGCCAAAGAAGGTTGTAAACTGTTAAAATTACATTTCCCAGTGAATGCATTTGTCTCGGTAGAAAGCAATGCTAAAGTTGAAAAATGCATCAAAACCACTACGTGTGAGCATAGCCAAAGTAGTGGAGGAACATTTTTGTTTGGGTTTAATTTATTTTGCCTTATATAAAAGTCATTACCCTGTGTGAGGTAGCGCTGTCTTTTGGGTAGGGGATACTCGCTTAGCCGCCACAACACCAGATCCGGCACAGGTTTTTCATAAAACAATTATAGTCCATGCGGTTTATTCAGCAACCTAAACCCACAGCAGTAACATACAGTTCATAGAATCAGCATAACGTCCATGACAGAGTTCAGCTCTGTAATCCCTGTGGTCACACAGGTTATGCATACGCAGGCTCTTCAGCCTCAGATATCTCACCCACATCAGGGTTTCCTCATAGTTCCTTCATCATGCTGCAGACATCCATTCCCTTCAGGGAATCATCAGGCACGTGCAGCCATTCAACCCAGCATTCACGTGCTGCCAGGAAAGGAGACACATCTCCACAACAGACCAACCGGGTCTCGGCATCCATCCATATGACCTACCCTGGCCATCTTATATGGTCCGTAGCCACGCCCGCCGGGTCACATGGCTTTGACCTCATCACAGGTCCTTGAACCATTCTCACACTCTTTACACTATCGCTCTTAACCACACCCCTGGGTGGATTTGTAGGTAACTAGTCTCGCCCAACTCACCAGCTACCTGGAGACTTCTCCCAGACACGTTGAAACAGCACCTCAGCTTTATCACTGCTGATCAACACACACATAAGTCTCCATCTCAAGGCCATCCACCTTGAGATACACAACGGTCATCCAGTATTCTGCCATTCATCCTCTCTCTTAGGACATCCACACAGCGCCCCCTAGTGGACACAGTGGTCACTACACCACATACCTCCCCCCTCTGTTCAAACCTGTGGGGTTGAACACACAGCATAACCCCAGGATCTTGAGACCGGGCACTCACTACACCTTGCCCCCCCAGGTCGGGAGAACCGTCTCCATCTGTCATACGGCCTTATTCCTACGTTAGGCCTCCCCCGCCCCCAGCGATCAGAATATCAGCCCTGATCTTTGGCCCTCCAGTCACAGCCTGTCTGCGTCATCAGACACTGTTTGGTCACCACATCCCTCTCCCTGTTTGTTCTGTTCCCCGACCAGCTCCCCCGGTCAGTACGGTCATAAGTCTTAGTTAAGCCTGCTGTCTGGCCTGAGTCTGACTCATTCAGCGTCTCACAGGAACTACGGTCTCAACGTCATCCTGCCAGTGGAACTACCACTTGCTGACATTCTTCGGCCATGTGCCATGTCACTTCTTGGAGGAACCATTCAGGTCCTTACATCTTAGGTTGAAGGCGGCCGCCACCTGGTGTTCCGTACCTCTTTATTGATTCGCCGACGGTCCAGCTTCAACTGCTCAATCTCTTGCAGGTAGCCCACTCGATACTCCAATAGCATCCAAAAGTTTCTCAGGCTTTACACGGAGCCAACCACCATGATGGGAATCCTACCCTCTTCACTGGATATCTGGTCTTCATCATCAGGAGGGATCCTCACCCTCACCACACCGGAGATATTCACAAGGTCTTGCATTACCTTCCCGAATCTTCCAATGATTCTCCCAATCAGACCTGTGGGAACCAGAACTACATCTTTCCGCAAACCCAGCCGATCCATAGCCTCTCTTGCTAACTCTAGGCGTCAAGCAGCTTTCATATTACTCTGCCTTACCAACTGTTTGGCGTGGAGACATTGCAAATGCATCTCTTTCAGGACAGCTACCCGGTTTGCTGTATCTTCCCTGGTTGATATTATCATCAACTGCTGAGTCTCAGGTGCCCAGTGAACCTTACACGCCTTGACCGCCTCCTTAAAAGCCTCATGCACACCTTCCTCAGTGCAGGCTTCTTGCATGTCTTCTGGTACATCAATCACAGACTTAAAGGTCGTGGTCTTGCTCACTTCCTGGACCCAAGGCTCTGGCTTTACAACGGACACTTCCCTCACTACAGATGAGCCGACCGGATGACCGTCTTCTTCAGCTCTTTGCTCGACAACTTCACAAGATTTTATCTCTTCATGACCCTTTGCCACAATTGGTACTGGCAGTTCCGTCTTGTTGTCACTCGGGCCCAACCGCTGTAAGTCTTCGTCCAGTTTCCTCTCCCGCCGAAGATCTCTTACAGTTTCTTTGAGTTCCTTCATCTCTTCCCTAAGGGTCTTGTTCACACTTTGCCAGATGGACAGGTGACCTCTGAGCTCCAAGACGTCTTTCTAGAGCTCCTTGACCCTGTGCTTGGCCGTTTGTCTCAGGACTCTTTCTCATTGGACATGTTCTTCCACCTCTTCTCTGAGGGCCTTATTCAGTCCTGGCCACGTTACCATGTGACCTTTGAGCTCAGAAACTTCTTTCTCTAGCTCCTCTAGTCTGTGCTCCCTTTCCCTCTCAGAGCCATAGTCACCCCCAGAGTCTGAGTCACCCCGACCTGCCAAGCAATCCCTCCAGTTACCCATTAACCGTGTGAATACTTCAGCCGTCTTATCAACCAGGTCAACGTCAGTCCTGTCACGAGACGCCAGGTCCGTCCGTTGGGCAGACATACCCCTTTTCCTGGTCACTTCTACCTCTGACCTCTCCACGTCAGGAGCCGTCATCGTCTTAATCTCTGTTAGCCCAACAGACGAAACAACTCCACCCTCGTACCATAGGTCATCAAACACGACAAAGTCCCGGCCCCCCTCCAAGGTATACACTAAGTCTAGTGGTATACTGCCACCTTGGCACTCACTGCCTCCGGGCCCCTCAAACACCACTCTAGTGCATAGTTCACAGTGACCCCATGCTTACAGCGAACCTGGGCCATTTTCTCGGTCAGGCAGAAAGTGAGAGGACTTCCTAACAGAGTCACCTGACTCTTTGAGTCCAACCATCCCGAGATTCCTCCCCGGTGCAGCATCACGGTACACACTTGCGATCCGTCATGCTCCGGAAAGTATAACCCACATTCTGAAAACACTCTACACGAACACTGCTGTTCCTCTTTTGATACACTGGCCCCTTTCTGGACCACCACCCAAATTTGGGTCACCGCCCCCCTCTGGGACTCCACCCCCTTTTGGGCTACCACCCCGATTTGGGCCACCGCCCCCTTTCGGGATTTCCCCATGTCCGTTATACCGGTCTTCTCTGACCACAGTTCACACAACACAGTTTATGTCTCTTACGATACCACACAAGTCCTTGTTGGCACCACCACAGCTCCTGCTGTCACCGATCTTCGACACCACTGGCTGCCGTTTACACACAGCTGCTGGTGTCACTTTCGTAACCCCGCCGAGTTACAGCAAGCCGCTTGTCCCCTTCGTAACCGCGCCGAGTTACAGCAAGCCGCTTGTCACCTTCTTGTCTCCCACTGAGCCACCACAAGATGAGTTGAAACAAGAGAAAAAAAACACACCACACAAAACTCACGTGTCCTGCCTGTGTGCTATTCAGGACGTTCTGTCTTTGCCTGAGACCGTCCAAAACACATGGTGCACCGGGTGCGATTAAGGTGAGGGAACCTTCCTCCCAGGGTCTCTCCACACACCGGCCTCACCAGGTCCAGGGGCTCGGCAGGTGCTCTTCAGGACATCTGTCTCCGCCTGAGACTGCCCAACACTCGCGCCTCACCAGGTCCAAGGTCATACCACATGCTCCCGGGATCTGATTCTTTCTCCTTGAATCTCCCAACACTGACCCTCCAGGACCTTTCCTCACTGAACCCTCCAGGTACACAGTCTTGCTCACTGACCCAGGTCAGTACCACACGAACACCTGTCCGTTTACCTGTGTCGGCCACACAGGTCCTCGGGTACCTCTTTTTCACAGCGGCACCCTAGCAATCACCAGTCTCTTTCTCCTGGGGAAGCGGCCGCACTGGGCTCACCGATCCGGACAGTGCCTTACTCACTAGGCCCCCCACGGTTCCAGAACCACAGCCGGGCAGTGGCTTCCCCAAATGCAGGCCGTCACAGGCTCTGCTCACACACGTGGCCGGTCAGCATATTACACGGCTTTCACAACCGTCCGCCCTCCTGGCTCAGCGTTGCCAGCACTGCACCATGTGCTTTGGAACCATTGCCCTTAGCAACCGAGTTATGCAGTCCTGTTCAGCTGCCCCTAGCAACAAGTCTACAACATTGCCCTTTGAAATCACCACCAATTGTGAGATAGCGCTGTCATTCGGGTAGGGGATACTCGCTTAGCCGCCACAACACCAGATCCGGCACGGGTTTTTCATAAAACAATTATAGTCCATGCGGTTTATTCAGCAACCTAAACCCACAGCAGTAACATACAGTTCATAGAATCAGCATAGCGTCCATGACAGAGTTCAGCTCTGTAATCCCTGTGGTCACACAGATTATGCATACGCAGGCTCTTCAGCCTCAGATATCTCACCCACGTCAGGGTTTCCTCATAGTTCCTTCATCATGCTGCAGACATCCATTCCCTCCAGGGAATCAACAGGCACATGTAGCCATTCAACCCAGCATTCACGTGCTGTCAGGAAAGGAGATATATCTCCCAGCGGGACCTTCCACAACGGACCAACCGGCTCCCAGGATCCACCCATGTGACTTAACTAGTCACGCCCGACTCACCAGCTACCTGGAGACTTCTCCTGGACACGTTGAAACAGCACCTCAGCTTTATCACTGCTGATCAACACACACCTTAGTCTCCATCTCAAGGCCACCCACCTTGAGATACACAACGGTCATCCAGTATTCTGCCATTCATCCTCTCTCTTATGACACCCACACAGTGCCCCCTAGCGGACACAGTGGTCACTACACCACACCTACTCCTTAACATATTTCCCAGGAAAATCCATTTTGGCTTAGTTTTTCTATGTTTTTTGGTGCGTCTGTAAGACTCGGACAGCATAGTTCACAGCTGTGACCTGGGAGTCAGAAATGCTTCTAGGGATCTTCACCATGATGTTCCCATGTCATTTGAGCACTGGTTCCATCATTTTCAGGCATTTTTAGACTTTAAAAGGACCCCTGGGGGGATGCGGTAAAAATACTGGGTTTTCCCATAGACTTACATTGAGCTCGATGCTCTGGTCGAGTACCCGAGTATTCCAATTTGCTCGACCTGAGCATTTTAGTGCTCTCTCATCACTAATAGTTAACTAAATTGTAATGAAAAATACATGAAGACAGTAGCCTAATGCTTTGTTGACTATCAATGAAAAGATAATAATTAATTCTTATGTAAACAGGACATTGAACCTTACTTTTACGAGAAATGCAATGCTGATACAGGTTTTGCAATCTAAAAGTAAGAAAAAAATCTTACTTTTTGATTGCAATATTATCAATATTGCTGGGGGATATGCAGTATATGCCACCTAACATGAAACATGATCCAAACCTATGGTATGTATACTCTGTATGGTAAGCACCACAGCCTTAGGGTGATGAAGAAAAAAGTTAGCTGCACGCTCTAATATCCATAAAAAGTTTTTTCTTTATTTCAAATCTTCCTTAAAAGCATTCCTATTGTAAAGGGAGCGGGGAAAGAGATATCAGCAGGTGCAGAAGAGCAGACACTGGCCGGTTCGTGCTGGAGTAGTGAGTATGTTTAACCCTCAGGTGATTCACAGACTGGTAGAAAATTGGACTGAGTAAATTAAATATTACCATTTTTCCACTAAAATGTTGCTTTTACCCCAAGTTTGTAATTTTCAAAAGGGGTAATATTAGAAAACGAACAGTACAACTTGCCACCCAATTTCTCTGGAATACTCCAATACCCCAAAAGTGGTCAAAAACTACATTTGAGGCACTGAGCAAAGTTTAGAAGGGAAGGAGCGGCATATTATAGTGCTGATTTTGCTGTTACAGTTTGCGGGTGCGATGTCATATTGGCACAGCCCTTGAGGTCCCAGAACAACAGAATTCACCTAGGGGTCCAGTGACCATATTGACACCACGCCATTTGGCGATTAATTAAGCATAATTACATTTTAATTTTAATAATAATAATAATAATAATTTTACCACAAAAAAAATTGTTTTCACAAAGGGAAAAATGTCTCACACAATTTCTGATGAACCTGGCAATATCCCATATGTGTATGTAAGGGCTCACAGAAACTGTTGAAGGCCTAAACATGTCCTGGTTCTGAACGTCTTACTTTGTAAATAATGTTATTCATTTAATACTGCTATATGTATATCATTCTTCAGGGAAAGCATAATAATTTAGATAGCCCAATAGAGGGGAGCATTTTAGCACATTTAGATTAAGATAGGTAACAGTTAACTTAGGAGGGGCCAACTGTTGGTAAGCCAGCAAATTCCCGGCATTTAGTCAGTAGGTCCTTGGAGCCCGGGCAATGCAGCGGACCCCGTAAACTTCAAGCTAGGAGCCCAGTCGTCCAGGGCTTGGGAACCAAAGGACACAGCAGCAGAAGAATGCAGGGCAGCACCAATATGTGGCAGTTGACTATGTGGGCAGATGCCCTTATGTCTGGGGTGAAACAGACAGGGGAACACCTGAAGGTAGTTAAGCTGGACAGAAGGAATGCTGCGGTACCAGATGAGATGGTATGACCTGGGAGCATTCTAGAAGAAGTGGGGAAAACAGGGAGAAATGCAAAGTACTACATCTGGGCAATAAAAATGAAAAAAGCATATATAGAATGGGAGGAATAGGGCTAAGTGACAGCACATGTGAAAAAGACTTGGGTATACTAATAGATCACAGACTGAATATGAGTCAACAGTGTGATGCAGCAACAAAAAAGGCAAATGCAGTTCTAGGATGTATTAACAGAAGCATACAGTCTAGATCACGTGAAGTCATTATTTCCCTCTACTCCTCTTTGGTCAGACCTCATCTGGAATATTGTGTCCAGTTTTGGGCACCACATTTTAAAAAAGACATCAACAAACTGGAGCAAGTTCAGAAAAGAGCGACCAGAATGGTGACCGGTCTGCAAACCCTGTCTTATGAGGAAAGGTTGCAGGATTTGGGAATGTTTAGTTTGCAAAAGAGAAGACTGAGAGGAGACTTAATTGCTGTCTACAAATATCTAAAGGGCTGTCACATTGTAGAAGGATCAACTTTATTCTCATTTGCACAAGGAAAGACTAGAAGCAATGGGATGAAACTGAAGGGGAGGAGACACAGATTAGATATTAGAAAAAACTTTTTGACAGTTAGAGTGATCAATGAGTGGAACAGGCTGCCACGAGAAGTGGTGAGTTCTCCTTCAATGGAAGTCTTCAAACAGAGGCTGGACAGACATCTGACTGGGATGATTTAGCGAATCCTGCTTTGAGCAGGGGGTTGGACCAGATGGCCCAGGAGGTCCCTTCCAACTCTACGATTCTATGATTCTATGATTCTATGAAAAGCACAGGAATAGACAATGATGTGTACTGTGATGGTCCCTGTGATGTTGCTGTGACTGAGCTGGACGTACTGCGAATGGATTCAAATAAAGTTGTTTGTTACTAGTTGAAACTGGACTCTGTCTCTCTTTGTGTGAAACCGACAGGAGTGAACCGACAGCAGATCAACAGGGACCCTGATGGTTCAAAAGGCATTAAAGAAGATAAGCTGCAAACGGGACATTGTATGCATGTGGAGACCAGGGCGTGATTGAGCAATCTACAGCCCTGGCAAAAATTAAGAGACCACTGCAAAATTTTCAGTTTGTCTGATTTTTCTCTTTATAGGTATGTTTTTGAGTAAAATGTAAATTGTTCTTTTATTCTATAAACTATTGACAACATGTCTTCGAATTTCCAAATTGAGATTCTGGCTTGGCTTTTATCCTAAGTCATGTAACAAGGCTTGTTAAAGGGTCAACATTGACTTCTAGGATTGCTACTTCCAATAGGTGGCACTAGAGTTTTAGTCCTCTTCCTCTCTGAAGAGACAATTTGCATAATTTGAATTTCCAAGCACTAAATTTTGTATTTATTTTCAGAAAATGAGGAATGGTCAAAATAACAAAAAATGCAGTGCCTAAAGACCTCAAATAATGCTAAGAAAATAAGTTCCTAATCATTTAGAAACAAGAATACTAATGTTTTAACTCAGGAAGAGTTCAGAAATCAATATTTTGTGGAATAACCATGATTTTTAATCACAGCTTTCATGCGACTTGGCATACTTTCCATCAGTCTTTCATACTGCTTTTGAGTGACCTTATGCCACTCCTGGTACAAAAATGTAAGCAGTTCTTCTTTGTTTGATGGCTTGTGACTATCCATCTTCCTCTTGATTACATTCCAGAAGTTTTCAATGGGGATCAGGTGTGGAGATTGGGCTGGCCATGACAGGGATTTGATGTAGTGGTCCTTCATCCACACATTGATTGACCTAGCTACTGTATGTGGCATGGTGCATTGTCCTGCTGGAAAAAACAGTCCTCAGAGTTGGTGAACATTGCATGAGCAGAAGGAATCAATTGTTTTCCCAGGATAACCTTGTATGCGGCTTGATTCATACATCCTCCACAAAGATTAACCTGCCCAGTTCCAGCCTTGCTGAAGCATCCCCAGATCATCACCGATCATCAACCAAATTTCACAGTGGGTGCAAGACATTGTGGCTTGTACGCTTCTCCAGGTCTCCGTCTAACCATTAGACAACCAGGTATTGGGCAAAGCTGAAAATTAGACTCATTAAAGAATATTACCTTACTCCAGTCATCTATGGTCCAATCCTTATGGTCTTTGGGAAACTTCAGCCTGGCTCTCCTTTGCTTCTCGTTGATGAAAGGCTTTTTTCTAGTTTTACATGACTTGAGCCCTGCCTCTAGGAGCCTGTTATGAACTGTTCTTGCTGTGTACTTCATCCCAGCTGCCATTTGCCATTCCTTTTGTAGGTCACTTGCTGTCATCCTGTGGTTGCTGAGTGACATTCGAATAAGATGATGTCATCCCAGTCAGTGGAGAGTCGTTTTTGCCCTCTGCCTGTCTGTAGCTTTGTTGTCCCCAATGTCTGCTGCTTGACCTTGTTGTAATGGACTACCATCTTAGAAATTTTAAGGATGGAGGCAGCATAGTGCTCACTGTATCCCTCTGCTAGTAAAGCCAGTACTGAACCCTTCTTTTCCTGACTCAAGACTTTTCTTTTCAACTCCTTTGGCATGGTTAAAAGTTATTTTTTCATTCCTATTACTTTTGGGATATTACCAGCACTTGATTTGCCATCCAGCTTGTCCTAGTCAAGAGGATTATCAACACCACAGCACGGCTTTTTATACTTTCCTTCATTAAATAAGATTTGGTTTAGGTGATCACCTAATTAGAAGAACATTAAGTCGAATGAGGTGTACTCTGATTGGAATTCAACTGACACTGGAATGAAATGGCAGATTTTTTTAAAACTCTGCAGTGGTCTCTTAATTTTTACCAGAGCTGTATGTCAGCCACGACTACGGCCCTAGCTCCCCTCACATGTATGTCCAGTACTGCTTAGCCCAATGGCGAAACTCGGGAGGGAAGGAGAACTATTTGACTCTTGGAGAGCAAATTATAGTAGAATAGTTTGCGGACTCCATAGACAAAGTCCCTAAGTGCCAGAAGAGTAAAATTTCCCCTCAAATGACCCCATTTAGGAAATTGCACCCCTTTGACAATTAATCTACAAGTGTAGTGATGATTTTGACTCCATAGGTATTTTCCAGAAAAAAGGAGCAATTGATGTTCATTGATCCATTGTAGTGTTAATACATTATGCCCAGCTCGTGCTTCTGGAGGCATGCACCCCATAAATTAAGTGTGTTCTCATCGCTATAGAAATGCCAAATATGTGGACATTAAATTTGGTTTAAGCACACTGGGGCTCAGAAAGGAGGGGGCATATGGAATTGGGAGGGTAGAATTTGCTGAATTTTTTTCTGGGAGCGAGAATCCATAGTGCTTTGCAGAGCTCTTGTGCTACCATTAACATGGAAGCCCCCTATATTTCCATTAACAGATTATTATGGACCTAAGTGGGTACTTGTTTTTTTGTGAAAATTGAAGCTTTTATTTGGAATATTTTAAATAACATTTTGAATCACATTTTTCTTGTGCTCTACGCTGAGCACTTACAGTACATCAGGGTTATCATGTAAATGTCCAAATGATGTGATTCAGATGAAACCCTTGAGGAATTCATCCAGTATAAGTATACTCTCGACTCTGTCTGGGCTTTGCTTAGCAGTGTCCTTCTTTTCAGAAGTGCACAAAACTGTGGTTGGCTGCACTTTTATGCACGATTAAAAGGACAGATACCGCCGGATCATAGGCCAGATGGCATCCACAGTGAATCTGTCTGCCTCATTATATGGAATCTTCTGCAGGTATTTCAGAGATTTACAATTGTAAGCGCTGTGTGGAGGGCAGGATAAATGTGAACCGAGCCTTACTTCGATCTTTGGGAGGCAGATTGAACAAATCAGCAGAAGCTCAAGAATTAGTTTAATTTATTTTTTTATGCCAGTCACCATGCATTATAAGTGATTAGAAAACTTTGTCCTTCGGGTCGGAGCGATTACAGCTATACCAGATTTATATCAGGTTTTTATATTTGGCTGCTATCACTAGGGCCTCCTTCACACATCCTGCTGATTGCTGTACAGGAAAAAATAGTACTGTAAGATCCGTGGTCCGTGTCCATGTGTCATCCATATGTACGTATGCGACATGTGTATGACATCCATGTATCCGTTTGGTATCTGTGTGTCCGTATGTCACAGCTGTGTGCCCATATGACACATTCCAGCACCTGGGAAAAGCAACACAGTTAGCTGTTCCCAGGCGCCGGCTGATCATTGCTGCCTGGTCTCCCTGTGATCAGTGTGACCAAGAGACAATGATTGTATTGTATTCAGCACCCACTGTGTACATCCTTTGTAAAATTAAGCATTAAATAAAAAAATGGCTTGGGCTCCAGTGTAATTTTCATAACCAGCAGAAGGATAGTCCATGGCTGAGGGCTGAAGTTATTAATCTGGGAAAAGGGACAATATCCGAAAAGGTTCCATCTCTATTAATAACAGCTCACAGCTATTTGCTTAGTCTTTACTGATGAGTTTACGGGGGACCCCAGAAAAAATGACTTAGGGTCCCACTATAAATTCTAACCAGGAAAGGATAAACAGACAGCAGTGGGTTGATATTAACCCTTTATCGACCAGGGGTATTTCAGTTTTTGTGTTTTCATTTTTTGCTCCCCTTTTTCCCAGAGCCATAACTTTTTATTTTTCTGTCAATATGGCCATGTGAGGGCTTGTTTTTTATGGAACAAGTTGTACTTTTGAACAAAACCATTGGTTTTAACATATTAGATACTGGAAAACGGGATAAAAAATTCCAAGTGTGGTGAAATTGCCAAAAAAATGCAATTCCACTGTTTTTTTACCATGTTTACCAAATGCTAAAACTGACCTGCCATTATTATTCTCCAGGTCATTATGAGTTCATAGACACCAAACATGTCTAGGTTATTTTTTATCTAAGTGGTGAAAAAAAATTTCCAAAACTTGTTAAAAAACCCCAACTGCGCCATATTCCAATAGCCGTAGCTTCTCCATTTTTCGTGGTCTGGGGTTGGCTGAGGGCTTATTTTTTGCGTGCCAAGCTGATGTTTTTAATGATCCTTTTTTGGTGAAGATACAATCTTTTGATCGCCCATTATTGCATTTTAATGCAATGCTGTGGCGACCAAAAAAATCTAATTCTGGCGTTTCAACTTTTTTTCTCATTACGCCGTTTAGTGATTGGGTTTATTCTTTTGTTACATTGATAGATTGGGTGATTCTGAACATGGCGATTCCAAATATGTGTACCGTATATACTCAAGTATAAGCTGACCTGTATATAAGCCGACCCCCCCTAATTTTGTCACAAAAAAACTGGGAAAACTTATTGACTCGCGTATAAGCCTAGGGTGGGAAATGCTGAAGCTACTGGTAAATTTCAAAAATAAAAATAGATACCAATAAAAGTAAAATTAATTGAAACATCAGTATAATGCTTATAATACTGCACAGTGAGTGGCCCCTTATAATGCTGCACAGTGAGTGGCCCCTTATAATACTGCACAGTGAGCGGCCCCATATAATGCTGCACAGTGAGTGGCCCTGTATAATGCTGCACAGTGAGTGTCCCCTTATAATGCTGCACAGTGTGTGGCCCCTTTTAATGCTGCACAGTGAGTGGCCCCTTATAATGCTGCACAGTGAGTGGCCCCTTATAATGCTGCACAGTGTGTGGCCCCTTATAATGCTGCACAGTGAGTGGCCTCTTATAATGCTGCACAGTGAGTGGCCCTTTATAATGCTGCACAGTGAGTGGCCCCGTATAATGCTGCACAGTGAGTGGCCCCTTATAATACTGCACAGTGAGTGGCCCCTTATAATTCTGCACAGTGAGTGGCCCCGTATAAAGCTGCATAGTGAGTGGCCCCTTATAACGCTGCACAGTGAGTGGCCCCAATTGCACAGGTAGCATAAAGTAAACCAATTATTTTGCTGCTGCTGCCGCTGCCTCATTAAAAAAAACAAAATAAAATAAAAATAGATACCAATAAAAGTAAAATTAATTGAGACATCAGTATAATACTTATAATACTGCACAGTGAGTGGCCCCTTATAATGCTGCACAGTGAGTGACCCCTTATAATACTGCATAGTGAGTGGCCCCGTATAATGCTGCACAGTGAGTGGCCCCATATAATGCTGCACAGTGAGTGGCCCCGCATAATGCTGCACAGTGAGTGGCCCCCGTATAATGTTGCACAGTGAGTGGCCCCTTATAATTCTGCACAGTGAGTGGCCCCTTATAATGCTGCACAGTGAGTGGCCCTGTATAATGCTGCACACTGAGGGGCCCCTTATAATGCTGCACAGTGAGTGGCCCCAATTGCACAGGTAGCATAAGGTAAACCAATTATTTTGCTGCTGCCGCTGCCTCAATAAAGAAAACCAAAATAAAATAAAAATAGATACCAATAAAAGTAAAATAAATTGAGACATCAGTATAATACTTATAATACTGCACAGTGAGTGACCCCTTATAATACTGCATAACGAGTGGCCCCGTATAATGCTGCACAGTGAGTGGCCCCGTATAATGCTGCACAGTGAGTGGCCCCTTATAATGCTGCGCAGTGAGTGGCCCCTTATACTACTGCATAATGAGTAGCCCCGTTTAATGCTGCACAGTGAGTGGCCCCGTATAATGCTGCACAATGAGTGGCCCCGTATAATGCTGCACAGTGAGTGGCCCCTTATAATGCTGCACAGTGATTGGCCCTGTATAATGCTGCACAGTGAGTGGCCCCGTATAATGCTGCACAGTGAGTGGCCCCTTATAATGCTGCACAGTGAGTGGCCCCAATTGCACAGGTAGCATAAAGTAAACCAATTATTTTGCTGCTGCTGCCGCTGCCTCAATAAAGAAAACCAAAATAAAATAAAAATAGACACCAATAAAAGTAAAATTAATTGAGACATCAGTATAATACTTATAATACTGCACAGTGAGTGGCCCCTTATAATACTGCATAACGAGTGGCCCCGTATAATGCTGCACAGTGAGTGGCCCCGTATAATGCTGCACAGTGAGTGGCCCCTTATAATGCTGCACAGTGATTGGCCCTGTATAATGCTGCACAGTGAGTGGCCCTGTATAATGCTGCACAGTGAGTGGCCCCAATTGCACAGGTAGCATAAAGTAAACCAATTATTTTGCTGCTGCTGCCGCTGCCTCATTAAGAAAACCAAAATAAAATAAAAATAGATACCAATAAAAGTAAAATTAATTGAGACATCAGTATAATACTTATAATACTGCACAGTGAGTGGCCTCTTATAATGCTGCACAGTGAGTGGCCCCCTATAATGCTGCACAGTGAGTGGCCCCTTATAATGCTGCACAGTGAGTGGCCCCAATTGCACAGGTAGCATAAAGTAAACCAATTATTTTGCTGCTGCTGCCGCTGCCTCATTAAAAAAAAACAAAATTAAATAAAAATAAATACCAGTAAAAGTAAAATTAATTGAGACATCAGTATAATACTTAGAATACTGCACAGTGAGTGGCCCCTTATAATGCTGCACAGTGAGTGGCCCCATATAATGCTGCACAGTGAGTGGCCCCGTATAATGCTGCACAGTGAGTGGCCCCAGTATAATGTTGCACAGTGAGTGGCCCCTTATAATGCTGCACAGTGAGTGGCCAGTATAATGCTGCACAGTGAGTGGCCCCTTATAATGCTGCACAGTGAGTGGCCCCAAATGCACTTGTAGCATAAGGTAAACCAATTATTTTGCTACTGCTGTCACTGCCTCAATTGAAAAAAACAAAAACAAAAAAAATAACTGTAAACTCACCTCGTTGCTGACGCTACTCATCAGCGTTGCCAGCTCTGCAGTGACTATTCAGGCATAGGGCACATACTAACTACGTCATCGCGCCCTCTGACCTGAATGTCACTGCCAGAGGAAGCAAGACAGCAGAGCGACCCCGTATAACAGCGGTTGAACAAGGGACAGGTGTATAATACTTATAATACTGCACAGTGAGTGGCCTCTTATAATGCTGCACAGTGAGTGGCCCCCTATAATGCTGCACAGTGAGTGGCCCCTTATAATGCTGCACAGTGAGTGGCCCCAATTGCACAGGTAGCATAAAGTAAACCAATTATTTTGCTGCTGCTGCCGCTGCCTCATTAAAAAAAAACAAAATTAAATAAAAATAAATACCAGTAAAAGTAAAATTAATTGAGACATCAGTATAATACTTAGAATACTGCACAGTGAGTGGCCCCTTATAATGCTGCACAGTGAGTGGCCCCATATAATGCTGCACAGTGAGTGGCCCCGTATAATGCTGCACAGTGAGTGGCCCCAGTATAATGTTGCACAGTGAGTGGCCCCTTATAATGCTGCACAGTGAGTGGCCCAGTATAATGCTGCACAGTGAGTGGCCCCTTATAATGCTGCACAGTGAGTGGCCCCAATTGCACTTGTAGCATAAAGTAAACCAATTATTTTGCTACCGCTGTCGCTGCCTCAATTGAAAAAACAAAAACAAAAAAAAATAACTGTATACTCACCTCGTTGCTGACGCTACTCATCAGCGTTGCCGGCTCTGCAGTGACTATTCAGTCGTAGGGCACATACTAACTACGTCATCGCGCCCTCTGACCTGAATGTCACTGCCAGAGGAAGCAAGACAGCAGAGCGACCCCGTATAACAGCGGTTGAACAAGGGACAGGTGAATATGGCTCCCCCGTCATACTCACCCCCTCCTGGCTCATCTCTGCAGCCCCCCTGCTTGTTCCATGTTCTCGGCACCGCGCTGCTTTTTCTGCTTTCAGCGGTCACGTGGTACCACTCATTAAACTCATGTATATGCGCATATTCATGAGATTAATGAGCGGTACCACGTGACAGCTGAAAGCAGGAAGAGCGGGGCGCCAAGAGCATGGAACAAGCAGGGGGGCTTCAGAGATGAGCCAGGAGGGGGTGAGTATGATCTCTGACACTCCCGCTCCCCCTCCCCGACCTACCCCCGGTATATGACTCGCGTATAAGCCGAGTGAGGGACTTTCAGGCCAAAAAAATGGGCTGAAAATCTCGGCTTATACGCGAGTATATATGGTATATATATTTTTTATTGTTTTATTTTGAATGAGGTGAAAGGGGGGTGATTTGAACTTTTATATAATTTTTAAAACTTTTTTTTACTTTTTGCATGCTTCAATAGTCTCCATAGGAGACTAGAAGATGCAGTACTCTGATCTCTTCTGCTACACACAGGCGATGATCAGATCGCCTATGTGTAGCAAAAATGCTCACTTGCTATGAGCGCCAATCACTGGGTGGCACACATAGCAATCTGGCTATGACAACCATACACGTCTGCTGGAGACCTATGGTTGTCATGCCAACTCATCGGTGAAATGTGATCATGTGATGGGGTCACCAATGGATGCTCTTCCAGTAAGCGTGAGTTAAATGCCGCTGTCAGAAATTGACAGCGGCATTTAAGTAGTTAACAGCCACAGGTGGATTATGATTCTGTTGTGGGCACATGTCAGCTGTATATATCAGCTGTCATGTGCCCGGAAAGGTGCAGGCCCCGACGTGGGCGTATTATTGCGCTCAATGTTGGAAAGGGTTTAATAGCCTGGGAAGGGGCCAGAGATATTGCCCCCTTCCAGGCTACCAACATCAGCCCTTAGCGGCTCCAGAAATGGCATATCCATAAGATGTTTCAAATCAGGAGCCTAGCCTCGCTCTTCCCACTAGCCCTGGTATGTGGCAAGTGGGGTAATAAGGTTGGAGTTGATGTCAGCTTTGTATTGTCAGTTGACATCAAGCTTCGGGGTTAGTAATGGAGAGGCATCTGTAGGACACCCCATTACTAACTCCATAGTAAGTTTTGAAATAAACAATCAGCATGAATAAAGTCCTTTATTTCAAATAAAACACAACACCCTCTTTTACATATTTATTAATACAAAGTTATACTCCTCTTTCTGCTTATAATCCATCAAAGCCCATGTCCCCTGTAAAAGACAAAAAACAAAAAACATATTCCTCACCTGTCCAATGAGAAGATAATTCAATTGTCCTTTGATGAGTCTAGCTCTGTTACATCTAGGTGCCATGCTGAACCTTGGCATGATGAAAGCTGTTAACCTAGCATCTTGCAGTGTCTCACAGTGACGTGTATAAGGTGAGCAGATCCCATGAACTTCATTCCCCTATGCCACTAAGGCTGCCTTAACATGTCTAATTTTTGTGTCCGTATGAGGTCCGTTATTAAAGAACTGCAAATATGGACACTCGTCTACCCATTGTATTCAATGGTGGTGCACACATGTCACGTCTTTCACACAGACCGCACACGGATTACATCCATTTGTCATCAGCATAACATGTTGTAACATGCTCCTGGGAAAGAGTGGTACAGTTCGCATTGTTCCCAGGCTACAGCTGCTGAAGATCGCTCTGTTCATTGTCTCCTGATGTCCCTGTGATCAGTGTGACTAGGCAACACTGATTGGATTAATATTCACAACCTGCTGAGTACATCTTTTGTAAAATCAAGAATGAAATAAAAAAATATGGCGTGGCCTCCTGCATAATTTGACAGCAGATGGAAAGCCCATGGCTAGGGGTTGATGTTAATAATATGGCCTCACTCTTCCCACTTGCTCTGTGGCAGTGACAAGTGGAGTAATAGGATTTGGGTTGATGTCAGCTTTGCAGTGTCAGCTGACATCAAGAGCAGGGGTTAGTAATAGATAGGTGTCTATAAGATGCCCCCATTACTAACCCCATAGTAAGTTTTGAAATAAACACACAACTACATCTGGATGTTTTGATGAATTGTGGCATGACGTGACCGTTCACCTTGACATCCATTAGATACTGAGCTAGTGAGAGCGCAGCTTCAGTGACAAGCAGTAATGTCATAGAGGTTACCGCCGGTCACTGTTAGCTGTTCCCATGCTAATTGCACTGTGAGTTGACCTGATGAACTTGGATAACCTTTATGATGTCTTTTATCATGGTGCTAGCGGTGATCTCATTGAGGTCACCACAATTTCCTGCCCCACTGGAAAAATTTGCAAGAAAACCTCATAACATTCAGACTGCCTGTGTGCCGTCCGATTTTAAAATCACATACATTGACTTGCATTGGCGATTGCTATCCTATTTTCACATCCAATCGCAGCTGATAAAAAAAAAAAATTCGCAGATGAGCACAGAATCATTGAATAACATTGGTCGTAATGAAATCCATTTTTTCATCAGGTTGAACTCGTCCGATTTATTCGCTTGTGTGAGCGAGCCCTAACAGGCTTGTCATAGCTGGCAGTCCTGGAGGTCATCATGTGACCTCCGGCTGCCATGACAACCCTCAGCTCCCCCAGGATCATGTCTCTGTGGCGCCGGGAGGGTAAGAGAAGGTGCCCACTCCCTCTCTCAATCTTCTAAATGCTGTGATCCCTATTGATTGCGGAATCCAGAAGATAACAAAGGGTTAACATAATTGGGACCTGAGCCAATCAGGTCCCAATGATATCCAAAAAGACAAAAGAAGTTGAGCCATAAAATGTACAACTTTATTAAAGCACAATAGCCAAACAATAAAAACACAGGAAGATGGAGATGCCGGTCCAATACACCAAACAAGGTAAGTGTATATATATATCCCCTATATGGGGGTACCAGTGGGAGATACAAAAGATGTAATAGCTAAATAGAGTGCCACAGTGACTACTTGATGAAAACTCCCTACATGATACGTTTTTGATCCTCCCTACACACAATGATGGAGAAATGATATTGCACACACATTACGTTCAAGCCGCTCAACTTCTTTTGTCTTTTTGGATACTCTTGAATTTCTGAAGTGCCATGGTTGGTAAGCCCTTTTTTCTTGGACATATCAAGTCCCAATGATGTTGTCAGTCTGCACTGCAGTGGCTCACGAGCAGCAGCTCATCTTTTTTGTATCTCCCAATGGCTACATCATAAAGGGAGTAGAAGTTACAAGACTTTAAAAAGATAAAGCTGGACTAATGATGGGATAGTTGTGGTCAAATGCTGATTAGATTCTCATTCAGTTTTATCAATGTACCACTGAGAGAGGTGTCTGAGATTCTAGTCGACATGTGACCATAGCTATGCAATTTCATAATTGCAATCACTATGCTGGGAATACAGAGAAATCGTGACATTGTGTGCACAGTGCTCTATCACAATTCAGCAATCTGCAGTGACAGAGGGGCTACAGAAATGTGAGCTCTGAAAAGAGTATTGGAAACAAAAAGAATGCGGCTAATAAATTGCATGTTGTCTTCAGAATTTATTAAAGGGTATCTGTCACCAGTTTTGAAATATATCTACTAAAACTATGACCTTATACTTTGCCTGTACTGCATTCCATAACTAGTTATTTGACCCCATGACTCCCCATATATACCCCCCAAAAAACTTTTTAAGTTTTCCCATGCTGTATAGTAATCGGGTTGGTCTGGGCAGTTAGCCATGGCTTCTGGCCTCTCCCATCCCTCCCTCAGCTGCTGCTCACCTTCCTCCTTCTTTAACCCCTTAACGACCACCGATACGCCTTTTAACGGCGGTAATTAAGGGTACTAAAACCACAGCGCCGTTAATTCACGGCGCTGTGATTTAAGTGAATAGCGCCCCCCAGTGTCGGATTTTCTCCGGGGTCTCGGCTGCCAGGGGTAGCCGAGACCCCAGAGAACATGAATCGGTCAGTTTTTACCGACCCCCGCTTTTGCGATCGCCGTTGTTAACCCTATAACGGCGACCACAAAAAAAAAAGCCGCGATTTTACATTTAATTTCTCTCTCCTCTGATGTGATCGCACATCAGAGGAGAGAGAAATAGGGTCCCCGATCCCCCCCCGGTACCTCTCCGTGGCCCTCCGTCCCCTCCCGGTGGTCCCACGTCCCGCCGGCATCCTCCGATGGGTGCCGCCATCTTGAAAATGGCGGGCGCATGCGCAGTGCACCCGCCAGAAATCTGCCGGCTCCGGCTGGCAGATTCCATTCATTATTTTGATCACTATGATAAACGATCATAGTGATCAAAATAAAAAAAATAGTACATAACCCCCCTGTTTATCACTCCCTTATATAGGCCAATATAATGAAATAAAGAAAATATTTTTTTTTTCAGTCTTCCATTAGGGTTAGGGTAGGGTTAGGGCTAGGGTTAGGGTAGGGTTAGGGCTAGGGTTAGGGTTAGGGTTAGGGTTAGGGTTAGGGTTGGGCTAGGGTTAGGGTTGGGCTAGGGTTAGGGTTGGGCTAGGGTTAGGGTTGGGCTAGGGTTAGGCTAGGGTTAGTGTTGTGCTAGGGCTAGGGTTAGGGCTCGGGTCACGACTAGGGATAGAATTAGGGTTAGGGCGAACTAGAATTAGGGTTAGAATTAGGATTAGGGATTAGGGTTGGGATTAGGGTTAGGGTTGGGATTAGGGTTAGGGGTGTGTTGGGGTTAGGGTTGGAGCAAGAATTGAGGGGTTTCCACTATTTGCCAACTTTGGGGGTCTAAAAATTGGGGTCTAAAAAATCACTTTTGTGGAAATAAAAAAAGACTTTATTTTCACGGCTCTGCGTTTATAAACTTTTGTGAAGCACCTGGGGGTTCAAAGTGCTCACCACACATCTAGATAAGTTCATTAGGGGGTCTAATTTCCAAAATGGGGTCACTTGTGGGGGGTTTCCACTGTTTAGGCCCATCAGGGGCTCTGCAAGCGCAACATGATGTCCGCAGACCATTCCATCAAAGTCTGCATTCCAAAATGGCACTCCTTCCCTACCGAGCTCTCCCATGCGCCCAAACAGTGGTTCCCCCCCACATATGGGGTATCGGCGTACTCAGGACAAATCGCATAACAACTGTGCGGGTATGATTTCTCCTGTTACCCTTGTAAAAATAAAAATTTGGGGGCAAAAAGATCATTTTTGTCGAAAAAAAATGGATTTTTTATTTTCACGGCTCTACGTTATAAACTTCTGTGAAGCACTTGAAGGTTCAAAGTGCTCACCACACATCTAGATAAGTTCCTTAATGGGTCTAGTTTCCAAAATGGGGTCACTTGTGGGGGGTTTCCATTGTTTAGGCCCATCAGGGGCTCTGCAAGCGCAACATGATGCCCGCAGACCATTCCATCAAAGTCTGCATTCCAAAATGGCACTCCTTCCCTTCCGAGCTCTCCCATGCGCCCAAACAGTGGTTCCCCCCCACATATTGGGTATCGGCGTACTCAGGACAAATCGCATAACAACTGTGCAGGAATGATTTCTCCTGTTACCCTTGTAAAAATAAAAATTTGGGGGCGAAAAGATCATTTTTGTGGAAAAAAAATGGATTTTTTATTTTCACGGCTCTACGTTATAAACTTCTGTGAAGCACTTGAAGGTTCAAAATGCTCACCACACATCTAGATAAGTTCCTTAATGGGTCTAGTTTCCAAAATGGGGTCACTTGTGGGGGGTTTCCACTGATTAGGCCCATCAGGGGCTCTGCAAGCGCAACATGATGCCCGCAGACCATTCCATCAAAGTCTGCATTCCAAAATGGCACTCCTTCCCTTCCGAGCTCTCCCATGCGCCCAAACAGTGGTTCCCCCCCACATATGGGGTATCGGCGTACTCAGGACAAATCGCATAACAACTGTGCGGGTATGATTTCTCCTGTTACCCTTGTAAAAAATAAAAATTTGGGGGCGAAAAGATCATCTTTGTGGAAAAAAATAATTTCTTATTTTCACGGCTCTACGTTATAAACTTCTGTGAAGCCCTTGGGGGTTCAAAGTGCTCACCACACATCTAGATAAGTTCCTTAATGGGTCTAGTTTCCAAAATGGGGTCACTTGTTGGAGGTTTCCACTGTTTAGGCACATTAAGGGCTCTCCGAACGCAACATGGCATCCGATCTCAATTCCAGCCAATTCTGCGTTGAAAAAGTCAAACGGCGCTCCATCCCTTGCGAGCTCTGCCGTGTGCTGAAATAGTGGTTTACCCCCACATATAGGGTATCGGCGTATTCAGGAGAAATTGTACAACAAATTTTGTGGTTGATTTTCTCTTTTAACACTTGTGAAAATGAAAAAAAAATTGGTTCTGAAGTTAATTTTTTGCAAAAAAAAGTTAAATATTAATTTTTTCCTTCCACATTGCTTTAGTTCCTGTGAAGCACTTAAAGGGTTAATAAACTTCTTGAATGTGGTTTTGAGCACCTTGAGGGGTCTAGTGTTTAGAATGGTGCCACTTTTGGGTATTTTCTGTCATGTACACCCCTCAAAATGACTTTAAATATGATGTGGTCCCTAAAAAAATGGTTTTGTAAATTTTGTTGTAAAAATGAGAAATCGCTGGTCAACTTTTAACCCTTATAACTTCCTAACAAAAAAAAATTTTGCTTCCAAAATTGTGCTGATGTAAAGTAGACATGTGGGAAATGTTATTTATTAAGAAATTTGTGTGACACATCTCTCTGATTTGAGGGCATAAAAATTTAAAGTTTTAAAATTGCAAAATTTTCAAAATTTTCACCATATTTCCATTTTTTTCATAAATAAACACAAGACTTATCGAAGAAATTTTACCACTAATATAAAGTACAATATGTCACGAAAAAACAGTCTTAGAATCAGCAGGATCCATTAAAGCGTTGCAGAGTTATAACCTCATAAAGGGACAGTGGTCAGAATTGTAAAAATTGGCCTGGTCATTAAGCTGCAAACTGGCTCTGTCGCTAAGGGGTTAATTGATGTGGATGACACCTCGCATCATCCACATTGCCAGGAAAAATCTTGCGCCTGCTCACATGAAATTACAGCTCACGCCTGCGCACAATGCTTTGTCCTACTGCAGGCAGAGCCTCCGCCATCCCTGGACCCTCATGCTCCATGCCCCGGCCTTATGCGACATCTTCCTGGAAAAAAATTGGAGGGTGCATGCACTTTGTGCCCGCCAAGATATTCCGGCTGGTACACATCAAGAATAGAGAATTTTTTCTATTAGTTCCTTTTGATCGCTGTGATAGACCCAATGACAGTAATTAAAATAAAAAAAATAGTAAACAAAAAATCCCCCTTTGTCACTGCCTTAGTTAGATCAAAATTATAAAATAAAAAAAATTGTAATTTTTTTTTCAGTCTTTGCAGTTAGGATTCTGGTTAAAGTTAGGGGTGAGGTTAGAGTTGGGGTTTGGGTTGTGTTAGGGTTGGAGTTAGATTTGTTTTTTTTTTCAAAAAGTAAAAAAAGAAATGATGACAATATGATGGCTAGTGTTGAGCGTATGTGCTCGCTACTCGAGTTTGCATCGGGTGCTCAGGTATGCACGGAACATTACGGATCCCTGCATTTTTTTTGGGGTGTCTAACAGCTGCATAACATGCTGGCCAGGGACAACAGCATGTCAGTCAAGCACCCGCGATATTTGGTGCGTACCTGAGCACTCAATGCAAACTGGAGTAGCAAGCACTTACGCTGAACACTAATGACGACATATTCAACATGACAACCTAATGTTATCAAACTCTATGTCGTACCTGTGGGTGCAAAATGCTTACTGTCCCCCTGGATATGTTAGCGTGGGTGGTCTGGAGCAGGAAACTCTGGGAGTGGACCCTCTGGACTTGGGCACTGAGGGGCCCCAGGCGAGCTGCCAGGTGGAACCGACCCCTATACAGGGACCGTTAGGAGCAGGCCAAAGGGTTTGAGTACCACGGTAGCCGGTACCGAGAGGGGTGGCTCAGGATGGACCGGAGTAAGAGTGTGAGACTGGAGTAAAGAAAGACAGAACAAGACTGGAACCAGACTGGAAAGAAGTGAGACAGAAGTCTGGAACAAGAAGGAATGACAGGAGTAGGAACACTGGAGACAGGACTGGAGTAGGACGGCAGGAACACTGGAGACAGGACTGGAGTAGGACGGCAGGAACACTGGAGACTGGACTGGGGTAGGACGGCAGGAACATTGGAGACAGGACTGGAGTAGGATGGCAGGAACGCTGAAGGCAGGACTGGAGTAGGATGGCAAGAACACTGGAGACAGGACTGGAGTAGGACGGCAGGAACGCTGAAGGCAGGACTGGAGTAGGACGGCAGGAAGCTGAAGGCAGGACTGGAGTCGGACGGCAGGAACACTGGAGACAGGGCTGGAGCAGGACGACAGGAACACAGGAGGCAGAACTGCGGAAGAGAACAAGGAACACGGGTAGCAGGACTGAGAGGCTGCTGCAGAGAGCAGCCGAGAACAGAACTGCAGGAGCAGAGAGAGCACACGATGAAGCGAAGCCAGAGTGCTAGGAAACACAACGATCAGGCGCCTCCCTCAGGGGGAAGTGGCCTGATATGGCCCCGTCTGGTCAGCCATTGGTCCAAAGGTGCTTCCGGGTCAGGGCACATCCAGAGCATAAGAAGCAGGAAGGAGGCGAGGCCACGGCCTATGGCGCATGCGCATAGCATGCAGGTAGGGAATCGGTTGTGAGCCCGTCTCAGGTGACCGCCGCGGCCGTCAGGTGGAGAGAGGCTGCGGCGTGGGAGCGGAAGCCGACTGCGGCGTGGGAGCGGAGGCCGGGTGAGTATGGTGGAGCGGTGTAACAGGACCCCCCTAAGCTGCCCTCTCCGGAGGTTAGCAAGAAACCTCTTGAGGATACGGGGAGCATTGATATTCTCCCGAGGATCCCAGGATCTCTCCTGTTATGAATGGGAAACCGAGGAGGAAAAAAAAAGACAACAAGCTAAGTCTCAGAAAACCAGAGAAGTTGGTAACTATGCAGATTGCAAATCCCTGATCTTAACCGCACAACTAGCAGCAATCGTGGAGCGTTCCTATGTTGGTCCTAGACGCCTTATCACAACCGGAGAACTACATAAGCCTAAAGCAGGAAAAGAGGAAAACTAACTGCCCAAGAGCAGAACCCAAAGGAAAGACAGCCCCCCACATGTATTGACGGTGAAACAAGATGAAAATACAAACAAAGGCAGGAAAATAGGCTGAGCAAACGATGGGGCCCGGTTAACTAAAAAGGACAGAAAAGGAAAGACACTGTCTGCAATCTGCAAAAAAAACCTACAAAAATATTGTCCAACACTTCTGATAGCAAAATTAACCCTGAAGTCACTAGACTTCTAAACCTATATCAGCACTCTGAAATATTCTGAGACAGAGCAAAAAAGAGGCCAATCTAATAAGGGACAAAAAGCAGATTGGCAAATACTGATTAATAGGAGTGGAATTTCAGCATAGCCCCAGCAGGGGCAGGCTGATTACACAAAAAACTGAATTGACCAACAAGCACAAGTGTGAACAATAGCAAAAAAACAAACTTAACTTGAGAAGACTGGAAGAGAGCTGAAGTCCAGGACCTGAGAAGCAGACTGAATCACCAGCACCCGGATAGGGCGTCGGCTGTCTTATATCCAGTCTGATACTCCAGAGATCCAATCGTTATCTTCCTCATCAGGCGGCAGATCACTACCACTTAATTCAACCGCACTACCTCCTGTCACCACCAGAGGGAGAACGGAAGGGGAACTCTCAACTGGTGGAGCAGAAAATGAGTTCATTACACTCTCCTCAGGACCAAAACCCTTCCAATCAACAAGAAAGAAAGTCCTACCTCTAACCCTGTTCAAAGCGAGAATGTCCGGCACTTCAAAAACATCATCGGCACCCACCGGCTGAGGACCAGGATCAAGCGAGGAATGGAAGCGATTCAGCACCACAGGCTTCAGGAGAGAGACGTGAAAGGTGTTCGGGATCCGGAGCGAAGCAGGCAACCTCAATTTGTGGGCGACTTCGTTAATACGTCCCACAACTTCAAACGGACCGATGTAGCGTGGGCCCAATTTGTAGGAGGGCAGTTTCAATCGGATGAATTTGGAGGAGAGCCAGACCTTGTCCCCAACACGATACGGTGGAAGATCCAACCTCTTTTTGTCTGCATAATTCTTCATCTGATCAGCGGATCTCTTGAGTGATGTGTTGGTCTCAGCCCAAATCTTAGAAAATTCAGAGGACAAGGCGTTGGCCGCGGGTACCTCAGAAGCAGGAGTTACCGGAAGAGGAACACCAGGATGTATGCCAAAAACAATGAAAAACAGAGACTTGGCTGAAGACTCACCAGCATGGTTGTTATAAGCAAACTCTGCCCAGGGGAGCAAGTTGACCCAATCGTTCTGGTGGGCGCTGGAGAAGTGATGTAAGTACCCCATAAGTGTCTGGTTGGTACGCTCTACCTGTCCGTTGGACTGTGGATGGTAGGCCGAGGAGAAGTTGAGGGTAACGTTCATGAGCTTACAAAGCAAACGCCAGAACTTGGAGGTAAACTGAACCCCTCGGTCAGACACAATGAGTCGAGGTAGTCCGTGAAGTCTGAAGATTTGATGAATTAAGATTTTGGCCAGCTCCGACGCTGAGGGAAGACCGGGCAGAGGGACGAAGTGAGCCATCTTGGAAAAATGATCCACCACCACCAGGATGACTGTGCAGCCCGAAGAGCAGGGTAGGTTGGTGATGAAATCCATGGCGATGTTCTCCCAAGGAACGGTAGGGACGGGCAACGGAAGCAACAAGCCGGATGGAGGTCTCCGTGGCACTTTGTTTTTAGCACAGGATGGACAAGAAGCCACAAAGTCGAGTACATCTTGGCAAAGCATGGACCACCAGTAGTGACGCGTGATAAGGTCAAGGGTCTTCTTAGTTCTGGCATGGCCGGCCAGTTTGGAGGAGTGCCCCCATAGAAGGACCTTTCGCTTGAGATTCGTTGGTACAAGCGTCTTGCCAGGTGGGGGAGTAAGCCAGTTCACTGGAGCCACGGTGGTGATCCTAGTGGGATCAATGATATGTGAAGGTTCCTCCGTGGATTCGTGTGGCTGGAAGACCCTGGACAGGGTGTCGGCTTTGGAATTCTTGTTGCCAGGAAGGAAACGGAGCTCAAAATCAAATCGGGCGAAAAATAAGGACCATCTGGCCTGGCGAGGGTTAAGTCTCTGGGCATACTGGAGATAGGCCAGATTCTTGTGGTCCGAGAAGATGACAAAAGGATGAACAGCTCCTTCCAGGAGGTGGCGCCATTCGTCTAAGGCCAGCTTGATGGCCAAAAGTTCCCGGTCGCCGATCGAGTAGTTACACTCGGATGGAGAAAAGGCCTTTGAGAAGAAGCCACAAGGGTGCAGGCAACCGGAGGTGGTTCTCTAGGACAGTATCGCCCCGGCCCCCATCGAGGAAGCGTCCACCTCGAGTACAAAAGGTCGATCACTCTCAGGGCGATGCAGGACTGGAGCCGTGGAAGAAGCCCGTTTTAGGGTCAGAAAGGCCTCTTCTGCCTCAGGAGACCAATCCTTGGGAGTAGACCCTTTACGGGCGAGCGCAGAAATGGGTCTTGTGATCACGGAGAAGTGGGAGACAAATTGCCAGTAATAGTTGGCGAACTCGAGGAATCGTTGTATCGCCTTTAATCCGACGGGACGAGGCCATTTGAGGATGGCAGACAACTTCTTGGGATCCATCCTTAGACCAGTGTCGGAGATAATGTATCCCAGAAACGGCAGAGAGGTCTGTTCGAAGAGACATTTCTCCATCTTCGCATACAGGCGGTTCTCCCGAAGATGCTGAAGCACCAGGCGGCCACTCTTTCTGTGGGATGAGAGGTCCGGCGAGAAGACGAGGATGTGGTCTAAGCACACGACCAAACAGGAGTACAAGAGATCCCAGAAGATCTCATTGACGAACTCCTGAAACACCGCAGGAGCATTGCAGAGACCAAAGGGCATGACCAGGTACTCGTAATGACCGTCTAGAGTGTTGAAAGCGGTCTTCCACTCGTCACCTGCACGGATACGGACCAGATTATAGGCTCCTCTGAGGTCCAGCTTGGAGAAGACCCGAGCCCCTCTGAGACGGTCAAACAACTCCGGAATGAGTGGAAGAGGGTACCTGTTCTTGATGGTAATTTCATTCAAGCCCCTATAGTCAATGCACGGCCATAGAGTTCTGTCCTTCTTTTTGACAAGGAAAAAGAACCCGACTCCCGCGGGCGAGGAGGACTTCCGTATAAAGCCTTTGGTGAGGTTCTCTTGGACATACTCAGACATGGCGGTAGTCTCTGCAGGAGACAGAGGGTGAATTCTGCCCCTGGGAGGGGTTGAACCGGGAACAAGCTCAATTGGGCAGTCGAACGGTCGGTGAGGAGGAAGGACCTCTGCCTCCTTCTTATCAAACACATCGGCGAAAGAGCTGTAGGCTGGAGGAAGGCCCGGAAGGTCTGGAGGATACCGAGGAGTGACCGCCAGAAGGACAGGAGTCAGACAGCGAGCTTGGCACGGGTGCCCCCAGCGGAGTATCTCCCCAGAAAACCAGTCGAGAACAGGCTGATGAGTCCTTAACCATGGGAGACCAAGCAGAATGGCATGAGAGAGCTAAGACAAAACGTAAAAGGCTATCTTCTCTCGATGTAAGGCTCTGACTTGCAACTCCACCTCTTCAGTGACCAAGGTGACGGTCACCTGTAGTGGTTTGCCATCCACGGTGGCAATCTGAATTGGGTTAGATAGAGTGACTACAGGAATTTGGTATTTGTCCATTTCTTCCGGCCGAATGAAGTTACCTGCTGAGTCCGAATCCACGTAGGCCACCTCGGAACCACGCCTCCCTCCTGAAACCAAAAGCACAGAAATCGAAAGGGGTTGAGAGGAATCATCATCACCTAGGGAGGCCTCTCTTATCTGACCTAGGTGGAGTCGTTTCCCTGTCTCTTAGGACAGGTGCGGACATAGTGTGATGAATCACCGCAATAGAGGCACAGACCTTGTGCCCGTCTCTCTCTCTGACGCAACTCGGCCAACCTGAGACGGTCTATCTGCATGAGCACACCCGAAGAGAGGGAAGAGGATCCGGCTGAATGGGAGCTGGAAGATCGGGTGAAAGGAGAAACTGACCTGGTGGACCGCCTGTCTCTCGCTGACTCCCGAGCGCGCTCCAGGAAGCGCAGGTCAATGCGGGTAGGCAGCGAGATAAGGTCCTCTAAGGTGGATGGGGTATCTTGACCTGCGAGTTCATCCTTTATTCTACTAGAAAGACCGCGCCAGAATGCCCCCACCAAAGCCGCGTTATTCCAGCCGAGCTCGGAAGAGATAGTGTAATGTCCGACCGTGAGAGAGCCCTGGTGTAAGTTAAAGAGTAACTCAGTGAGAGAGGCTAACAGACCTGGATCATTGAAAACCTTACGAGACTAGAGTTGAGCGATACCGTCCGATACTTCAAAATATCGGATCGGAATGGATCGGCCGATCTTTAAAAAAAGTATCGGTATCGCCGATGCCGATACCGGAAGTCCCATTCAAGTCTGAGACTTCCGGTATCGGAATTGGAAAAACCCTTTCCTGCCCTTGTACAGCCTCTCGGGGGTCTGTACGGGCCTTCCGAGGGTCTCTGCCGGCCTGCCGGGGGGCTGTGCTGGCCTGCCGGTGGGCTGTGCGGACTGCGGGGTCTGTACCGGCCTGTCGGGGGGCTGTGCCGGCCTGCCGGGGGGCTGTGCACCCTGTGGGGGTCTGTACCGGCCTGCCGGGGGGCTGTGCCGGCCTGCCGGGGGGCTGCGCTGATGTCCGGGGTCCGTGCAGGCATCGTCCGATGGGACTACAAGTCCCATCGGGCGATGCCTGCTACCATGACAGTGATTGACACATTAGCCAATGATGGGACAGTAGCAGTCCCATCATCCGGCTAATGTGTTAAATGTAAAAAAAAAAAAAAAATACTACATACATACTACATACATACTACATGCATGCTACATACATACTGCATGCTACATACATAGTACATATATACTACATGCATGCTACATACATACTACATACATACTACATATATACTACATGCATGCTACATACATACTACATGCTACATATATACTACATGCATGCTACATACTACATACTACATATATACTACATGCATGCTACATACATGCTACATACATACTACATGCATGCTACATACATACTACATGCTACATACATACTACATACATACTACATGCTACATACATACCACATATATACTACATACATACTACATATATACTACATGCATGCTACATACATACTACATACATACTACATGCTACATACATACTACATATATACTACATGCATGCTACATACATACTACATGCTACATACATACTACATATATACTACATGCATGCTACATGCTACATACATACTACATATATACTACATGCATGCTACATACACACTACATGCTACATATATACTACATACATACTACATACATACTACATATATACTACATGCATGCTACATACATGCTACATGCTACATACATACATACTACATGCTACATTCATACTACATACATACTACATGCATGCTACATACATACTACATGCTACATACATACTACATGCATGCTACATACAATACATTCATACAATACATACATAGACATACAGTACATATAACATAGAGTAACATACTTACCAATACTTGTCACATTGTTCCCCGAAGCCATTGTCTTTTACGGAATAAATATTAACATAACAAACCACAAAAATACTCACCCATGATCCGAAGCAGTCCACGAGTGTGTCCCACGATGATCTTGGGTAGAAAACTGCAGCATCAGCTGATGCTGCCGCTCTCTACGGGCTGCAGGAATCCAATGACGGAAGGTAGGTATCCTTCCGCACTGTATTCCTCCGCCACTTAAAAAAAAAAAAGTCCCTAGTCTCACTTTATGGTAAAAGCTGTGTGGGAAATTCCACAGTTCTCTACCCAAGATCTCTGCAGTTCTCTACCCAAGATCGTCGTGGGACACACTCGTGGACTGCTTCGGATCATGGGTGAGTATTTTTGTGGTTTGTTATGTTAATATTTATTCCGTAAAAGACAATGGCTTCGGGGAACAATGTGACAAGTATTGGTAAGTATGTTACTCTGTTATATGTACTGTATGTCTATGTATGTATTGTATGAATGTATTGTATGTAGCATGCATGTAGTATGTATGTAGTATGTATGTAGCATGTAGCATGCATGTAGTATGTATGTAGCATGCATGTAGCATGTAGTATGTATGTAGCATGCATGTATGTATGTAGCATGCATGTAGCATGTAGTATGTATGTAGCATGCATGTAGTATATATGTAGTATGTATGTAGTATATATGTAGCATGTAGTATGTATGTAGCATGCATGTAGTATGTATGCAGCATGTAGTATGTATGTAGCATGTAGTATGTATGTAGCATGCATGTAGTATATATGTGGTATGTATGTAGCATGTAGTATGTATGTAGTATGTAGTATTTTTTTTTTTTTAAACATTTAACACATTAGCCGGATGATGGGACTACTACTGTCCCATCATTGGCTAATGTGTCAATCACTGTCATGGTAGCAGGCATCGCCAGATGGGACTTGTAGTCCCATCGGACGATGCTTGCACAGACCCCCGGACATCAGCACAGCCCCCCGGCAGGCCGGCACAGCCCCCCGGCAGGCCGGTACAGACCCCCACAGGGTGCACAGACCACCGGCAGGCCGGCACAGCCCCCCGGCAGGCCGGTACAGACCCCGGGCAGTCCACACAGCCCCCCCGGCAGGCCGGCACAGCCCCCCGGCAGGCCGGCAGAGACCCCCGGAAGGCCCGAAATGACGGCGCATCATGATGCGCACACACAGCGCATCATGATGACGTCATTTCGGCTGTCAATCAACTTTGAACTTCCGATTCCGATGCCCGATATTGAAAAAATATCAGATGTCGGTATCGGAATTCCGATACAGCAAGTATCGGCCGATACCCGATACTTGCGGTATCGGAATGCTCAACACTATACGAGACGTATCCAGAAAAACCGGGAGACTCGAGACGACCGGATCGTCACATTCCCAGAGCGGGTTTACCCAAGACAGGGCCTCTCCCTCCAGATGGGACATGATGAAGGCCACTTTGGCCCGATCCGAGGGATATTGCTGCGGCAGCCATTCAAAGTGGAGGCTACAGTGATTTAAGAACCCCCTACAGAGCTTGGGATCCCCAGTGAAACGAGGCGGTTTGGCGAGGCGGGGCGTCGGGAGAGCGGTAGACGCGGGAGGAGTCGGCACTGCAGTGGCAGCCTGGAGGGCCGACAAGCAACTGTCAAAGGAGGCCATGTAGGACAAAATGTGGGATTGAGTATCTTGCTGCTGACCCAGCTCCTGTTGGAGACTGGCCAGTTGAGTGGCATTTCCAGGATCGGCCACCTGTAAGGCCGACAAATGGGTGTCCATCGACTTCATGACTGACATAATGCGACCCTGATTCTCCCGTAGAATTAGCAACTCTTTCTGGGTAGCAGCCGTAGTACCGGCGGAGTCCATGGCCTGATCGTACTGTTAGCTTGGGTGGTCTGGAGCAGGAAACCCCGGGAGTGGACCCTCTGGACCATGGCACCGAGGGGCCCTGGACGAGCTGCCAGGTGGAACCGACCCCTATACAGGGACCGTTAGGAGCAGGCCCAGGGGTTCGAGTACCACTGTAGCCGGTACCGAGAGGGGCGGCTCAGGATGGACCGGAGTAAGACTGTGAGACTGGAGTAAAGAATGACAGAACAAGACTGGAACCAGGAGACCGGAAAGACGTGAGACAGAAGACTGGAACGAGAAGGAATGACAGGAGTAGGAACACTGGAGACAGGACTGGAGTAGGACGGCAGGAACACTGGAGACTGGACTGGGGTAGGACGGCAGGAACACTGGAGACAGGACTGGAGTAGGATGGCAGGAACGCTGAAGGCAGGACTGGAGTAGGACGGCAGGAACACTGGAGACAGGACTGGAGTAGGACGGCAGGAACACTGGAGACTGGACTGGGGTAGGACGGCAGGAACACTGGAGACTGGACTGGAGTAGGACGGCAGGAACGCTGAAGGCAGGACTGGAGTAGGACGGCAAGAACGCTGGAGACAGGACTGGAGTAGGACGGCAGGAACGCTGAAGGCAGGACTGGAGTAGGACGGCAGGAACGCTAAAGGCAGGACTGGAGTAGGACGGCAGGAACGCTGAAGGCAGGACTGGAGTAGGACGGCAGGAACACTGGAGACAGGACTGGAGTAGGACGGCAGGAACACAGGAGGCAGAACTGCGGAAGAGAACAAGGAACACGGGTAGCAGGACTGAGAGGCTGCTGCAGAGAGCAGCCGTGAACGGAACTGCAGGAGCAGAGAGCACACGATGAAGCGAGGCCAGAGTGCTAGGAAACACAATGATCAGGCGCCTCCCTCAGGGGGAAGCAGCCTGATATGGCCCCGTCTGGTCAGCCATTGGTCCAAAGGTGCTTCCGGGTCAGGGCACAGCCGGAGCATAAGAAGCAGGAAGGAGGCGTGGCCGCGGCCTATGGCACATGCGCATAGCATGCAAGGAGGGCATCGGTCGTGAGCCCATCTCAGGTGACCGCCGCGGCCGTCGGGCGGAGAGAGGCTGCGACGTGGGAGCGGAGGCCGACTGCGGCGTGGGAGCGGAGGCCGGGTGAGTATGGCGGAGTGGTGTAACAGGATAAAATCCTTGAGAGGTGTGATTTCCAAAATGGAGTCACTTGTGGGAGGATTTCCACTGTGCACATCAGAGGCTCTCCAAACGCGACTAGGTGTCTGCTCTCAATTCCAGTCAAAGTCAAACGGTACTTCCCATCAGAGCTCTGCCATGCAACCAACCTGTGGATTTCCCCCACATATGGGGTACCAGCATGCTCAGGAGAAATTGCACAACAAATTATGTGGTTCATAGTCTCTTGCTACCCTTGTAAAAATAAAAAAAGTTTGAGTCTAAAGTAAATTTTTTGTGAAAAAAGTTACATGCTAATTTTTTCTTCCACATTGTTTCAGTTCTCGTGAAGCAACTAAAGGGTTAATATACTTCTTGAATCTGGTTTTGAACACTTTGAGGGGTGAAGATTTTAGAATTGTGGCATCTTTGGGTATTTTCTGTCATGTAGACCCCTCAATGTTACTTCAAATGTGATGTGGTCCCTAAAAAATGGTTTGTAAATTTTGGTGGAAAAATGAGAAATCGCTGGTCAACTTTAACCCTTCTAACTTTCTAGCCAACAAAAAATTTCCAAAATTGTGCTGATGTAAAGTAGACATGTGGGAACTATTATATATGAACTATTTTGTGTGACATAATTCTCTTATTTAAGGGCACAAAAATTCAAAGTTTGAAAATTGCTACATTTTTCAAATGTTTGCAAAATTTCCATTTTTTTTTATAAATAAAAGGGGATACGTTGAAGCGTTCCAGAGTTATTGGCACATAAAATGACTGGTCAGTATTGTAAAATTTGGCTTGGACATTTAGGTTAAAATTGGCTTAGTGACTAAGGGGTTAATGTACTCAACTACTGCTGCCTTTTCTGAGACCAGTGCCGGTTTGCTACTCTTCTCAGTGACGCGCTTTACAGACTTGCAGACACTCTGGGTCACTCTGCACTCTGTGTGACCTGGAAATAACTTTTACAATATAAGACTATGGAGTGTAAGAATGAGGCTCATAACAAGGGTCCATAGACGTACATTGTAAAAGAGACTTCGACTTAAAGCATAAAGTGAGTCGGAGAGTCTAAAGAGTGATGGTGTTACTGAGAAGAGGAGCAGAACACCGCTGGACACTGGAGAACATATTAACACAGCTACACTAAAGTACAGTACATTAACATTTACACAGAATGTGGGGGGGGGTAATTGGAAACTTCTTTACAGCAGAATATAAGTAACAACAGAAAAAAATTGAGTATATGTGCCTTTAAAAAACTATTATTAAATAGAAGAGATTAAAGCAAAATTTTCAATTTCCATTAACCCCTTTCTGCCATATGACGTACTATCTCCAGGGTTTCCAGGGACGGGATAGTACGTCATAGAGATCAGCAGCGTTCACGTCGTGAGCGCCGCTGATCGCGGCCGGGTGTCAGCTGATTATCACAGCTGACACCCGGCACTATGTGACAGGGGCGGTCATGGACCGCCCCCGACATGTTAACCCCTGGCACACTGCGATCAAACACGATTGCATTGTACCGGGGGTTTAGGGAAGCATTGGCAGGGAGGGGGCTCCCTCTGTGCTTCCCTGCGACCCCCAAAGCAGCGCGATGTGCAGCGCTGCTGCGGGGGTCTCCTTCCCTGCAGGTCCCCGGATCCAAACTGGCGGCGAGGACCTTCAGGGGCCTGCAGGGAGCTGGCTTCCTCATGCCTGTAAAGCGCCGACATGAGGAAGCCTGCAGCACTGCCTGTGACAAATCACTGATCTGTCACAGCGATCTGTGATGTGACAGATCAGCGATCTGTCACATGACAGTGATGTCCCCCCTGGGACAATGTAATATAGTTAAAAAAAAAAGTGTAAAAATAATTTATAAAAAAAAAAATAATGCTTTATTATCATACCGCCGAACAAAAAGTGCGTTTTTGGGGGGCGCGATCAAAAAGACGGATATAAATAACCATGGTACCGCTGAAAACGTCATCTCGTCCCGCAAAAAATGAGCTGCCATACAGCATAATCAGCAAAAAAATAAAAAAGTTATATCTCGCAGAATAAAGCGATGCAAAAGTAATTATTTTTTATATAAAATTGTTTTCATTGCATAAAAGCGCCAAAATATAAAAAAAGACATAAATGAGGTATCGCTGTAATCGTACTGACCAGAAGAATAAAACTGCCTTATCAATTTTACTGCTCGCAGAACGTTGTAAATGCACCCCCCAAAAGAATTTCTTGAAATGCTGGTTTTTGCTCATTCTGCGTCCCAAAAATCGGAATAAAAAGCGAAAAAAAGTCATGTGCCTGAAAATGGTACCAATAAAAACGTCAACTCGTCCCACAAAAAATAAGACCTCATATGACGCGCTGGGTCAAAATATGGAAAAATTATAGCTCTCAAAATGTGGTGATGTAAAAACTTTTTAATATAAAAAGCGTCTTTTAGCGTATGACAGCTGCCAAACATAAAAACCCGCCATATATAGTAAATCAAACCCCACTTTATGGTGATAAAGGGAAACCTTAGTTAGGGAAAAATAATAAAATTAAAAAATGTATTTAGTTCCATTTTCCCATGAGGGTTAGGGCTAGGGTTAAGGATAGGGCTAAGGTTAGGGCTAGGGCTAGGGTTAGGGCTAGGGTTAGGGCTAAGATTAGGGTTAGAGGTGTGTTGGGGTTAGGGTTGGAGTTAGAATTGGGGGGTTTCCACAGTTTGGGCACATCAGCTGCTTTCCAAACGCAACATGGTGTCTCATCTCAATTCCAGCCAATTCTGCGTTGCAAAAGTCAATTGGTGCTCCTTCCCTTCCAAGCTCTGCCATGTGCCCAAACAGTGTTTTACCCCCACATATGGGGTATCAGCATACTCAGGACAAATTGCAAAGCAACTTTTGGGGTCCAATTTCTCCTGTTACCCTTAGGAAAATAAAAAATTGGGGGCAAAAATATCATTTTTGTGGAAAAAAATATGATTTTTTTATTCTCACGCTGGGCGTTATAATCTTCTGTGAAGCACTTGGGGGTTCAAAGTGCTCACCACACATCTAGATAAGTTCTGTGGGGGTCTAGTTTCCAAAATGGGGTCACTTGTGGGGAATTTCAACAGCTTAGGTACATCAAAGGCTCTCCAAACGCGACATGACACCCGCAGACCATCAAAGTCTGCATTCCAAAACGTCACTACTTACCTTCCGAGCCCCGACGTGTCCCCATACAGTAGTTTTCTCCCACATATGGAGCATCAGCGTACTCAAGACAAATTGGACAACAACTTCTGGGGTCCAATTTCTCCTGTTACCCTTGGGAAAGTAAAAAAATTGGGGACTAAAAGATCATGTTTGTGGAAAAAATATGTTTTTTTATTTATACGCCCGGGCGTTATAAACTTCTGTGAAGCACTGGGGGGTTCAAAGTGCTCAACATACATCTAGATAAGTTCCTTAGGTGGTCTAGTTTCCAAAATGGGGTCACTTGTGGGGGGTTTCCACTGTTTAGGTACATCAGGGGCTCTCCAAATGCAACATGACACCCGCAGACCATTCCATCAAAGTCTGCATTCCAAAACGTCACTACTTCCCTTCCGAGCCCTGACGTGTGCCCATACAGTAGTTTTCTCCCACATATGGGGTATAAGCGTACTCAGGACAAATTGGACAACAACTTTTTGGGTCCAATTTCTCCTGTTACCATTGGGACTAAAAGATCATGTTTGTGGAAAAAATATGATTTTTTTATTTTCACACCTGGGCATTATAAACTGCTGTGAAGCCCTTGGGGGTTCAAAGTGCTCACCATACATCTAGATAAGTTCCTTTGGGGGTCTATTTTCCAAAAAGGTGTCATTTGTGGGGGGTTTCCACTGTTTAGGCACATCAGGGGCTTTCCAAAGGCGGCATGGCGTCCAATCCCAATTCGAGCCAAAAAGGTCAAATGGCGCTGCTTCCCTTGCAAGCTCTGCCATGCGCCCAAATAGTGGTTTACCCCCACATATGAGGTATCAGCGTACTCAGGACAAATTGCACAATTAATTTTGGGGTCCTGTTACCCTTGGAAAAATAAAAATTGAGGGTGAAAAGATCATTTTTCTATAAAAAGTGTGATTTTTTTAATTTTACAGCTGTACGTTATAAACTTCTGTGAAGCCCTTGTGGGTTCAAAGTTCTCACCACATATGTAGATAAGTTCCATGGGGGGTCTAGTTTCCAAAATGGGGTTACTTGTGGTGGGTTTCCACTGTTTAGGTACATCAGGGGCTCTCCAAACGTGACATGGCGTCCGATCTGAATTCCAACCAATTTTGCATTGAAAAAGTCAAACGGCGCTCCATCCCTTCTGAGCCCTGCCATGCACCGTTACAGTTGTTCCCCCCACATATCAGGTATCAGCATACTCAGGACAAATTGCACAATAACTTTTGCAGTCCAGTTTCTCCTGTTACCCTTGGTAAAATAAAAAAAATTGGACCGAATAAATTTTTTTGTGAAAAAAGTTAAGTGTTCATTTTTTTTAAGCATTCAAAAAACTCCTGTGAAGCACCTGAAGGGTTAATAAGTTTCTTGAATATGGTTTTGAGCACCTTGTGGGGTGCTGTTTTTAGAATGGTGTCACTTTTGGGTATTTTCTATCATATAGACCCCTCAAAGTGACTTCAAATGTGATGTGGTCCGTTAAAATAAAATGGTGTTGCAAAAATGAGAAATCACTGGTCAACTTTTAACCCTTATAACTTCCTAACAAAAAAAAAAAAATTTGATTCCAAAATTGTGCAGATGTAAAGTAAACATGTGGGAAATGTTACTTCTTAAGTTTTTTTTGTGTGCCGCATCTCTGTGATTTAAGGGCATAGAAATTCAAAGTTGGAAAATTGCGAAATTTTAAAAATTTTTGCCAAATTTCCATTTTTTCACAAATAAGCACAAGTTATATGAATGAAATTTTACAACTAACATGAAGTAAAATATGTCACAAGAAAACAATGTCAGAATCACCGGGCTCCATGGACGCGTTTCAGAGTTATTACCTCATAAAGGGACAGTGGTCAGAATTGTAAAAATTGGCCCGGTCATGAACGTGCAAACCACCCTTGGGGGTTAAGGAGTTAAATATTCTCAAAGGCTGCAATGCCAAATTAAAGGGAGGACTGCACAAAATTCAAAATGTCACCAAAAGAAATTATAATATACAAGGTAAATACTAAATGGAACCGAGCCATCAACAGATAAAGTGCATAAAAAATAAAGTGCTGCTCTAAGGCGTGCATGAAAGATATCTGTAACAACACAATAAATACTTACATTGGTGACTCAGTTGTAGTGTAGCTGGTCACACCGCCCCAACGCACATTTCGTGGTCTCACTTCCTCAGGAGGCGTGTGCTGGGGAGGGCATGTGTATATACATTTGCGATAAACCAATCAGATAAACACTGGATGTGATGTACGTAGCGTAATTTATTCCAGGTGCGGAGAGCTCGGCGTGACTCTTAGTTTGGTGCATGCACGATGTGAATTCAGTGTGAAGTGAACTGATGAGTAGGGATCAGCGAGTATACTCTTGGGTATTCAGTACTCGGCGAGTAATGCGGTACTCACGGTACTCGGTACATCACGAGTATTTCACTACTCGCCTCGCACTATTCGGTTCTCCCGCCCAGCAGTTGCCAATCACAGTAATGCCGCACCCTTCTTGGTTGTGGGCAGCATTACTATGATTGGCTGGCCATCCAACATCCTATGAGTCATCATAGCCTGGCACTAAGCCCTGCCGCCGCCATTTTCTGCACATTGCATGCAGAACACAGCTAGTGTAGGGAGAGTGTGAACAGCTGCTAGGGAGAGTTGTGTTTTTTGGTGCAAATCTTCCAGAAATCCTCTGTGAAACCCAAAAGCTCTTTTCAGAGCTGAAAGTATAAGGTCACGGAATTAATAGTGACCATTTTCCCAGCTTTTTTTGAGGTAACATTTACCCCTGCAGGGCAGTTTTCTTGTACTGTTGCGGTGCTGTGTTCACATAATCACAGCGAATAGGACGCATGCGCGGTACTGCACAACTGACACGCAGCCAGCACCGCTGTCTTGTGTGGTGTCTGGGCTGCGTATTCTTGCCTTAAACCTCAGGGCAGTTTTTTGTTCAGTTGCGGTGCTGTGTTCACAGCGAATAGTAGGCACGCACGGAACTACACAACTGACACTCAGCCAGCACTGCTGTCTTGTGTGGTGTCTGGGCTGCGTATTCTTGCCTTAAACCTTAGGGCAATTTTTTAGTGGCAGCACTGCTGTCTTGTGTGGTTACTGGGGTGCATAATCTCACCTTAAACCTCAGGGCAATTTTTTTCTGCTGCTGCGGTGCTGTTTGTAAAACACAAAGCCGGGGCCGTATTTGCCACTAGGCACTCGCGGGCACTTGCCTAGGGCAGTACGATTGCGGGGGGCGGCACCAGAGCAAGGCAAGATTTTTTTGTTATAGTCCGGGGGCCCGCCTGCCTGCCAATCTGCCCACCTAATCAGCTCCCCACCCAACTCCCCACCGAGCTCTCCACCCACCTCAGTCTTCTGGCTGCTGCAGGGGTCTCGGATCCAGTGCTGTCATGTGAACTGCACAAGGAGCCGGAAGCAGAAACACATCACACTGCAGGCCCCACCCCCTCCTCGCTGAAGCGCCAAGTTCAGTTCCTGCCTCAGTGTTCTGGCAGTGGCTGCTGGGGATCACAGCCCGGATTACGTCCCTCAGCCGGGCTGCTGGTGGCTTGGTCCAGAGATCAGAAAGGCTGAAGCCTTCTGCCCATCGGGACCTGCAAGGGACGGTGGGGAGGTGCTGGTGGTGGGGAGCGCCATCCTGGGTTATGGGAGAAGAGCGGCTTGGGAGAAGCCTCCACCTGGACTTTACTTCAAAGTGCTGAAGCCCAGGACAGCCATCAGCAGGGCTCCGCAGCCTTGGCACCAGCATGCCTCTCTCCAAGACGCCAGGCTGCCTGATCCTGCCCAACACGCTGCCAGCCTTCACCATTACCTGGATGAGGATAGTGTAAGTGCACGGCTGGGGCTCGGGGCTGCTTTATGATGGGGCGGTATAGCCGGGGAGCACTGATCAAAGGAGTTTTTGTGTTGGAGAAAAAAGTAATGACATGTGTGCAACATCTTGGGGGAGGAATGGGGGCTGGTACTGCTCTGTGCACCTCCAGGGGATACCATGGCCCCAGCAATGCCTGAAAGTCCTGGCACCTTCATCATGTCACTGTGCTGTCAGCAGATGAACTGCAACCGCCTGTCATGTAGGGGTCACTATGGGGGATAATACTAAGTGGTCCCTAGAAAGTCATAGACAGGTCCAATATGAGCCCTGCCATCCAGAATGGCGCTGACACAACCCTGGCATATGGTCTGCGCTTACATGTGGGGTTGTCAAAATTTATGACTGATTGTTATTGTGACATTTCTGATATATAGCAACTTGTCCACCATTTTCTTTTAGGAGGCGCTGTACGTAATGGTGACAGGATGTATAGAACTATTAGTCTATGTTCACATGTTGCGTTTTGTTTTTTGTTATGAAAATGTAAAGCTGCATTTAAGCTGCTTACAAAAAAAGCAAGTTTTGCTGTGTTTTTTGTTGTCTCTCGTGCACGTTGATAAAGTTTAGTGCCTCCCCACCTCCCCAAAATAGTCTGATTTACCTCTCATGATTTTTGCACCAAAAACTGCTACCTGCGATTTCTGCTGCGTTTTTAAAAACTGCAACATGTCACTTTCAGCATTTTTTTCTGTCTTTTTTTTTTTAAACAGAGGCAGAAAAACCACTGAAAGTGATATGTTGCAGTATTTAAAAACGCAGCAGTTTTCCAAATCAGTCAGGGAAATAAAACCAATATGTGTGCATGAGATTTCTGAAATCTCATAGACTTTGCTGATACTGTAAAACGCAGCTTAAAACTTGCATAAAAAAGCAGCAAAAAAACCCCCTGCAAAAATGCAATGTGTGAACACAGCCTTATTAGTAATGTTTTGTACTATTAGTAATATTGTCCTTCTTAAGTCACTCATCCCCTGAATAATCTGTTCCTGGTAATGTTGCCAATGAGGCTGAGCATCAATGAAAGGGTTAAATAACTTTCGGCCACTGATCTCACACTGCATAAACATAGATCATGATGCCCAACATCAAATTCGGGTCCCTTTAGCCTGTCCTATGTGTTCTGGGTACCAGAACTGGCATCAAAGTGGGCAGACGGGCGATTTTGATTTGGCTAAGTGTTATTTTTCTGGGGTTAAATGACTTTGAGCCGCTGATCTCACATTAGCATTATATACATAGTGATGGCCTGCATCACATTCAGGTCACTAGACTGGCCCAAATGGGCTCTGGGCATCAGACCGATGGACTAATAGCCAGTTTTCACAGATTTGAATAAGTAACTGACGCTTTTAATAATAATAATAATTATTATTATTATGTTTTTCAGGGGTTAAATGACTTTGGGCCACTGATCTTATAACACAAGCACAAAAAGGGAAGATCCACATAAGCCATTTTCTTTCAGGATGGCTGGAGTGGCTGCTGATCAAAAATGCTGGATCTAAGGCTACTTTCACACATCAGGTTTTCGGCGTCAGGCGCGATCCGGCGTCGTGCCGGAACGCCGGATCCGGCAAATGTTTCGTAAAACCGGATGTGACGGATCCGGTTTTCTGCCGGATCCGTCTTTTTCTTGACAGACAAAACCGGATCCGTCTCATCCGGTTCATCCGTTTTTCTATCCGTTTTTCGACGGATTACGCCGGATCCGGTTTTTAAAATTGACCCTTGTGGCCTTCCGAACGGGATTGGCTACTGGAAAACTATATATAGCATGTTCCTACAGCCCTTCTTTGACAGGTTGTAGAGGAGAAAGTGCAGGTTGGAGAGAAGAGCAAGTTACTGGCGAAGATGGATGTTGTGATTGGAAATATTTTGAAGAATTTGGCGGATTTTACAGCGGAGGCGAATCGTTTGAGGGTGATTGTTCTGGAGAAGGAGAGAGCGAGACAGCAGCGCATCAGGCATCGTAGACGACGTTTGTGGATCCACCCCATCACAGCCAAGAGAATGACGCGTGGGGTCTATTCTACACTCTGCATGGACCTTCGACGAAACCCGGATAAATTTTTTGGATATGTTAGGATGAAAATGGAGAATTTTGATTACTTGGTGGAGCGCATTGCACACCTCATAAGAAAAGCGGACACCTATTGCCGCTTCTCTGTTTCACCCGCAGACCGTCTGATGGTGACTTTAAGGTAAGCCACATTTATTGGATATGCTCGCATCAGAGCACACTTTCACTGCAATCTTGTTGGTGGTAGTTTGTATCTCCAAGTGTTATAGGTCAGTTTTGGTATGTAATGCTGTGATTTAAAACTAATTTATTGTTTTTTAATTCCCCACAGATTTCTTGCAACTGGAGAATCCCTTTCGTCACTGCATTTCCAGTACAGACTCGGGATTTCCACCATATCTGGAATTGTGAAGTACACATGCCGTGCACTGTGGGACTCCTTAGCTGAAGAGTTTTTACCAGAGCCCACAACAGAGAGGTGGATTGAAATTGCTGACAAGTTTCAACAGATATGTCAGTTTCCAAACTGCTTGGGCGCTGTGGACGGGAAACATATCCGCATTGTAAAGCCAGCTGGATCGGGATCGGAATATTTCAATTACAAAAAATATTTTTCAATTGTCCTCATGGCCATCGCTGACGCGGAATACAAATTTATTGCGGTTGATATTGGGGCCTATGGCCGCTCCAATGACTCTCAAGTTTTCAAACTGTCTGCCATGGGGCGTAAACTGTATGGAAACACCTTCCAGTTCCCACCACCTAGACCGCTGCCGCAAACATCTGGTCCACCTATGCCATTTGTCTGTGTAGGGGATGAAGCCTTCCAGCTGTCAGAACACCTTTTGAAACCGTACTCTAGCAGAGGATTGACAAGACCAAAACGCATTTTTAATTACCGCCTCACAAGAGCAAGAAGAATGGTTGAATGTACCTTTGGTATTCTGACAGCCAAATGGCGGGTCCTATTGACTGCGATCAACCTCAAGACAGAAACTGTGGACGAGGTGATCAAAGCGTGCGTGGTACTCCACAATTTTGTTATCTGCAAGGAACCCATTTCCATTGAGGACACCTCTGAAGAAACCACCTTGCAAGATTACCATGACATTACCACTAGACGTTCTGTGACTGTTTCAGTAATGAGGGACAATTTTGCACTATACTTTATGTCACCTCAAGGCAGAGTACACTGGCAGGATGACAGAGTGTGAAAGATTTGTGCCCAACCAAACTTGTGTACCTTCTGTACCAACAGTATATACCTTTGCCAACCAAAGTTGGCTATCTTGTCATGGTCTCTATTTTTAGCTTTAGGCCACAGGTGTGTACCTGGTTGTGTTTTATGCAAAGTATTTCACCTTTTAACAAAAGTTGTGTACATTGTTAGGAAATCACCAACAATAAACACAACTTTTTAGGTGAAATACTATGCTTCAAACACAACCAGGAACACAACTGTGGCAAAAAGCTAAAATTTACCCACAGTTATATACCTAGTTTTGAATACCATTTCACCTTTTAAATACCCTGTATTTAACCTTTTTCGCCGCAGAAAGAAATGACAGACAACCAGTGTAAAATAATTTAACTTTTATTGAAAAATGTTTTTTTTAGTAAACTTTTTTAAAATTTTAATAAACTTGTTTAATAAAGCTTTGAAACTATAAAACTGAAACCATAAAACTGGTCATTTTTATTTAAATACACACATTATAAATCTGTGTAGTGTGTGGTGGAAATACTGCTGTAGGGGCTGCGGGACACTTCGACACTGGGAGTGTGGAGAGAGGACTGGGATCGTGGTGGGGAAGGAACGGTTAGAGGTGAAGGTGTGGAAAAAACTACAGAATGGGTGGACATGTGGGAAGCAGAAGAGGTGGTGGGTGGTGGAGTGGAGGGTTGGGCAGGGACTGTAGGAGCAGATGATGTTGATGGCAAGTTGTATGGGGAAGGAGTTTGGTACGGGGCAGGTTGCTGGAAGTGGGGAGATGTCTGGTACGGGGCAGGTTGCTGGAAGTGGGGAGATGTCTGGTACGGGGCAGGTTGCTGGAAGTGGGGAGATGTCTGGTACGGGGCAGGTTGCTGGAAGTGGGGAGATGTCTGGTACTGGGGAGGTTGCTGGTACTGGGGAGTTTGCAGGTACTGGGGAGGTTGCTGGTACTGGGGAGGTTGCTGGTACTGGGGAGGTTGCTGGTGCTGGGGAGGTTGCTGGTGCTGGGGAGGTTGCTGGTGCTGGGGAGGTGGATGGTGCTGGGGAGGTGGATGGTGCTGGGGAGGTGGATGGTGCTGGGGAGGTGGATGGTATGTAATAGGAGGGGGAGGATGGAAAGTGGCTGGAGGGGGTGTAGATGTAATAGGAGGGGGAGGATGGAAAGTGGCTGGAGGGGGTGTAGATGTAATAGGAGGGGGAGGATGGAAAGTGGCTGGAGGGGGTGCAGGTGGAGGAACTACTGTGGTGGGAGGAGGAGGTTGGGAGGTAACTTGCTGGAGAGCAGCGTGGCATGAATGCATTACATGCATCTGCTGGGCAGGAGAGAGCGTTTCCATGCGCTCCACAACAGACCTGAAAAAGGTGTGGTTTGGCGAAGATCTTGCTTCTGAATGCATGGTTTGCAGAAGTGTCTTGACCTCCAGAATGCTGGAGTTGATCTGCTGATAGCCTGCGGAGATTTGCTCTGACAAGACTTTTAGACAGTTCTGGAAAGATGCATTCAGATGCAAGAACTCTGGCGCATAAGTCTTTTCCTGACCCCTCTGCCGCTGCCACCCAGTACCCGCAGGTGTACTAGAGGTGGCAGGGGCAGAAGGGTGGGGTAAAGGGAAAGCCATCTCCTCACCAGCAGCTTCATGTAATGTAGGCGGCCACGATGCTCCTGTGCTGGTGGATGGGACAGATGGGTCGAATGTGTGGGAAGGCTGGGAAGGTGCAGATGTACCGGGGCGGTCGAAGTGTCCCTCGGTGCCGGTCTCCTCAGGGATCGCCTCAGAAGGGTCCAATCGTGCAGGCTCTCGAGTGCTGCTCACCGTGCTGTGGAATAAAGAGAAAAAAAAACAATTAAAATACTGACATGGTATGGCCCTGGCTGAAAAAAAAAATTTACATCTAACATTTTTTTTCACATGTGGTGTGTAATATTTACCTTCTAGTGACCATTGTTTCCCGGAGGAACGACAGGGCTTCTGCGTACTTGTACTTGCTCCTGCGTCCTCCAGATCCACTCGGGGCCCGCATCTCTTTATTGAACTCCTTCTTGAAACGATCCCTCACAGACCGCCACCGATTCACAATTCTGTTCCCTGAAACGAGAAAGAACAAAGTGGTTAGTATACAATATCAGTGTTTCCCAAACTCCAGTCCTCATGGTCCCCAGGGGTCATGTTTTCAGGATTTCCATAGTAAATAGAAATCCTGAACACATGATCCGTGGGGACCACGAGGACTGGAGTTCGGGAAACACTGGTTTACATCAAGCAACCGGTACTGTATATACTTACGCTCTTTAATCTGGGCCCGAACATCGAGGTCCTCCCAGCGGCCCACAAGGAGCGAACAGATTTCCTCCCAGAGTCGTCGGGTAACGATAAGGTCAGCGTGGCGGCGGTCAGCCATATTCCAGAGCGGTTCCCTTTCTCTGACGAGATCGATGAGGTGGTCCACATCGAGTCCTCCATCCTCACCGTCAGAGTCGGGAGCACGCTGTGAAGGCTGTTAAAGAAAAAGACAAAAATAACATAATTAGCCTCCACAAAAGAAATGAAATAAAAAGTGCAAAAAAACAAAGCAAAAATATTTATACTTACACGCTGGTGACCGCCGCGTTGCTGTCGCCGACGACCCTGGGAGGCACTGCGAGGACCTCTTGGCCGAGCACCAGATTGGGAAGACTAGAGAAGAAAACAAAAAATGTTATGTCTTTGGATGTAGGCATTTGTTTGCTGTGTGTGGTCTGCAGAACATTGTTTTCTATGTGTTGTGTGCAGTGTGATGTTGTGTTTCTGCGTTTGATGCAAAAAACTTACCAATTGTGAGCCCACTCCAGGTGTCTGTCCACCCCTTCCTTCTTCTTCTGGGAGCTCCTCTTCATCTTGTGAATCCTGTTTTGAAATAAAAGGCAATGAATAGACATATATTACAGAGATGATGGATTTTGGAAATAAAAACTTACCGTCAAACGCTGACGATGCGAGGGAGGGCTCCCAGAAGATGATGTGCTGTCTTCCTGGTGGCCACACTCCATGCCTGTGGGTGGTGTTCCAGCTGCTGCCATTGCTGCTGCTGCTGCTGCATCTATTGGGCGGCTGTTGAATAAAGAGAAACAAAGGGCCAATGAATATCTTAATATTCAATAGCCCTAGTTTGGAGGAATGGGGGATTTGATAATTACCGTCTCTCATCTGCTGCTGGCCTCCCCTCCTCAGCATGTTCCATTTGCTGCTCCATTTGGGGTGGTGGTGGTTGCTTTCTTGGGTGGCATGTTGGGTGTGGCTGTGGGTCCCACTGTCTTGCTTTTATATATGTCTTGTGGACAGAGCTACTGAGCATGCTCAGACCAAAAAAAACGGATCCAGCCACCGGATCCGGCTTTCGCCAGATCAGGCGCATTGCGGCGCTCATAGGCTTTCATTGTGTGAAAAAGCCGGACGTGCCGGATCCGGCGTGTCCGGCTTTTTCGCCGGAGACAAAAAACGTTACAGTAGCCGTTTTTTCCAGACGCCGGATCGCGACACATTGCCGAATCCGGCGAAAACCGGATGAAACGCATGGCCATACGGCGCGATCCGGCGCAAATGCAAGTCAATGGGGGGGAAACCGGATCCGGCATTGCATTTCGCCGGATCCGGTTTCTGTCAAAAGCGCCGGATCGCGCCTGACGGCGAAAACCTGATGTGTGAAAGAGGCCTAAGTTGTTAAATTGCAACTTTGTACTGATCTGAATAAGTTGGTTATTTCTTTTAAGGGTTAAAGGTGTTGTCCCTTAAGCTAAAAGTCTGCAGTCCCTCCATGTGAGTCTGTCACTGCAGACTTGTGAATCCTTAGGTTCTGTGTACATGTTGCGGATTTGTCTGCAGATCCGCAGCGGATTTGGCCCTGCGGATCCGCAGCAGTTTTCCATGTAGTGTACAGTACCATGTAAACCTATGTAAAACAAAAACCGCTGTGCACATGCTGCGGAAATTCTGCGTGGAAACGCAGCGGTTTATTTTCCGCAGCATGTCAATTCTTTGTGCGGATTCCACAGCGTTTTTACACCTCTTCCATTATAGGAATCCACATGTGTAAAAACGAAGGTGAAATCCACAGAAAATCAGCAGTAGTTCTGCAGTGAATCCGCAAGTAAAATGCAGGTCATTTTACCTGCGGATTCTGCAGATTCTGCACGGAAAAATCCGCACAGGAATCCGCAAAGTGTGCACATACCCTAACATCTCACTGTGAGGATTCTCCTGTGCCAGCACCGGGCGTGTGACTGCAAAGATGTGATTTGCAAAAAAATCACATCTTTGTGAAAAACATAAGCGTGATCATTGTACAGTGAAGTGATTTGTGGTTAATACACAGCACAGATGGGTTCATAATGAAGGTTTCTGCCATACAAATTCACACACTCAGCTATAGTACCTAGGTAATATCACTATGAGGCCGGGGTCACACTAGAGAGGAATACGGACGAGTGAGAGGCGTTAAAAGCACACATTACACACGGACATATGATTCTCTATGGGTTTGCTCCCATCAGCCGTATATTTCTCGTCTGTATTCTACGGTCCGTGCCAATCGCAGCATGCTGCGATTGCCAGCGTACTACGCCCATAGTACGCCAATGCAAGTCTATGGGTGCGCTAAAAATACGCATTACACATGGACCACACATGTGACTTGCGAGAAATATGCACCCAGTGTCCTTTAGAAAAGCCGGCAATTCAGTGCGCTATACAGTAAACTCACACTGACAGGTTTAATAAAGAAACGAAAGAATAGATATAGACACATAGAATACATACTTATATATATACATGTCATTGAGAAACATATATATATGTCACAGAGTTCTTCATAGCAGAATAGCTGCTAATTCAATTGCCGGCTTTTGTCAAATTATTCTCCAACCCGACATGAAATGACACATGGTTTACATACAGTAAACCATTTCATGTTTTTTTTTTGTATGTCTTTCATTAGTAATTAGATGAGGGTTGATGTGTAAAATTTGGGCGGTGGAGGTGTTAATTTAAGGGGATAATTCGTTGTAAAAAAATGTGTGGTCTCCCGCATTGACAAATTACCGTGGGAGCCCACACATTTTTTTACAACGAATTAACCCCTTAAATTAACACCTACACCTCCCAAAATTTACACATCAACCCTACAGAATTAATTTGGGTAGTTCCCCAATGAATCCCCAGAAACGGGGAGGAAATGAGTAGGGAAGTTGCAATCTATCTGTGGATGGTGGGTTATCCATAGTAGGGCACACTTGAGGCCTGTCCTTGTAAGGACAGGAACTATACAGGGGCACGACAGGGAGTCAGAGAAAATTATTTCTGTCGTATCCCTTCCCATTTCATGAAAAAATGGACCCTCTATGAAAATACATCTACTACAATGGTGAGACCAAACCATTTTTTAACTTGAGCACTGGTATATACGAGCACTTTATACACGTGGTTTTCTTTGTGTCTTTTTTGTCCATGATTTTAGTGTTGTATTAAAAGTTATGTTTTAATAATAAGGGAGACTCTCCTAGTTATACTCAATCATGCCATACAAATTCATCAGATTAAGAGAGCTAAAATACCATTAGAGAGCAAACATTTTTAAACCTGCTGGTGTCTCAGGTGTCTGTGATCCCCAAGGTGCAGGATTCTCCAGCTGCCCCTAACATACCCCTGCGCGTGTATGGGCTGTACGGTCTGGGTCCGTGTCATATTGAAGCTGGCCCATACATCTGATAAGCCCCCACAATGCACCGGAGCGGAACTGACGTCCGGCTGCGCATCATACTATGAGGACGAGGTGGGAATTTCAACATAGGGGGCGAGAAGAGAAGGAATGATGATGCCCAGTGGGGCGTAATAAGAGCAGTGAAGGGGAGAGAATGGAGACCCAGAGGCTGCCCATCCCAGTCTACGCCGTAGCCTGGAGCCCTCATTATCATAGGAATATGTAAGTTAATTGTTTTTCTAAAGCTTTATAGTGTAGTTTTAGGTCAGAGAGGGAAGGTTAGGAATGAGTTAGCAAGGTGCAGGGACAGGTAGTGATGGTTACTTGCGGACATGTGCTACACTTGTGGTTTTGCACTTGTGGTGAGACAAAAATACCTCGCTAGTAGCATTTTTTTCCATTGCTGCAGGTACCGAATTTGCGGGATCGCAACAAAACCGCAAGTGCCTCACATGTCCGCAAGTCCCATAGGAAATGAATGAGGCCGAATGCAGTGTTGCCATAAGTGATCCATTATGTGGCAGATGCGGAAAAACTGCCGGATCTGCCACGAATGGCAAAAATCGCTGATGTGAAAGTAGCCTAAGTCACTGCCGACAGTGTATGCATTAGTCATACTCACCAGTGGGGGGGCAGCACAAACTCTAAATACGGCCCTGCACAAAGCAGTACTAGGCTGTAGTTCTACCTTCCACAAAGCACTGACTGCTCCTTGTTCCCCAATATCTGCCTCTGAACATCTGCAACTATGACAGAAAAATCCAAAATTCCTAAAACGGCTGTTGTGAAGGGACAGAGATGTGGACGTGGGGTCGTTGGTGCCCAACAAGGCACAGAGTCTGGGAGATCGAAGAAGGTTGATGCATCTAGGTTCCTGGCAAAATTTCCCAGTCTGGAACATAAACGGGCCTGGAAGCCAGAAGAACAAGAGCAGATACTGTCTTGGATGCCTGATAAGGCCTCAATGAAATGTTCTAGCAGCACCCAATCGTCCATGACAAAGCGGTCTACTGTCCATACAGATAATGCTGGGTCATCCTATTCTCAACCTGTTCCTAGTTCATCACCCGGTCAGAAGTCACAGGAAACATTTGACCCCAACCTTGGTCACTCCGAGGATCTGTTTGATCCATTTACCTGCATTGCCTGTGGCCTCTCACCACACGACATTGAAGAGGAACGTGAGGGGGGGTATCGTCTGTTGAAGATGGCCAAATATTTGAAACCCCACATCCAGAAGAAAGCCACTTTCATCCACGTGATATACCGGGTGAAGAGGTGGAGGCTGTTGGTGATGACACACAGTTGCCATCTGGCCAGTCGCCAATATCAACATGGAAAGAAGATGACATGGATGACGAGGTGGTCGATGATGAGACCACCGATCCGACCTGGAACGTTGGCATGGATAGCTAGCACAGCAGCACAGAGGATGAAGGTGGATACGTAGCACCAACAAAGGCACCAAGGGCTACTGGTTTGAGCAGAGTATGAACTGTGTCAACTGTTGCCAAGAGCAATCCCTCTGTGCCCCAAGTCAAGGCAAGGGTGCGTTCAGCTGCTGTCTAGAAATTTTTTTTCCGATAGTCCTTCTGAACCAAATGTTGTCATCTGTCTGCATTCTCTGTTGTCAACCGTGTGCGTGTATCTGCGATGATTGCCCCAGCGGCACTGAAAACACGCTCTGACATCACACTAGCAGCAGGGCAGGCCAGCACCTCTAAGGCATAGAAGGAGAGGTCGGGCCAACTATGTAGCTTGGATACCCAGTACTTAAATGGTAGAGAAGCGTCAGGAAGGATGCAGGTATGGTCACTTAGATAGTCGTTGACCAGTTTGTTCAACTTCAACCTCCTTGACATTGCTACTGTTCCAGCTAGTCCTTGTTGATGAGCCGGTTTATTGAAGATGGCCAAGTTTGTGGACATTTTACCACCACCTCTTTTGGACCTACTTGGTGTATCTCTCCCCATTAATGCATGCTGTTGCACAGTGCTGGTATCTCTGCTAGCAGTGGTGTCTGAGAGTGCTGTTGCCATCAAATGATCGACAACAGCCTTCTTGAAGGATTCCATTGTGAAAACCCTTGGTGACTGCAACAGTAGCGAAGGAAATTTGTCCTTGTACCGTGGGTCTAGAAAGGTGGCCAACCAGTATAAGTTGCTATTGAAAATGTGGATTATGCGAGTGTCTTGGCACAGACAGTCAGATATGAAGTGTGCCATGTGTGCCAAGCTGCAAAGAGGCAAATGTTCTGTCACCCCGGATGGAGGAACAATACCCGAGTCCTCACACTAACTCTCCTCCTCCACCTCCTCCTCTTCAGCCCACCCTGGACAGACAAGAAGCTGGGGTTGGGATTCCCCTCTGTAGCATGAGGTGTCCCCTCAGTAACACTGAAAAAGAAGTCCTCTCCCTCCTCATTTTCCTCATCATCTTCATCCTACAATGTTAACTGATGATATTGGCTGAGCTGGGTAGGATCACCCATTGTGAAATCTTGCTCCATACCCAGCTGCTGGGCACGCAAAGATTCCATTTTTTGATTCTGCAGCGATTTTTTTTTTTCAGCAGGCATAGCATAGGGATGGTTACGCTGATAATAGCCTGATCACCGCTCACAAGCTTGGTGCAGTACTCAAAGTTATCAAGCACCTCACAAATATCAGTGATCCACACCCACTTGAAAGTTATGTGTCTTGGCTGAGTCTCAGTGTGACGGGCATGTTTAAGCTGGTATTCAGAAAGTTTCCTCTGCTGCTCACTTAGCCTTGCCAACATATGATATGTTGAGTTCCACCGTGTTGTCAGGTCACAAATGAGTCTGTGGTTTGGCAAATTAAATTGCTTTTGAAGTGCTGCAAGATCGGCAACAGCGGTTGAGGAGTGGCGGAAGTGGGCGCAAATACGGCGCACCTTCTCAAGTAGGTACGGCAAGTCAGGGTATGTTTTTAGAAATTTCTGCACCACCAGGTTCAGCATGTGAGCCATGCATGGCATGTGTACCAGCTTTCCGAGCTTTAAAGCCGCCACCAGGTTACGCCCATTGTCGCAGACAAGCAGACCAGGTTGGAGTTGCAGTGGGGAGAGCCACTGATCGGTCAGTTGTTTTATTCCTTGCCACAGCTCTGCTGCAGTATGTGGTGTTTCATCTAAGCAGATCAGCTTCAGCAGAGCGTTTTGCCGCTTTTCCGATGTGCTGCTGTACAGCTCCCAACTTGGGAGTGATGTGGAGGGTAATTCAGCATAGGATGATGAGGCGGAGGAGGAGGAAGAGGGGAGACTGGACGTATATGATGAGGCAGAAACCCTGATTGAGGCTGGGCCCGCTGTTGTGAACTCATTTTCTGGTCTACCTCGGGTTTCTGGTGAGGAAGCTGGTTGTGCTGACAGAGGAGTTGTGAGTTCTCTTTCTGGGCTCCCTCTGGTGGTGGCAGGAGGTAGTGAAGCTGATCTAGTTAACAGAGACCTGCCACCTGATAATGAGGAAGAGGATTGGACATCTGGAGTCTCAGACTGGATTTAAGACAGCCGACTCCCTATTCCCATGTTGGTGATTTTTTCCTGCCTCCTGAGGTCTTAGTTTCCAGCTCAGTTCCTGCCTTCTCAAGCTAAGTTGTCTTTGCTGATGTTCACATTTGATTTGGTTTGGTCTATTCCATTTTTTGTGTGGTCAGCCAGCCCCGGCTGGGGCTGTGCTGAATTTCCACTCTTATGTCACTGTATGTGCTAGTTTGCTTTTTGTCCCTTATTAGATTGTCCTCTTTTTGCTCTGTTCTCAGAATATGCCAGAGTGCTGATATAGTGGGAGAAGTCTAGTGACTCCTGGGTATTTTTTGCTATCAGAAGTGTTGGACATTTTTGCAGGGTTTTTTGGAGTGATTGCAGGCAGTATCTTTCCTTTCCTGTCCTTTCTAGCTAGTGTGGGCCCCATCGTTTGTTCAGCCTATTTTCCTACCTGTGTTCGTGTTTTCATCTTGTCTCACCTTCAATACATGTGGGGGCTGTCTATTCCTTTGGGGTCTGCTCTGGGGCAGTTTTAGATTTCCCCTTTTCTTGCTTTAGGCTTATTTAGTCCTCCGGCTGTGATGAGGCATCTAGAATCATTGTAGGTACGGTCCACGACTGCTGTTAGTTGTGTGGTTAGGATAAGGGGTCTGCAATCTGCGTAGTTAGCAACCTCTCTGGTTTTCTGTGACTTGGCTTGGTCTTGTTTTCCTCCTTTGTGACCCATTCATAACAACCCGCTTTTCGTGGCGTGGGTAGGATATGTGTTGATGGTCCAGTTTGAGACTTTGTTCCACCCTCCACCAGGTTGAGCCAATGTGCCATAACAGAGATGTATCGTCCCTGGCCACAAGTACTTGTCCGCATGTCTGTTGCAAGATGGACCTTCCCAGGGACGGCGTTAGTGAGAGCATGCTGTAGATTGTTTAAGACGTGCTGATGTAACGCGGGGACGGCACAATGGGAAAAATAGTGCCAGCTGGGAATAGAGTATCGTGGGGCAGCCACAGCCAAAAGATCACAGAAAGACTGTGTCCCCACAAGCCTAAACGGCAACATCTCCATGGCTAGCAACTTGGCAATGTGCACGTTCAGTATTTGTGCTTGTGGGTGTGTGGCTTGGTATTTCCGCATCCTTTCATACATCTGGGGCACGGACAATTGGACCTTTCCTGGGAAAAACAAGTGGATGAGCTTGTTGTGGCATGTGTCTGTGCAACCGCAGCTTGTGAGCAAGAGGTATGATGATCACCTGCTTCCTGCCCAGCAGATTGGAAAGGACGTATCACAGGCGACATGGCAGTGGTTTGACCCGCAGTCGCAGACACTGATTTGGTACCCTGTTGTTCAGCCCACCGACTAGGGTGCTTGGCTGCCATGTGTTTCCACATACTGGTGGTGCTTTGGTTGCCTTTGCCCTAGCCTCTGCTCAGCTTCCTATGGCAGATGCTACAGGCTGACTCTGATAAAATTTAACAAGGACTGGATTTCGCAACAGTATTTAAGCCCTCCAGATGACAGTATCCCAACCTAAAGTTACTCAACACGTTTTTTTTCTTTAAGTTGGTGATCACATCCATCCCTTCCCATACAAGCCCCTTTTTTTCTTCTTACACATGTTTTCAAAACCTGCTTCTGACACATGTACCTCATGGTCAATAAGCTAAAAAAATTGTTATGTTAGTTAATATTTCCCATCGGAGGCACTTGTGAAGAGAGTGAGACTCTTCTTCCTTTATCAACTATAATACAGCCCCTTGGGTTAATTTTTGGAGACACTGTGGCTATGCCTGGACACTGGGCACTGCCACCTCTATGCTAGTAGTCCTGGCTTTATCATAATTGTTTGGCCCTTCAGACCTGCCTTGCTTCCTACATCAACCATGATACAGCCCCTAGGGCTAATGTTTTGAAGACACTATATCTATGCCGCGAGCTCAACGATCACTGGGTTTTGGCCGTTGCAGCTGAAAAGAGGAAATCGGAAAACCAGGGGAAGAGTCTTGAGGAGATCATTTGCATATTCCCAGTGCCTTCTGGGATAAGTGAAGAGTCTCCGCGAGCTCAACGATCACTGGGTTTTGGCCGTTGCAGCTGAAAAGAGGAAATCGGAAAAACCGATTTTGGCTCATCTTTCATCGTATTTAAGAAATCTCAAGATGGAAGAGGCCAGGAGCCATTTGGTGAGCTGCATTTCTTGCTACATGTTCACAGACTTACCAGTGGAAAAGCCAAACTTCACATGCCACAAATGCAAGCTTGTGTCCCTGTTGGAGGAAAAGTTGCAAAATCTCGAAGAGAGGTTGGCTACGTTGAAGATCATTAAGGAAGGTGAAGAGTTCTTGGACAGAGCAGAATTATCTCTTCATGTTACAGAAAGAGAAGAAATTCGAAGTGCACCTGAAGAAACAGAGGAATGGAGACATGTGACCCAGAGAAGCAGGAGGATCAGGAGGCAGTCAGCACCCATACTGCTCAGAAACCAGTACCAGGCTCTCACGCAGGAAAATGATGAAGAAATACATCAGGATAAGACTTTGCAAACAAACAGCAACCTTGTACGCCTTCAGAGTCCTCCTGGATGGAGAAAGAAAAATGTTGTGAAGAAGAAACGGAGAGTGGTGGTCATGGGGGATTCCCTGTTGAGAGGAACAGAGGCCGCTATCTGCAGACCGGATATAACTTCAAGAGAAATGTGCTGTCTTCCAGGTGCAAAAATTAAAGATGTGTCTGACAGGATATCAGGACTCTTCAGACCTACAGATGACTACCCATTCCTGCTACTACATGTGGGGACAAATGACACCGCAAGAAACGACCTGGAAACCATCTGCAGAGACTTTGAAGACTTAGGCAAGAAAGTGAAAGAACTGGGAGCGCAGGTGGTCTTCTCTTCCATCCTCCAAGTGGATGGCCATGGACCAAGGAGGTGGAATAAGATTCTGCAGGTGAACAACTGGCTAAGTCGATGGTGCCGTCAGCAACGATTTGGATTTCTGGATCACGGAGTGAACTACTTATACGATGGACTACTTGCTAGAGATGGGGTGCACCTTACGAAGACTGGAAAGCATGTATTTGGAAGTCGCCTTGCTACACTTGTAAGGAGAGCTTTAAACTAGAACAACATGGGAAGGGAAGCAAAAGACCAGAAAAAGCCATACACCTGACAAATGCTATTGAGAACTCTGCTAATAGAAGTGGAAAGGAAGAACAAAGACGAAAGAATCTAATTAATAAAAATATTGGAGAAAGAGAAACCAATTACAAACTAAAATGTTTCTATACTAATGCACAAAGCATGGGCAACAAACAAGGAGAATTGGAACTACTAACACAGGAAAAGAAATATGATGTCATTGGAATCACTGAAACTTGGTGGGACGATACACATGATTGGAATACAAGACTAGAAGGATACAACTTATTTGCAAGAAACAGACTTGATAAACGAGGAGGGGGTGTTGCATTGTATGTTAGAAACGCGTATATCTGCACAGAGATTGAAGCTTCAGAGACTGGGAGTTCTGTGGAAACTGTTTGGGTAAGAATACAAGGACAGAACAATGGAAAGGACACCATTGTAGGCATTTACTACAGGCCGCCTGTGCAAGCTGAAGATATGGATGAACTCTTTATGCATCAAATGGCCAAGTTCTCCAAAAAATATGACATAGTTGTCATGGGAGATTTCAACTATCCAGACATTTGTTGGGAATCTCTCTCAGGCAAAACTAACAGGTCAAGGAAATTCTTATCCTCTCTTGCTGACAACTTTATCTTCCAAAAGGTAGGGGAGAAAACAAGGGGAACTGCTACCTTGGATCTAATCCTTATAAACAGGGAGGAAATGGTTGAGGAGGTAAAAGTGGCTGGAACCCTAGGAGGTAGCGACCATGCTATTTTAGAATTTTGGATAACTAGAGGCGGAAGACCTGTGAAGACTCAGACGTCAAGGTTAGATTTCAGAAAGGCAGATTTTAAGGGATTCAGAAAGATAACACAGGTCAACGAAAAAAAATTTTTTTTCTGGTGTCCAAAATATTTTAATGAATTTGGGGTATTTTTGGGGTGCTGATTCTGAATATGTCATCAGTTTTGCCAGATTGGCTCAAGTTTTTGAGATTTTTGGTATCTTATTTATAGCACTTGTTGGTAAATGCGACGCATCATCTCATTAATTTCTTTGGATTAGTACTTGAACTGAGCAGTTCTCAATATAGTTTTGTGTTAATTAGTGTTCTAAAAGTTTGTTCATAGCTTGATTTTTGCACTAACTTTATGTTGTTGTCTGTTTTCCAGTGAAAAGCATGAACTCATCATGAAGAAGTTGTCTTAACGATCCAGACTCATTCTGTTACATTTGTGGTGAATATACACTGCCAAAACATAGAAGAAACATAACAGACTTCGTAAAAAAAGTGTATTTTGCCTATTTTGGGGTTATGCTTGGGGACCAAGACAAGTTTTGGGCACCACACATAGTGTGCAAAGCATGTATCGAATTATTACGAAAATGGAGCAAAGGACAAAGAAAAAGCTTCAAATTTGGTGTTCCAATGGTGTGGAGAGAGCCAAAAAATCATCATGATGACTGTTATTTCTGTGCAGTGCAAGTGCAAGGATTCAATAAGCATAAGAAACGAAAATGGGAGTAACATGGAATCTGCAAGAAGGCCTGTCCCTCATTGTGAAGATGTGCCTGTACCTGTGTTTACCATAAATAACAGTCATCATGATGATTTTTTGGCTCTCTCCACACCATTGGAACACCAAATTTGAAGCTTTTTCTTTGTCCTTTGCTCCATTTTCATAATAATTCGATACATGCTTTGCACACTATGTGTGGTGCCCAAAACTTGTCTTGGTCCCCAAGCATAACCCCAAAATAGGCAAAATACACTTTTTTTACGAAGTCTGTTATGTTTCTTCTATGTTTTGGCAGTGTGTATTCACCACAAATGTAACAGAATGAGTCTGGATCGTTAAGACAACTTCTTCTTGATGAGTTCATGCTTTTCACTGGAAAACAGACAACAACATAAAGTTAGTGCAAAAATCAAGCTATGAACAAACTTTTAGAACACTAATTAACACAAAACTATATTGAGAACTGCTCAGTTCAAGTACTAATCCAAAGAAATTAATGAGATGATGCGTCGCATTTACCAACAAGTGCTATAAATAAGATACCAAAAATCTCAAAAACTTGAGCCAATCTGGCAAAACTGATGACATATTCAGAATCAGCACCCCAAAAATACCCTAAATTCGATGAAATATCTTTGGCACCAAAAATGCTGTTGACCAGTGTATAATTGGAGGGATCCAATGGCTGGATATCCTTAAAGACAAAAATGTCCAGGAAGGATGGGAAATCTTGAAAAATGAAATTCTCAAAGCACAGTTGTTAACAATTCCGAAAAGAGGGAAGAATAGGAAGCATTTAAGGAAACCAGGATGGGTGAACACAGAACTTAAGCACATGCTAAAAAGGAAGAAAAAAATGTTTATAAAATGGAAAGAGGGAGGCATATCTAAAGAAGAATATAATGCTGTCTGCAGAATCTGCAGGGCACAAATCAGATTAGCTAAAGCTGAAAATGAATTGAGGCTTGCAAGAGATGTCAAAAGCAATAATAAAGGATTTTGGGGATATGTCAAAAGTAAAAGAAAAGTCAAAGATGCTATAGGATTTTTACAGGATGAAAATGATGAAATGGTAAGACAGGATGTTGAGAAGGCTGAACTTTTAAATTCCTATTTTGCATCTGTTTTCTCTCAGAAAGGAAATGTAACACCAACTGTTATTCACTGTCCTATTAAGGGAATAGAAGAATCCAGGATATCTATAAACAGAAAGATAGTGAGGAAACACTTAGCTAACCTAAATGAATTCAAGTCTCCAGGTCCAGATGAATTACACCCCAGAGTACTGAAGGAGATAGCAGAAGAAATTTCTGAACCACTCTCCATAATCTTTGAAAATTCTTGGAGAACAGGAGAAGTGCCAGAAGACTGGAGAAGAGCAAATGTTGTTCCTATCTTCAAAAAGGGGAAGAAGGTGGACCCAGGCAACTATAGGCCGGTGAGTCTGACTTCTATACCAGGAAAGATCTTTGAACAAATTATTAAACAACATTTAAGTCAATACCTGGATAAGAATGAAGTGATCAAACAGAGTCAGCATGGGTTTGTAACTAATAAGTCATGTCAGACTAACTTAATTTCCTTCTATGACGGTATCACTGATTGGGTGGATCAAGGAAATGCTGTAGATATAGTATATCTTGACTTCAGCAAAGCATTTGACAAAGTCTCTCATACAATCCTTATTGAAAAAATGACTAAGTATGGAATGGACAAGGCAACTGTTAGGTGGATTCATAGCTGGCTTAGTGATCGGACCCAAAGAGTGGT